>NC_139838.1:16698325-17087584 GCF_963691815.1 Echiichthys vipera | reverse complement strand
GCTTGTTTACACTCTTAGATGATGCTCTGACGTCCTGAAAGCAATGACCTCATCAGATGGAGACCCATCTGACATCATCACTGTGTTTGATGTGACATCATCCTCAGCACCAGAGAGTGTGTGTGTGTGTGTGTGTGTGTGTGTGTGTGTGTGTGTGTGTGTGTGTGTGTGTGTGTGTGTGTGTGTGCGTGTGTGTGTGTGTGTGTGTGTGTGTGTGTGTGTTAGAGAGAGAGAGGGAACAAACATAATTGTATCAATTGTAGCAGCTCTAGGGAACTCATTACACCATGACTCTGTTGTTTCTGTATCCAGTGTGTCAAATGTGATAAAATCTGTTAGTCATAAATAAAGATGATATATTGTTGTGTATGTCGTGTATTTTTGTTTCTCACTCATTATGTGGAAATACCCTCCACGTTTTATGTACCTCTGGTAAATGGTCTGGTTCATTGTCAGCCAGCAGGATATCTTAAAAATAAAAGTTTTAGGAACATTAGTTTTTGTAGGTGATCCAAACTTGAAAAATCAAGATGAAATCTCCTTTATACAACATTTACATCTGCTGGACAGAATGAGCTCTAGTCAGGACCACAGCGATCCACGTGAGTTCTTTGAATTGTCTTATAGGTGTCTCGGTTTAAAGAAAATTGAGAGAAGCGCAAGCTCTCAAATATGTTTCAATACACTACCAACACATGGAAGGCACTGCCTCGATTATGTATCCGTTTATCACACACAAATCTCAGTCCTGGTAGCTAATATGGTGGAGCATCCTTAGCAGCACTTGGAGTCTCTCTTTATTTTCTTTTTTTCTACTGAGGCACCCAGAGGAGAAGTAACTCATGATCACAGAATGAATCAGAAATGAAAAGTTCCAGTTCGTCTCAAGAGATCAGAAAAGATAGGCAACCGACCCCCCCATGGGATCAGGGATGAATATTTTATCATTTCTAATCCTAAAAGTGTGTTTGCTGAGTCAAGGTGATGATTTAACCTGAATATAGCGGCAGGAATATTCGATGCATTTCGATGCAACAAAAAGTTGATAACACGCCATTGTTCATTTGCTCCTGTGTGTAATCATCCATCACCTCCTGACGGTATAAGACACGGTGTCCCATCCTGCTCCTGGAGGTCCACTGCCCTGCATGTTTTAGGTTTCTCCCTGCTCTAACACACCTGATCACACCTGTGACAAGCTTCAGCTGCTTGATAACGAGCACATCATTAGAATCAGGTGTTGTGAGAGAAAACAAGCTCTCAGGAGTGGGATTGGACACCCCTGGTATAAAACAACAGCACACACACTTATAGCCTTCAACCAGGGCTGCCCAACTCTGCTCCTGGAGGGCTACTGTCCTGCATGTTTTAGGTTGCTCTCTGCTCCAACACACCTGAATCTAATGATGTGCTCGTTATCAAGCAGCTGAAGCTTGTCACAGGTTTGAAAATATTTAGACTCAAGTGTGTTAGAGCAGGGAGAAACCTAAAACGTGCAGGACAGCAGCTCTCCAGGAGCAGGATTGGACACCTCTGGTATAAAACAACAGCACACACACACTTAAAGCCTTTAACAGAGTTGACTCAAGTCAATGTTAACCAATTGCACCACCATGTGGACACATAGCAGTACTGCAGCAGAAAAAAACTGCTTGTGAGAATTATTCTGACTTTCAATTGGAACTTAAATATAAACCTAAATACTTTGTGTAACAGATTATTAATATTAAAATGTTTTAACCACACAGGTGTTATCAATTCTTCTGGTTGATTAATCAAGTAGTTTGTACTCACCCGCACAACCCAAAGGAGTGGTTTAATTAGGCAACGTTAGCGGGAACACCTGTATGGCTTTGTGTCGTTCACTGGTTACTGATGTCATTATCAGACAAAGTATGAAGTATAATGTAGTCTTAATTAAGTACAAACTAACTTAAATAAATGCTGTTTGGTTGAACCCTCTATACGATGTGTGTCTTCAAAGCCAAAGAACAAACAGAACAATACAGGCAGTTTTTGCATTTTATTGATAAATTATCATTTTTAAAAAGACCCATGAGCCATCTTCTCCTTTTCGCCTCACTACAGTCTTCCAAGTACTGAATTTTAACTATGTACAAAGAGTATTTTTTAACAGTATTTTCTGTTTCATCATCATCATCATCATCATCATCATCACATTCAAAACAAGGTTAGAAGTTTGAGCCGTGCCCACTGGTCAAGGTCAGGAGACAGGACGCTGAGTTAGCCTATAGGGAGAGAGTTCACCGGAGGGCAGTGATTATAAGCGGAGGGAGGAGGAGGAGGGTTTACATTCTAACTCACAGGCAGAAAGAGCAAAGACAGGAGCATCATAAGCTTCAGCTACCTCTGTGGAAATGGTAAAAAACACCACCTTAGTGACAGAGCCTTGACAAGTCAACATGCAAACATGACTCATAATGTTTCAGGTCGGAAACAGTGAAAAGCACAGGGAGGTACTGTTCAAAATAACTCAAATAAAAGGGTTATTGCTGTAGTGCGTTAAAAGCAGCATGGAACCAAAAAACAAAAAGCTCCCGTTGATATTTTTGCACTTCTTTACTAATACTGGGCAGCAACATTGGCACACATGGGTTTTTAAGGATTTCTTTTAAAAAATCAATCATTTCAAGAGTTAAAATCATACAGCAGTATTATGTCAGTGTACACAGGCAAGGTAAGTGGTTACAATACAGTATGGGTATGCAGATTTCTGTAGCTGGAGTTTAACTAGCAGCAAAACAACACGTACAATTGCATATAATCGTAGTGCAATGGGCTAACTGCTCTGAGGACGTCATCTCATTTTGGTCTGGTCAGTAACAAAAAATCAAGTACTGATAAACAACAAAATACAGCCCAGAAAGACCAAATCCAACCAGTTCGCTAAACTATTATTTTTAAATCTAAATTTTGGCAATCACCAAGAAAAATCACAGGTTTCTTGTTTTTAGGTTTTTGCTTCTGGACGATTTTGGCAAAACCTAGGCAGGATTTGAGTCCTTGTGGACTAGTAGGAGGACTGACAGACATACATTAGGTTTGTCCAGACACAGACGCAACAAGATACATCTCCAACATACACCTCCTCAAACACACACGACACCTCTTCGGCACACTCCTGTCCAGACGCTCTGCAGACATTCCACTTCACCGGCCGTGGCCGGTTTGCCATCTGAACAAGATGAAAAACAAACTAAAAGTGGTGGGTTTGATCCTCCAGCCGTGCAGGGCCGTGCCGTTCCCACTCTAGGCGAAGCTATTCTCCGGGTAGCTGACTTTGATAGCACCCCAGTAGCAGGCTCGTATCAGACAGATGAGACCAAGCAGGTAGGCGAACGCCCAGGACACGTAGGTGGCATTGTAACGACTGGCAAATTCCCGAGTACCGACCTGTTTATAAAGAAGAGAGGGAATATTAACACGAAGAATACAGATTTTCATTTATGCTCATAAACTTTTGTCTTTTAGGAGAGATTAATAATATTCTCAAAAAAAAAAACGTCTCCAGACGCACTTATATTCTCTCGCTTTTTTTTATGTAATTTCTAATTTTCTGCTCTTGTGCTTGTTACTATTCTACCTGTTTGATATTTTTGTGTTTTCTGTTATTATTTGTGTCTTGATTGTTATGCTATCATTGTTTTGTCATGAGCACAGCGAGGCAAATTCAGTTTCAGTACAACATAAGTTGTATGGCAATAAAGTAATATTGAATCTTAAATGCCTTCATTGCTGAGCGCTTTGCACATTTTTGTATTGTCAGCGCTAACTACCGTGCATAGACGAAACACAAAGACGAAGAGGACTTACTGTTAAACCCACTCCAATGAAAATGCAGATCATTCCTATAGTTATATAAGCACAACAACGCCTCCTGGGGAGCGCACTGCCGACAGACGATCTGCAGGAAGAGTGAGAAGAGAAACAGAACAAAGGTCAGGGTGTGAAGAGAAACTGATCGTATAAACATACAGAATACATTTATTAATTCATTCATCTTCAACCGCTTGTCCTTGTCGGGGTCGCTGGAGCCAATAAGATATTATTATGTTTAGTTTTTCCTGAGGAAAAAAAACTAATTCTTCTGTACAGGTTATGTATTTTCATGTGGTTATGGCTGAAAAAGAAAAATGAACTTCGGTATGAATGAACAGAACTTTGGAAACATTTTGTGGAGCAGTTCAAACTGTTTTCATTTTGATGTTGACTGATACGACTCCCTCTCATTTCCCAGTGTCTCCACAGCCGCCTCTCTTCCTCTTTTTTAAGTTACACAAGAAAGCGCTGGAGGCCTGTCACATGTGCAGCTCCCGACAGCTAGACTTCCTACAAACAGAAGTCGACTGCCCTTAAGCACCGGACTGGCAGCATTTCTTTTTGCTTCACCATTTCTTTACTTTCCTCCCCCTCTCTGCTCTCACATGCCTCTCATGTGACGGGACTCAAGCATTCTTCAGTTGGTATTCAGATGGCTTAAGGGGAGCCCGATCACCTGATTTCTTACCTTCTCCTGCTTTCACGTTTCATCTTTGTTCGACTCACTGTTTGCACGTGGACCACCTGACCTTGTCCTGTGACCATATGTGGAGCTGAACTCTTTTCAAAAGATGTTTTTTTAAAGATTCGAGTGAGAATGAAACAGGCAAACAGACTGGATCTACAGTGCATCAGTCTGACTCACAACAAACAGCCCTACTGCAACACTTTACATATGTAATTGGGGGGTTTTCGTCTGTGAAGTGCTGCTATAGCAACACGTATCAGTTCCTTTTAAACAGGTAAAGCAGTGTAATAAGGTAAAATCATCTCATGACTTCATCATCTGTCATTTTTTTTTTACTTCTGTTACAAGGGAGAAAAGGCAGAGAGAGAGAGAAAATAAGGATGGAGAGAGAGATGGAGAACGGGGTAAAGGTAAAAAAATCTGAACTTTATTGCATTAAAATGCCAAAAAGTGTTCAAATACGGAGAAATCTGTAATATAATCTAGGTAAGGGTCCGTTACGGCTACATTTGGTCGCCTGTCAATGCCACTTTAGCGTGTTTCAGCGGTGTGGTTGTCTGGCAGAAGCTGTCATAAATTTCCTTTTTTATCCAGTTTTAAGCAACATTTTTAACCCCATTATTATTACACGTATTGAGGCCAGGCTCCAATTCCCGTCACACGTCTAGATTAGCTTTCATCACCTCCCCTCCTCTCCTCGCTACTTCAAGGAACTACAAAGCCCGCCATCCATAAAGTAAGCGCTTAAAAACTTTTCCAGCAACAAGAGCTGAAAGTTAAAAGTATTTGCATCAATGAGAAGCTCAGCTGTTTCATACCAAACCACGAACCTACGTGACTGAGATGACGTCAATGCATTTGATGAAAGTCAATGATTTCAGTGTTGTTGTTTTTTCTTCAAAGACCACACCAATAATTTGGGTTTTTACGCCAATTCTCTGCAGAGAATCAACCATTTTAACCCCGCACTTTAGAAAATCTGATTTATTTTGGTAGTCATTGGATTCCATTTATTTCTGTACAATATGAAAATGAAGTTGCACATTTTTGACAGACCTTTATCAACTTCTCAATTAACTTCCAAGTCTGCATTAATGTTTTTTTTATTGTTTTTATAATTATGTTACATTGTAACTATGACACAGAGGTTTTAAATTCAGTGCTTGTGCAGCTTTTTAAGAATAAAAGCTAAGCACTTCTAAGGTACCTAAACCAAATATGTCCAGACTTTTGAAACCTTTATCATCACATCTGGGAATCCTCTCCGTATCAAATATTCAAAGTTTTGTTTGTTTACATGAGTGATTGTGATTGTGATCTAGTTGATTAGATGAAACACAAAGTTATATTAAGAATTGAGGATTTTATACTTAAGTGTATTTAATATCAAGCTTGTTCCTAACTGTGAAAACAACAAGGGTTAAGATCAAATATTTCAAGACTATATGAAATATATATATGATTCAGTCTTTAACTTTAAAACCAGGCAACAATATATATACACTTGGCTAACATCAAAGTTGACTTAATGGGGATTTTTATATACTTCAGAACATTTTAAGATTCTACTAAAGGAGTTCACACCGTACAGAAAATAATGAAGGAAGAAGAAATCAACCAAAAACTGAAAATGGTCAGCTAAAATGTAAAGTTTACACAAGTTGGAGATTAAACTTGAAAAGTTAAATGAAGGTTTGATGGGACTCACATTTTTTTGCAGTGGGGACACTTGGCTAGCGTGTTAAACCGGAGCTCCATCCACTGAAGGAAACAGATGAAAAAGCACCGTTTAGTTACATTAGAGAGGAACATCCACGCATGAGAACAAAGAAATACAACAACGTACTATAAAAACAAATCAATCAACAAAACCTACTGAGAATGATTTTACATGATCAGTTATGATGGTTTGCAACTATAAATCTATGTATTAAGTCTGTACGGGAGAAAGTAGCTAAAAGGTTGGCTAAATTAGCATCTACAATTATTTTATGATATATTAGTGGGGGTTGTAAATATATAATTGCTTCATCAGGGAAAATGATGTAAAAAAAATCAAAGCGATGTTACAGAAATGAATATCCCATCACAGATCAGCATAATTTAAGGTCCTATTGACACAAGTTAAATATGCGCCTTTTGACATCTGGCTTCAGGGGAGGAATGAAAAATTCAATAGAAAAAATAAAATCAGAACTCCAAACCATCTTGATTTAAGTCAATTTTATAAACTAAGAGTCAAATTCCCCTCTCTTTAACAGAAGCTTTTTTCAAAGCCAGATGGCAAAGTCATATAATCACCAGTGTAAATAGCTGCAGATTGAACTGGAGCAGGTTAGGCTGTTGTTAATATGTACACCAGTATGACCAGCTTTCTCAACCTGTTGTTGTGCTGGGGCAGACCCATCGCTGGGGAGACCAGACATTGGCTGGGATGAGCCGGCGTCCTCACTGCCCTACAGATGCCGCAAGCGACAATGTGCACACGTTAAGAGGACAATACCACTGAGACGTTGTCGTACTGACTGAATACCTCAGGTTCTGCACCTTCTCCCTTCACTGAGACTTCTCACAGTTCCTTTTATTGATACGTGACATAAATAGAAGGTATGAGGTGTTTAAACCTCGGTGAAAGTGAACGCATGTCAAAAATACTGATCTTCCAAACATGGTGCAGGAGGAGGATTTCATTTAAGGTGAGAATTATCTGCAAAGGCTGCAACAACTCTGCTGTTAAGTGGGATTGTTAATGAGCCTGGGGAGGAAAGGAATTGTGCAACAAATGCATGTCAGCCACTTGAAACTATAGTATCCTGTTTTCCTTTCAACAAAGATGGAAGATCAGCAGAACATCTCTTTAGCTCTTAGGTGTGCTTGGACTGGGGAATACCGTGTGGTTTGGCTCTCAAGATTATTAATATGCACATACCAACAACAGCACAGTTTACACATTTTATTCGTCTTTACCTACTTATGCATTATGTACACATTATTGATGATTACTTTTCAGTATATCTCATTTTATTTTGTGAAAGCACCAATGGTCAAACCTACTATATTGTCACAATATCGATATTGGGGTATTTGGTCAAAACATACAGTGATATTTGATTTTCTCCATATCGCCTTCAGCACAGCAATCCCATACTCAGCCTGTGGTTGTTTAGACTGGTTGTCTTGGCGGTTTTACGTACAAGAAAGGTGTTGCCACAGTGACCGCAGACCACCCGCATCCCCTCAGGTTGGATGGGCAGCGCCGGCTGGGCGGGCTGCTCCTCTGGGACAACCATCACCGGGCTCAGGTTGATTATGCGTCTGCTGTCGAAGGAACAAAGAGAAGCTTATGATTACAACCTATCCAAGACAGGATTATGGACGTTTTTGATAATATGAAACTACATAAAGGACTTCATGTTACTTAAAAAAGTTGACTTTCCTGGTGCATTTTGTCCAAGCCTCAAATTTGGCAAGAAGAAGTAAACGTGCAAGAAATGTTATCAGACTGAACTTGACTGCATGCTGCCTACCAGTTTGGTCGAGGACATCCTATCCTCCTGGACGTGTCTTTACAGATGAGCAGGCAGTTACAGGGACACCTCACATACTTCTTCCCTGTTGGGGGGTTCTTGATGGGCTGAAAGTCAACATATCAAATTAGTTTAATACAGAACACAACAAGAGGAGAGCAGTTGGTTTAAAACACCGTAGAAGTGACACAGCAGAGCCTCTCAGATGTAAAAAGAAACAAATAACTTTGCCTTTAATCCATGAAATACATATTTGTTCAAATGTCCATATTATGTCCTCTAGCGTCTGTATTTTGCGCAGCACAGTCCCCACTTCCCACACTCAGCGGCTGGTAGCCTTGACCCTCAGCCAGCCAAAAGCCCTAGCTCCAGGGGTCTCATCCCTGACTGGATGTCCTGTAACGGTACAGGTCATCTGCCAACCTCAGGTCCATCTCCAGGCTGCCACTGCACTGAATGCATAACGGAAGAACAGCGCGTGTGGTTCGTTTGTTGACGTTAGCAGACTCCATTTAGTTAATCTCTTAGCAATAACCAATACATGAAAAACTTTACACACAGGATCTTTAATGTATGTAGAGAAGGTCATCGCAGAATGCCTGACGCACAACACTCCAGCTTTAGATTTACATCTGCAGTGTTGAACCTGAGCTGAAATAAGATGCAACAACTGAAGGCCAAACACAAACAACTGTGCACATATTTGGTCCAGTCTAGTAGAATGTCATACGGCTGTGTTGATCAGCTGATGGAAATGGCCTTTACCACCCGAGTGATTGTGATGACAGCCATTCATCCTCCGCGCTGCCTTCACTGACAGCTCGATCAAAGCTCTCAGTTAGACACAGGCGGCACATTCAGGTCATAGAGCATTTATCTCTGAGCTGACTGATCGATGTGACAGATGTCCACTCCAACATCTGGTAAGACTCTAAAAAGGTGGACACTGCCAAAATGAAAAATAGTCAAAGATTTGCTGTAAAAAGCAAATTGTTTCTCTTGATTTTCAGGAAAGGAGAGTAGAGGAGCTTAAAGAAAACCGACGACTAAATGTCTTCACTCAACTTGGCGGTTGAACTAATACAACACCAACAATCATTTTAAAAGCCATCATCATCCTCAACAACGGCCTCCACTTACTGTAGCTTCGTTGCAGACTGTGCACTTGACCACGTGCTGATGCAGCTTTCCATCCAGGTTGATGAGCGACTGACAAACACGGCAGTTGATGACAGGCACACCGCCAGCGTCAGGGCTGGCTATGGCTGTGTAGGGAGGAGGTAGTTCGGCTTTAAGAAGAAGAGGCCAAAGCACACAACACAAAGCCAGCTGTTAATCGCATGCATGGAAAAAACTGCAGACATTAAACAGACAGACTCTGGAGGTTAGCTTCACACAGGAACATAATATCAGAAGGTGTCCTTGGTCGATAAAAAGCCACAAAGGAGAGGAAAATATCTGGAAAGAGGGCCCTTAAATGAAGATTATGTTATCAAACTGCTATTTCCAAGGTCAAGAATAAACCTCAACACATATAATATGTTGTGGACCAGGATCCTTGTTTAGACATTACAACAGTGTAATATGGGAGATAAACTGTTTGGAGATAAACTGCTCGTGGATAATGTGAATAAAACACAACAAAATCTTATTTCTGATGAAGGTTCAACAGACCAGAAGAGTCATGATCAAACAAAACAAAAAACAACAGATCGCGGTCCAAAACTCTGAATGTGTGTAAAAACATCTTATATAGAGCAAAAAATTTAACAATTGCACAACTTTGTTGATAACTGAAGAACCATTGACTTATTGTCCGAGCAACAATGACAAACGTTTGAAGGTCTATTGTCTACGTCTATGGTTATATGTGTTTATGGTCTAACTTATATAGTATGTCATTAATAATACACTGAATTACGATTGATAAATATCGTTATTACAGTAATTATTATATTATTATTATTATTATTGTAATTACCATTATTATTATTATTATTATTATATTATTATAAGCAACGGTACTAATTATAATTAATTTTTCATTATTTAATATGGAGAAGGGTTGAGATTAAATTAGTTCTTCTTCTTCTTCTCACTCCTTTCTGAACTGTAAAGAAAAAATTGTTAAACATTTAAATTTTGCTTTATGATTTTCCTTGCTTCGCAAATATTGCTTAGATGGTCTAATTTCAATTCTGAACAAGAGCAGCTGTGGCTCAGTTGGTCCGCTAATGTCTGGTGGTTCGATCCCCGCCCTGCCCTACTTGTGTCATGGCCGTTGTGTCCTTGGGCAAGACACTTCACCCAGCTTGCCTCGTGTGAATGTGTATGAATGCTGTGTGTTTGAGGAGGTGGTCGGAGCAGCCACGCTTTCGTCAGTCTGCCCCAGGGCAGCTGTGACTACTATCGTAGTCTACCACCCTGTATGTCTGTGTGAATGAATGGGATCCAGACTCTGTAAAGCGACTTGAGTGCTGAGAAAGGTACTAGATAATAAATCCAATCCATTATGAACAAACAAACAAATACAATACAAAAGGCAAAGTTACAGCTTCTTAAAAGCGAAAATTTGCAGCTTTTTATAATCAAAACATTAACGGATGATGAAAATCATATTTAATACACAATGCAAAAACAAACATTTAATGCATCCACATTATCTTACATAGCTTATATTTGTCTGGCAGCCTGAAAACACTTATGTATAAAACTGTCTGCAAACCCATAAGAGTCTGTGTGCATCTCTGATTGTTCAACACGTGACTCTTCTCTGTCTGTCAGGGGCCGAGCACCACTCTGTATGTTTAAAAAAGAAACAATGGGCCCTTTTAGACGCCAAAGTTGAGGCGTAATATCCACACACACCCACGTGTTACATGAGCTGGTGTTCTTAGTGTGAAGATGTGGCATTTTGAGGACATATTAATTTAACAGAACGTTTGTAAGTTATATATAATACATTTTATTCATAAATACATGGGTAGAAATAAATACGTCCTGTCTCAAAGCATCCAACTTTCTTGTTACTTTACAGAAACATGTAAAGAGGTTCACTTGTTAGCGACATTTAAATGTTTCTGCTAATGAGGCTAATAAGATTCTAACTATTTTGGTTGAGAAACAAATAAAAAGCCAGACTGATTAGTGTTTTGTGATCCATACACAAGTATAATCAACACAATCAATGGGTCAGACTTAGAAATGTTCTCTAAATGTCTGAAAGAACATCTGTGAACTAACTACAGTAGCCATTTAAATGAACTGTGCACTGTTTAATCCCACATTAGCCTTGTGTGTAATTAGTCTACATTCCATGTGTTTTTCACCGTGTTAACACACTTAATCCTTTGATTTTCACCAGTCACTACCTTTACTACTACTTCTGTGGTAGGCTAGCATACATTGCAATCTGTGTGGCACTGAAATCTCCATTAAAACCATTTAAATCAACCTTCAACTTTACATTAATTTAGTCATTTGTTGTTGTAATTTGCCCCTGAACAAATATCGAATCATTTAATCAATAAAAGCGGATTTTCTAAATAAAAACTATGAAAGATGCCATTAAATATGTTGCTTCACTTTAGGGCTGGGTAACATGACGATATATAGAATATACTACACCGAAGTGTTTATCGTTTATTTCTCTTTATATCGCAATGTCGAAAAACCAGTGGCCGAACTTTGTTACAGCAATATTCGGACGACACTTGCAGGCTATGTTCATTTACACTAAATGTCTTAATTAAATGAGAAAAGTACTTTTCATTTGTGAAGTATTTATTTTACATAGGAGTATACAGAAATAGGCTTTACCATGTAGTCATCTAATATAGACTTTATTTTTTATGAGATATGAGTTGTCCTATATCTGGAAAAAATGTTTTGCCATTTTGCTGAGTCCTACATTTGAATTCGAAGCAAAGTCATCGAACCCTAAGTACCGATTTACCTCAGAGATCAGGCAGCGATGGGACCACAGACAAGTGACCAACAGCGACTCTTGAGATGCATCATCAAGTCTTTGTAAAGCCTGACCCAAGTCTACTGACCAAACACAAGGGAAGCATCTAATCTTACAAAAAAAACACACACAACTTGAGAAAATGGGACAAGTCAACAGTTTTAAAAAGTTTGGCTCTGACATTCAGAGACACTCGACAGTTGACGCCGCAGGGACAGATGGGACACCCCGGCTACGATTGGGCAAAGATTGTGGCTACAAATACAACCAAAGCATGCCAGAAACTGGACACTCCTACTGTGTGCAGGCAACACATGGCAGTGCATTTTCTACTTATCTGAGTTAATCCAAAATGTGGCTAGAAGCAGACCGGACTCTCTTCTTTAACCATGAATGCTTCTATAAGAGTATGAAATAAAATCCTAAACACCTTGAATTCAAACACAGTCAGCACTTCCTTCCGTTATCCACCTCCGAGTCTCAATCTCAAAAGAGGCCTCTCTGCTGTGAAGCTGTCTCGTGTATGTCTGAAACTGAATACAGCAGCTATAGGTTTTCATTGGCTGTCCTCGGAGCCGGAGGTAAGACGGGAAGAGGCGCTACTACAACCACCACCACCACCAGCAGCAGCAGCATCACAACAGACAGCCACCATCACGCCCTGTCCACGGCCTATGGTCCTGCCTTGCTGTCATGTTGCATTGATCTACATTTTTCTTATTGTCAACAAATCCCATGAAAATATTAAAACCAACATCTCATTCAACTCATTAGGTCCTACAGAGGATGTAAATTTTTAAAAATAGGCCACAAAATAATAAGATTTTTCTAAAGCGTTGCCTCTGAGTGAAAGTAAAGATGAAGGGTTCATTTATCACTGAAAAAAGACACCGTCTGGGGTTACACAGCCTCTTGTTGCAGTCAATTCATTCTGCCATTCAAGTGCAAAAACATCAAGAAGGTGTCAACAAAATTGAGCGTCCATCCATTCAGATGCAGCCAAGGTCATTGGTCTCCGCCCCTCGCCACCACCACACTGTGAGTACAGCAAACAGTGAAGCTCTACCCAATGCAGCTGAATAAAAACAGATGGACAACTTTGTTCATCAGATAAAGGAGTCGTAATTATTCAGTCAGATTGTGAAGATATACAGCAGAGAGAGCAGTCACAATGAACTTATCTCACTCGGTCCTAATCACAGCTCATGTTCACTCAGCTTCCTAAATGTGGCTGATTATTATTCAAAGCATCTTAGTTGATATCAAAACAGCTCACTATTGGTTACTTTGACTCTAATTAATACATTTTACAGACTGGCTGACTTACTGTGCTCCCAACAAACCCAAAGAACCAAGAATTAGCCATAATCCAGACTGCAGACAGGGAGGGAGGAGAAACTAGGCCATGAAATACACTGACGTTCATTTGGGCTTAAACTCAGTCCAGTGTGTCGGCTCACAGGTTATTACAGTCCAGTGTTAAAGTCTTTATGAATAATCTGATGGTGAAATATCAACTCTACAAGATTAAACTGCTTCTGAACAACAAAATGTTTTACATTTTATTTACTTGATATTAGCCGTCTGTCCGTAAATGCTCTACAAAGAGCATTACATGTTCAATGAATCCATTCATCTGCAGAAAGGAAACAAATGTGTCTTAAGGAGACCATGACACAAAAAAGGTAGAATCAGAGGGAACTTCGCACAGTGTCTGCAGCTAAATTCACTAAAAAACAAACCATAATCCTTTGGCATGTCTTTTTGTAGAAAAGAGGGAACTTCTATTGCGTAAAGCAAAGAAGAAATATAATGTGTATCCAGCTTCAAACTGGAATTTGATCTTTTGCTACATAAATTAAAAAATCATGAATCATAAAATAAATTCAGGGCAAAGGCCACAGACTTCTAGACTGAGTGGATTTATGAGCTGTAACTGCCTGGGTCATCCAGCTGTTTACTAAGCAAAATGTGGACAGTGTCAGTTTCCTGCACACATGTTTAGCTGTATTACAGATGCCAGAGTAGATTCAATCTGTCTTAGCGAGGTCAAGGCCAAATATGTGTTGTTTACAGTCCAGTTTCCAAGCAAAGACACAGTTAGATGTAACGGTATGGGTTCGGTCCCCTTTTGTATTTGACACATCTGTGCATTTTGTCGATTTGCAGCTGGGACAAAGGACTGCCTTCATCTGCAGCGGGTCATTCATCCGACGTCAATCAACAACATCAACACATCCGACGAGGCCTTACTGCCAGTGTCACATCACGACTCACAGCCCACTGTTGTGTTTGTAAAGACATCCCAGGCCCCAGACAGTGAGTCGTGATGTGAGCACGTCTGCAGTAAAAAAAAAAAAAAAAAAAACCCAGAGCTTGCTGTTATTGTAGGCCTCTCTTCTCTAACCCACTGCTCCAGTTCTCACAGTGCAAAGCTCCACCTTTTTTCTCAGCTGCACGTTGATCGCCCTCGCCTGCATTTGCATCGCTGCAGTTTTTATTTACGCACAAACTCGATACGCCCAATAATGAATCAGCATGCGGGCGGCGGGGCTCCCTCTCTCTCTCTACATGTCGCGGTGTTTACCTCGGGGACTTGAATCCTGCAGGTACGGGGGAGCAGTGGGGGTCACGTTCTCGGAGTTGGGACCCGACAGCAGCGGAGATCGCTCGTCCATGCCGTCCGAGGCCATGTCGTCAACCGTGGACGGTGAGGGTTTGACGGGAGGAGGCTCCTGGCTGCACCGAGTCTTCACTCAGCACGGAGGAGCAGCAGCCGGCGGCTGGTTGTTGGTGCCGAGTTGCTCCGGTCCAGCAGCCCCGGTGACGGCAGCCTGGAGGAGGAGGAGGAGGAGGAGGAGGGGGAGGAGCTCCACGGTGATCCCCGCCCCTCACTGACATGACCCGGGGCATTGGCAGAGCTTAAAACCATGTACATGGAGCTAAATAGGCGACTGGGAGCATAAAGTGATGATGAAGATACTTTGAGGGCATTTTGTGTAAAAAGTATGTACCGGATTTGAATCAAATCGAAGTGCACTGCAGCCTGTAAACATGTGCACAGGATTTTTCTTTTATATATTAAGTCCATTTTTCCATAAGTAGATATATAAAATGTCCTGCTTGGACTCAGACGCATTTTCAGAATTTAATAATAATAATGATGCTGGAGGGACCGTTGCAAACAGCGATTCCCAGTGTTTGCCACTAGATGTCACTGTCGGATCAATTCTGGGCGTCCATCGGTCTTTATTCTGTTCAAATTCAAAACATGAATGTTGTTTGGGCAAAATCGTAAATACACTGTGCTGCCAACAGCATTTCAATGACGCAATCAATATCAAATTCAATTCAATTTTATTTACAGTACCAAAACATAACAAAAGTTATCTCAAGACACTTTATATGTAGTCACATATAAGATGTGTCACTGTTGTGTTTACGTGTAGAGCACACTCTGTGACTTATTTATGATTTACAGAGACCCAACAAGTCTATCTTTAATAACAATATATATATATATAAATATATAATAGTATTAATGCAGCAATCTTGTGCACATATGTCAGTATTCCACCATCCGTGAATTTAGTTTTGTTGGGTTTAGCATAATGTCACCTTTATACTAAAAAACAACAATAGAGGATGCATTGCATATGTATTACCTTATTCAAATTGGATTGCGTGACCATTTTAGAGGGTTCACAAACAGTCCTCTGTTTGGTCTAATTCAGAGTTGTGTATGATCAAAAGTTATACGTCTCCAATTTAGGTTACTTTAATATGCAATAACTCTTTCAATGAATTTCAAGTCTGTGTATTAGAAAAAAAGAAAAAAAGGGGGGTATGTGTCCAAAAACACATAGGAGTTACATGATATAGGCTAAATCGTTTACATCTCTGGTTCACCCCAAAAAGATAAAACCTTACAGTAATCTCACAAAATCATTTTTCCATATGTATGTGATCATGTCAGCGCAATTTAGACAAGTCCAGTGGATTCATAGACCCAGAAAACATGGGGTTAGACACCAAGATTACTTGATTTTATACCTGCCCATCTTGAACGCCATCTTTCTAGTTGTCCAACGTTGGTAAACTTTTAGCTATTAAGGACACCCAAGACTACAAGACACAGCTGAGAAACCTTGTGTTGGAATTTCTTTAGGGTTAGGGTTTGTTTTTTTTTCATGTATGCAGCCGTCCGTCTTGCCAGGCGGTAATCCTACTTAGTGTCAAGATTGATAGTCGTCTATAGTGTATTATGAGTGTATTCATGATTAATTGTAGTGCATTCATAATGCTTCATGACTACACTACACAAATATGATGCTTTCTGATGCACCAGATCAAGTCATAAAACATTATCGATGGGACTTACATTTCATTATAACTGTCTTATGGATGCTCTTGACCTGTTATACATGTTTTAATAAGTTTATAAACATTGATTAATGGGGCTTATAATACAGACTTCCTGCAATGTATATGCTACTTACAGTACCTACATACTCACCTCAACAATAAAGATCACAAGATCTACTTATGAAAATCCCTAAGTTGACCAAAAAAACACGATGTTCTTCACGGTGTACTGCTGCAGATGTTACCTGTTTAGAAAACTCAAAGTCATTATCAGCATGCAGATGCACTGTGATTGCCTTTTTCTGTAGCGCTGCTGTTAATAGGAAAGGGTGTCTCGACCAGTGCACCTCAAGTGTGTGCATGTATTGGTCATATTACACAAGCACGGCACTAAATTACTTTATTTCTGGTTAAGCATGATGAGTGAGAGGGGCCCCACACAAAAAGTAGCGTAGGAGGCCATTGCCACCTTAAAACGTCCCTGTGGACAGTTACATTTACCTGCTGCAGCAAACTGGATTTCAAATGAAGCAAAGTGCAAAATTTTAGCCCAAGAAACATTGTGTCCTCTTACATAGGCCTATGGAGCAAATGCACTTTAGGGAATATATATGGTAGATGTCCTTCAGCCATTCTTTTATTATTATTCCCTTGGTCTATACTGAAAAAAATACTGAAATCAGTTTATAAAATGCACTACTACAGGCTACAATGACCCTGCCTGTTCCAGTACAGAAGGGTCACCAGTCCAGAAAGCTCTTTTTTCTCTGTTTTACTAATTATTTTATTCACTTATGTGCAACTTCTTTCCTTCATGGAGGAATGATCCCTCCTTCCTCCCAATTAAAGGGTATTTTGTTTTGTTTTTTTTCCAACTCAAGGGTCTTAAAAGAGTGTCATGTGTTGTACAGATGGTAAAGTCCTCTGTGGCAAATGTTTGTGAATATAAACACAATGGACATAATAAACGATTCTTTATTGGCCTTCAAAGCGGATGCATTTAATTATCATATTACATATAATTATGGGATCAGTGCATGTACAGCTTATTTGTGCATTGTTGGTGTTTTTATGACCGTATTAGATTGTACATGTTGTGGGGCGTGTTTTCTATGTTCTGTTGTGTTTAACGTTGAGGTTATATACTGATTGTTTGAGCAGTGTAAGGGTCATTTCTTATGTTTCAAATGCAATACAAAAACTGTCGCTGTGACTATTTTCCTGTCTCTATCACTGGGTTTTTTGAGTAAAAAACATTGTGTTTCTTCATCTGAATGAAACAGTTAACCTTAGCTTTGTTTGAACATCATTAGCAGGACCTGAAAACAGCATCTGGCTGCATCGCCGGCTGTACACAGCCAAAGAATCTGTGTTGACATGACTCATCTAGAGTGATTTCCACCCTTCTTAAGATCCAATGTTTTACAGTCAGAGATTCACAGTTCATCTTTTAAGATTGATGGTGTATGTTTGCTCCATGTTCTTTCCTCCCCTCACATTACAACATCCTCCATACAATGATCCTCTTTGTGCCAAAACACGTCTCCAATTCCTTGTTGCTTATGTCAGGGTGTAAGCTTCAGGCTACATCAATGAAAAAAAAACTCCCTGAATAAACACAGATGGTGTGAATAATCTTTGGGACAAAAGTTTGAGTACATGTACAGCAGAATAACAATGTCTAAACTGGTAACAAATTGTTTCTATGCACAGCTTGCTGTTTAGATATTTAGAGCATTTTGAGTTAAAAATTCCAGCCGTCTGGTCCTGTTTAGGACACAGTAAAAAGGCTCATAAATTTCCAGAAGCATCACACCTCCTTTAGAGTCTTTAGAGAAACAAAGCTGCACATTTTTACCAACAAACAAAAAAACAGTCAACAGTCCAGCATGGAAACTTAGTTTAATTTATTTTAAGTAGAGTAGAAGTTGCAGAAAAGTCCTTCAATATAACCTATCCAGCCTGCATGGTGTGTTGGTGTTCAGCCTCTACCAGTGACGGCTATATGTGACGCGCTTCGGGGTGAGTTCTCCTCAATTACTCCGCAGACCCTGACGGAAAATCCTTGCTCCTGACTCTAAAGTGCTGTTACCGGGCCAGTAAATAGTGATCACATCGCATGTAACAGGCTGCAGTCGACGACTCATATTTTCCAGCGCCTGCAGGAACCAGAGGAGCGTCGCAGGCAGCGCTCACAGAGAAGCTTCGTCGCAGGACTTTTCTGCAAAGGTAAGACAGTTTTATACACACACAGGCGAGAGACCCGAGTGAAAGTGGTGTAAGGAAAGATGTTTGTGTGTGTTAGAGTTGTTGCAGTGATTACAAGTTGCGTATTTGCTGCAAACTAAACAGCTTTACCAACATGAGAGAAACACTTCCGGAGATAATACTGTATTTAAGACATAAAACGTACATTTGCAACCACAATCTTTCGGAGAAATAATGTTCTTGATGGAGAAATAGGTGGCTGAAATTATCTTCTTTGTCCTTTATATTAAACTTTACCTAATTTATTCTTTTATTTTGGAGGCAAATGCGCACTGTGCTTTGACAGCGTTTTATTTAATCAATAATGGTTAATGTGCTCTTTCCCAAAACAGTATGGAAGTGCAAATATAGGAGGAAATGTTTTTTGAATAAAACAATAGCTTTGATACAGGAAAAGACCACAGTGGAAAAAAATGTGTGGCGGAAAATGGTCTGTCATGATGCCAACAAATAGCCATTACAGCTGTGTGTGTGTGTGTGTGTGTGTGTGTGTGTGTGTGTGTGTGTGTGTGTGTGTGTGTGTGTGTGTGTGTGTTTGTGTGCGTTTCAGACAGTTGGAGATGCTCCAGGGGGCCGTGCTTTGCCTGTCCTGCTCCCTCCTGTTGGGGGTCTGCTTCCCAGCAGAGGGTGCAGAGGCAGCTGGGCCTCTTCCCACCTTCTCCCCTGAACAACAGTCTGGGGAATCGGACCTTGAGGATGGGGAGTGGGGTTCTGGATCATCTTTTCTGCACCTGCTGCACAGCTTCCCTGCTGACAGCCCCTTCATAACAGAGACCCCAGGAAAACCAATCAACTGCACCCAGCGCTTCTGGCTACCACCGTCCTCTCCGATCTGCTGGGAAAACATAGCCGGACCTGAGGAGTTTGCCAGGTCCCGTCTGCTTGTTCTCCAGAACAGGGCTGCCTTGCAGGCTGTGTCCACCACCAGCGGGGTGGAGGAGGGAGGCGTCTCCTACGAACACCAAGCCAGAGAGGAGGTCCAGGGGATCCACTCAGACCACCTGAGTGTGGTAGAAACTATGCAGACCATGGAAAAGGTGTTTGTCTCTCTGGCGGAGAAGAGGCAAGAAGGGAAGGAACAGGGGGTCTTCACAAGGTGAGAAACGGAAGTCCTTGGACCATTTGATAGAATAAATAGCCTAAGGGATTGTATGACAGTTATTTGGGAGGGGGGACTATACTTAAAATGTTGTGTGGTAACTAAAGAAGTGGGGATAATGTGAATACCCTGATTTTTTTATTAAATGACATAGATCATGTACATATCAGAGGTTGGCTTTCTGTTGTTGCATATTTATGTTTATACACCGACATTTGAACCATACTTTCCACAATTCAGTCTCAAAATATACACCTAAAAGCCCCACTGTGCAGACAAATTAAATCAATTTCTGGTGATCTGAAGCCAGCTGTGGGATTATTCCTGAATCCCTGTTAGTGAGGCAGTCAGGAGCCCTGGATCAGTGTTTGTTGTTTGGCCTTATTGTAACGCTGCTTGAATGCCAAAGAAGACGCAGTGGAAACAGCATCCAGACAAGCAGCTGAGTCATTGAAAAGTGTTTTTCCAACAGTCATCTGTCGGGACATCTGGCTGAGACGAGGCCCTGGCACTAAAACGACGGCAGAGAATAAACGCAATCCGGTGCTTTCTTTCTATTAGATGTGACACAACAGACTGACTTACTACTTACGCAGAGTAGTGTATAAATGTGTCAACAAAAGTTTAAGACATTTACTTGTGATTTGTCATTCCCTTTCAGTATAAAGGAGCTTCTCGCCAACACAGGGGACGCCATTGATGGACGACAGCACATGGCAAACATCCTGGAGAATAATTTTTCTACTCTAGAGAATACTCTGCTTAACATACAGCTTCGACTCAACAAGCTCATCCCACAATGACGAGGCCCACTCGCCTCTTTTTCTTCCCTCATTTGAGCTGTATTTATATATTCATGTATTGTACAACAATGTAGCAGATGCATGCATGATCAGGATTGTGTTAGTCTGTAGTATGAGGACAAAACACGTCACCAAAGCACCTAAATGTTACATGTGTAAACCATACAGTGTGTGGTGTGGACTGGAATCAGCAGAGATAAATACACCTCACATTATCAGGGAGAATTGATGAACATGTAGTTTTTAAAGGGATAGATTTTTAAGCAGCGTTGTATGAGGTATTTATTCATAGTCGGAGTACAGAAGATGGCGGCCGGCACGCCCAGTTTGGAGGAGGGAGCAGGACAGACAGGCACAGAAGCTAAGACCATAACTGCTGTAGACAGGGGCAGCTGCTTAACACATTTAAGCCACTTAAAAAAAGAGAAATATCAGTTTATGTGTACACTCTACGAAGTCACTCTTTTGACTGACTTCTGCAAGTTTAATAGACAGTTGATTCATCCAATTACACCTGCTAGGTATGTTTTGAAAGTCCCTTTTTCAAAGACAGCTGTGCTCTTATTAAAACCTTCAGACTCCATTGACAAAAAGTCATTTTTACCTCACAGAACATGAGAGTTGCTGAACCACCGCTGCCTTGATCAGTTAGTTAAGTTTTCTTAGTTTTTAACCCTTGAAAACAACAGTCACACAATAATGCAAACATCATAACTCTCTAATGTTTTTGTCGATGCAGTCTGGTGGCTTTGACAAGAGCATAGACAACAGCTTCAGTTCCCCCTGCGCAAATGTAACAAGGGGCGTTTGACTGTAAGGTAAAGCAGCGAAAGATATTGTCAATATAGCGTACATTTAACTTGATATAGATTTTTTTTAAGGTGGCTAAAATATGTTTAGCTGCTGCTGCCCCCATCCAGCAGTACATTTTTAGCTCCAAACTGGGGTTGGGCTGACCGCTATCTACTGTAGGTAATACAACTATGAGTAAGTATCTCTTATGACCCCACTTCAAAAAAAATCTGAACTTTCCCTTTAAATCATGTTTCATGTTTCCAGTTCGCAGACATGTTCCACATGGAGATTTCATGGTCGTGCTGAGAGCCTCTAGTAAAACAGCAAGACAGCTGTGAAGCTTGGAACAGAATAATTGACATGTTAAACACATCATTCAACATTAATAAACAGCATTTTCATACGTCCGTCTCTCCAATATTGTGGTGTAAAATACATGCAGTGCAACATGAATATCAGACAGCATGAATCTTTATTTTAATATCAAATCTAAACAATTCATTTGTTAATGCATGAGGATGTGTGTTCTGAGGATGGTGTGCTTTAAGGATTAGCTGTTATATACACTTTAAATATTCACATCTATTAGGCTGAGTGTGAATTTGCATTTGGAAAGACGCAGCATTTGCTTTGTAGTTAAGATTGAAAAATAGAGGTATTTGTACTTTTGACTAGTTTAAACAACTTTAAAGTATTTATGATAAACTACTCAACAAAAAATAAGAATATCTTGAAAAATGATCATGTTTAACAATCAGTAACATCAGAATATTTCACTTTGAAATCCCTGTTCACAACAAAAGCAATCGTACTTTAAAGGCAATAATAACTCAGCAGCTGTGAGAGCTGTGCACCAGCTGTGGGGAACAGGTTCACATTATGTCAGAGCCTGTACAGGCCTGCCAGCTGTTTATAAAAAAAACAATTAATTCCTGATTGTTGTGCATGCAAAATGAACATAAAATTTATAAGACATCGTGACCAGAAAACCAGAACATAAGATAATTGAGGAGTACAGGCCAAATGCTAAATTGTTCTGAATTCCGAACGGTTCAAAGTGTTGAGGGGTGATGAGGGGAGGGTGTGATTCATCTACTGCTGCTTTGTTTAGGCCATTGTTACAAATTTAGGTTTCTAGCGTCAAGTACTTATCTTAGACATACAGTACAACTTCTAAGTCCCTCTAAGACTCTGTGTGTTCTCATGTTTGAAGGTGATCTCTGAGTCTTCACTTGATTTCACATTGGCCCTAAGTGGCTTTACTTTCTTCCATGTCCACTAACGTCTTCCATGAGCCCTGCACCTGAACTCTGGATTTAAAAGCATTGAGAAAGTTTAGGGTGACTCTTGCGCTCAATGAATGACAGGACGTGACATCTGTCCAGATGTGAAATGCAGCCAGTGTGCTTTTTAAAAGTCAGCATCCTCTTCTTGCATTTGCTCCAAAGATTGAAGGTAATCTCGAGCCAGGATCTTCTTAGGCAGGATATCTACAAAAGTAGAATATTACACAGAGTCAAACTTAGTCACTATTTATCCTCTTACTGCCGGGCCACAGAGCTCATGTGAGCAGCAGTGACCATGTTAACAGGTTGGAGCAATCACACAGTCGGCCTGAGCAGAGCGGGTCGGCTCAGTGTCGGCTGCGCAGCTTCTAGGGATTTCAAGGTCTTGCCTATTTTCCCCTATTTAAAACAGTGACATGCACAGTTTAGAGCAAATTAATGACAGTGAAATGGTCTTTTGAAAATCATATTGACATCATAACAGCACTCTCACTACAGTTTCTTGTTAACATGGCAATAAAAAAAACCAACAGGTTGAACATGCACTGCTTACACAGAAAGTGTGGCCATGACTCTAGCTGTGCAATGACGTCCCTGACTGTCACGACTTATCCAGCCATGCGGCGTGCCCTAAAACTGTATTTACAGCATCTAAATGAACGATGAATTGGTTTTAGAATAGACCAATGTCCATTGTATGTCGTATGAGTCCCTGAATTGCCCCCCGGGGACAAATAAAGTTTTTTGAATTTGAGACATAAATGGGAATTAGATTAGTCTCAAAATAATGAGTTAGCATCTCAAAATAATGAGTTAGTATTTCAAAATAATGAGTTAGTATTTCAAAATAATGAGTTAGTATTTCAAAATAATGAGTTAGTATCTCAAAATAATGAGTTAGAATCTCAAAATAATGAGTTAGCATCTCAAAATAATGAGTTAGCATCTCAAAATAATGAGTTAGTATCTCAAAATAATGAGAAAGTATCTCATAATAATGACTTAGTATCTCAAAATAATGACTTAGTATCTCAAAATAATGAGTTAGCATCTCAAAATAATGACTTAGTATCTCAGAATCAAGAGAAAGTATCTCAAAATAATGTCAAAGTGTCTCAAAATGATTACAAAGTGTCTCAAAATAATGACTAAGTATAATGACTTTTTTCATCACACTGGGCTTCCATGGAGACCAGATTACTTGAATTAGACTGCATTAATGTTAGGTGTAACGTAACCTAATCACGTACTAGAACCACAGCTTACATAGGTTGTGAAGGGTCCCAGGTGAGTGTTTCAGTGGTAAAGGTTTAGTGGCATGCTGCAGAAGTGTTTCTCAGGCTGCGGTCTCACCTGTGAGGAAGTGGAAGGTCTCCGTCTCCTCCGCGGTGTGAGCCAGGTCGCTGTAGGAGAGAGAGTTGGTTTCTTTCCCGGAGCCGTTGTTGAAGGAAGCCAGAGCCAGGTGCTGCACAAACAGCTCCTGCGACAACACAAAACACAAGTCAGCACAGGAGACACTCGGCAAAATGGAGCTCACATGGAAAAGGCGCTGCTATGGTTACAGTTATCCTCGAGGCTAACCGCTAATCCCTGTTAGCAACAGATGAATGGGCTGATAACAGCAGCTTACTGTCGCCTTGGTGGTGAGGAACAGAGCGTCCTGGTTGATGTTGGACACGTCCGGGGAGCTCTTCATTATCAACCTCACTCTGGAAATCGGGAGGGAGATGGTTTTTTTGCTCGTTGACGTCTGGTCGTCTTTGTCGGGAGTATTTTGAGACATCTTCATGAGGACTGTCGGCGCCAGACAAGGCGGAACTTCAAGTATTGTTTTGAACAGTGACGCGTTTCTTCTTCTTCCTCTACGCAGTAACAGCGGCAGGAGCCTGATAACCGCCACCTGCTGGAGCGGAGTCACTTCCGGTGAAAACTACTTTATGTGTTCTGTTCAAACCTCAGTTTATGGTTCAATTAGGACTTTTATCACCAAAAACTTGTGCAGCTTACAAAACACTTGTGTAGAAAAAGGGGGGTATAAAAAATACTGTATATGATAAACAATAAACTCTTAACTAAATAAATACCGAAAATAAGACAATAAACAGCAAAAAATAAACTTAGTTAGATATAGAGGGTAAACAATAGAGAGTAAACAATACATTCTTAGTTAAATATATATACAGTAGAGATAAGAATACAAGTAAAATAAAATTAACGGAAAAAGTTAAATGTAGAGAAAGCTGTTAAGGATAAATATAGGTAAATAAAGATTATATATATATAAACACAATGACATAAGTGTAGACTTATAAGGCATTGTGTTTTATAGAGTGTTTTATAGAGTGGATAAATGACATTAGCAGAAATTAGAAGTAGGATTAAATTATCACACGTAAGTGGTGGATTAAGTTCTTGCACAAAAAAAGAAGAAAAAGTGTCCAGGTATGTAATAGTAGATTATTAATATATAATATGTTTTATTGAAGAGATCCAATATAAACATTACAATACCAAATCTGCATTTCTAAATGTAGAAATAATAATAACATACATTTCAAAACAAAGACGGTTAAACATTACAAAAATGAAGAATGACAAAAACAAAAACGTATGGGGCGTTTGAAATGCCTAAATAATCTAATCGGTTTTGCCAATTTATTATTTTTGAGTTTTAAGTTTTACATAATGTTCAAATATGATTTAAAATCTGAATAAAAATATTAAAGGAGGGTAGGTTAATGGGCCAAATCATTTTATGGGTATAGTATTTATATAAGGATCAAATTAATTATGAAAAAATGTGGGACTGTTAAAAATTAGTAACGACTCCATCTTTGTTAGTATTAGATTTTCGCCGTGTCCTCCAGTCCGAGGGTGGCGCTGCAGCAAAACGCATCGCAAACCACAGAAGAAGAGTCCATGTCAAAAGCAAAGAAGAAGAAGCAATGGCGGCGATTTGGCTGCAAAAAATAAACAACCCAGCCTGCGATTTGATGCTGTGGTGATAAACTAAACTAATCTAATGTCGCGGCTCGTCGTTTCAGGTCTTTGTGCCGCACACAGGAACTAACTTTCTCTGCGTATGTGTCGTTTTTGAGGAGTCGCGTCTGTGGTGAGGCACAGAACCACCGGCTCATTGTTGGACTCTGGTAACGCTCGTTTCTTTACACCCTGACGTCGTTTCTTCACCGTTAACGATGCCGCTGGGTTTGAAACCGTCATGTGCCGTCTGCAAGACCAACTCGTCCTCCATGTGGAAGAAAGGAAACCAGGGAGAGATCCTCTGCAACAACTGCACCGGGAGGAGCGGCGGCGGCGGAGCATCGGGACCCTCCATGTCCTCCAACACTCAGCCCAGCAATGGCGGAGGGAAGCAGGTTCGTCTCTGTGTGTGGACTCTGCCTGTGACTTTGAATGTTTCAGCTCATCATGTTCACGGAGAACCCCGCATTAAAGTAGAGTAACAGCAGCTGCTAAACCACTACAAAGCAATCTGTAACATTGATGTGCACATATTTATTCCAGCACCATTTGCACTCTGCAGCATTGCTTTGTTGTCATTATGTTTACAATGTCATTGTCCTGTGTTTATATAAATCATACTTATATATGTCCATAGTAGTCAAATGTTCTTCGTGTTATCCTTGTTCTCAGCTGTATGTCTGTTTCTATAACTGTGTTTGTAAATTAAGGGCGAAAAAAAGGCTGGAGTCAAATTCCTTGTATGTGTTCACAATAATTTGGCCATTAAAGTAAATCATAAATAAGTCATAGAGTGTGGTCTTTACCCACTCTGTAAAGTGCCCTGAGATAACTTTTGTTATGATTTGGCACTATAAATAAAATTGAATTGAATTGAAGTAAAGCTAAATCTGATTTACAGCTGTACATTTTAAGAAGCACCTCCTTAAACTAAACAGGAGCATAACAGACTGTAGTTTACTGGTTATCATATTATTATCATTAGTAGTAGTAGTAGTAATATTATTAATAATAATAATATTAAATCCACATAGCTTGTTGACTTTAACTTTCCAGTGTTGATGACGCAAGACAACTTTTTGCTTCTGTATATTTAAATAAATAATTTTAATCAGGGTAGATTCTAATTGAAATTTAGAGTTTCTTGTAATCAGAGAAATTAGTTATACGGTGAGGATGTTCTCTTACCTTTGCTTAGCACAAGAAACTCTACATTTCAATATGGATTAAGAAGACATTAGTAAATACAACAAGTAGTCAATGAGTCGATAAACAGAAACTGTGTTGTCTTGGTAATCTTCTTACACTTTAAAAGTGATCAATCAAGAAACAACAGCTCAACTTTTGCTTAGGAATGTGGAAATCAAGTCAAAACAAGCACTTGGAGGGATATAATGATAAAACATCTTTTATTTGGGGAAATAAATAGTAATAGAGACAAAGCTACTAATCAAGTACCTGATAACCATTAGTTGCAGCTATAATTCTTGTTATTATAGATAAACAATGAAAAGAGGCAGTGGGTAAATTGTGCTGATGTCCACCTTTAATCCCTGGTGTGTGTTGCTCTTAGTCCAAGCAGGAGATCCACAGGAGGTCTGCACGGCTGAGGAGCACCAAGTACAAAGCTCCTGCATCTGAGAAGAAGGTGTCAACAAAGGGGAAGGGAAGAAGACACATATTCAAACTGAAAAATGTAAGCTGGACATGGATTTGATCAGCAAAATGAGTCGTTTCTCTTATTATGGTGATGATGTGTTTGACCCGTGTGTGCGATCTCTCTCCTCAGCCAATCAAAGCACCAGAATCTGTTGCAACAATCATCACGTCAGAATCAGTATTCTATAAGGTATTGTTTTTTTTTTTCTTACCAAACAAAGGTAATCTTGTGTTTCTGCTCAATATGAGAAATGATCACATTGTCATCTGAAAACGTTTCCTGATGTTTCATTGTTTTATCTAGTTGCAGCTGTAATTCTGATTGTCGTACTAAACCTTCATCCTGTGATATAGAGAAGGAGCCAGACCGTCGTCATCCTGTGTTCATATTTGTATCCACAGGGTGTCTATTACCAGACAGGCGATGTGATCAAGGTAACGGATGAGGAAGACGGGAAGCCATACTACGCTCAGATCCGAGGCTTCATACAGGATCAGTACTGTGAAAAGAGTGCTGCGTTGACCTGGTTAATCCCCACACAGGCTAGCCCAAAGGACTACTTTGATCCTGGGACATACATTGTTGGTGAGCAATGAGAAATCCAAATTTTCCTCTTTTTTTAGGCCATTTATGTGACAGGTTAAGAACCGTCTGTTTTTGTATCAGGTCCAGAGGAGGATCTGCCCAGAAAGATGGAGTATCTGGAATTTGTGTGTCACGCCCCGTCTGAATATTTCAAGTCATTGAGCTCTCCGTTCCCCACCATCCCCATCCAACCGGAAAAAGGCTACATCTGGACCCACATAGGGACCGCACCAGCCCTCACTGTCAATGAGTCTGTCAGTGGCCGCAGTTAACACAACTGTGATATGGACTGAGTCTGTTGCTGTTAAACAGACATATGTACATTTATGTAATATAATGAAGCAGAAAATGGTTAATCACGGCCATTACTTCAGATTGAAGGCACGTTGAAGTTGATACAAAGGAAAGCAAGTGTAACTACATTTCATACAAGTTGTTTACATATTACTTTTGTATTTAGTTATAAACAAAAAAGCTCTTTTCCACCATCCCCTTTTGTCTGTGATTGTTTTAGAAAATGAGATATATATTAATTTATTGAGTTGCAGTGTTGGCAGCAGACTAAAATTACTGTTTTTATTTCAGTATCTTTTATTTCATTTTCCCTTTTGTGAATTAAGCTGTAAAAAGCTTTATAATGGCAACAATAAGATCATGTTTGCAAAGTTAAAGTGATACAAAACAGTGAAGAACTGCAGTTGTCATAAGTGTTCCAGCATCCGCTCGATGTTCATCTCATTTACAGCGGAGTCGTGTGATGATGCTCTACGGTGGCGTCTGTGTTCTCGAAAGATGGCTCCGCGATGTGAGAAACACAAAACTGGTGATTGAGACTTTGAACTGAATCAAGACCGTGCAGATTATGATAAAGATTTCTTTTAAACAAGTCAGGCACACCCCGGCAGTGCTGACAGACAATAGTCATAATTCATATGAACGGAAATAAAGGAAGGGTTGTGTCTCCATTTTAATCCTGGCAAACTGATGGAAAGTAACTAAGTGCATTTACTCACGTACTATACTTATCTTACATTTTACTCCACTATATTTAAAATTAGTTACAAAGTACTTTGCAGGTTCATATTAATAAAACTATATTACTCAACTAATGAAATATGATGTATTTTCATGTATTAAGACACCTGGCAGTATAAAATAAAGTAATTGGAGTAAGTTCTACTTTAACCAGCTGTAACATTAAAATGATGTAGGCTACACATTAATGCATCAGTAAGTGCAATCCAGTGATACACAATATCCTGAAATGGGCCATTTTTCATGAGTACTTTTGCTTTTGGTACGTTTATTTATTTATTTTGATGCTAATACATTTGTATTTTTTACTCAAGTATAAGAATGAATGCAGGACTCTTACATTAAACGGCTTTTTTCACACTGGTACTGCTGCTTTTACTCCTTAGTAGGCTAATAGATGACAGAGTACCTTTCCAACAATACTGGACAAGCATGTGTAAATGCACACACAGGATAAAATATGTGTTATTAATTACTAATGTTACCTTAACATGACGAAAACTCTTCATGTATCCAGAATAATTTATTCTACATATTAACATGTTTCGGTAATATAAGTTTACTCTTGTTATTGACGTTTTTCTTCCGCCTAACCGAAGACGGAAGTGCGCAGCAGTGAAGCCTCTCGCTCTCTTACGCCTCTTACTCTTTGATTTCTCGGTCAAACTTTGAAGCGTCTGTGTTCGTCCGTGGTTTAAGTCTCCCGGTGCTCCTCTCTCACAAATGTCGCGTTTATTTACACCCTCATGGACTGGACAGTGTGAACGTTTCTTGATCCAATAAACAGGCAGGAGTATGGGCAAATTCCAGTCCAAACTTGGTAAGATATTTGATTAAAAATAGCTAAAAGTTTTGGCTTTAAAAAAACATGTATACGAAAACGCTTCTGACTTACAGGAATTCTCTTTTCTCATTATTTGGACAGCTTCGAAACGTAGACAGTGTCCCGAAGGTAAGGCAGTCAACAGAGACACTGTAAATATTACTTTTCACATGCGTTATACGTGTATTTATTCTTATTCTGATGTTCTGCAGGTGGTAGTTTGGTTTCCAATGTGCTGACCTGTCAAAGGGAGCTGGAGCGCATCCACAAAACCAAACTGACCGAGGTAGAAAATCATTTTTATTATGTGTGCTTATGTATTGCTTATATAGGTTATTAATAGGCGCTATATAATTGGACATCCATCCCATGATGCTTATTTTTGTCTGCCTTTGACACTTATGGTTGATGGATTACCAGATAATCTTGAAACTGGCACAGTGATGCCATTTATGGATGGAAACCACATGATACATGGCCACATGATAATCACAGTCAAAGGTTAGAGATGTTTTATTGATAATGTTGTTAATTTAGATTCTACTGAACATGATAATGGTGTTTTGTTCTCTTATCTGAATGAATAGTCTAAGGAATAGAGGGGTGTCATGAATCCCTTTGAGGTAAATGTGAGATTTGCTTTATTAATAAAATGTCTGTACATGGCTTTAAATTGATAATATTTAGTATTTGAGGGATGCAAGAGTTGTTTATTAAACATGTCCCCACACTGAAGGGAAAAAGCAGTAAAAGCATACATTCCCAGCCTCCTAACACTGGTTTATTGCATTGGCAACAGCTTTATCTCAGTTAAGCCATTTCTGGGATAAACAGTATTTGCTCACATCACATCCAGGAGACATAAAAGGTGTTTGGAGGTACTCGTATATTTATTCTTCCGCCCTTTTCCTCCTCCATCTCTATAAAGAGACTTGCAAGTCTGTGAAGTGCAACACAGCCACCCACCTCCTAACAGCAAGGTCTTTATACCCAACTGAAAAAAAGTGTCCACATCTGGTACTGCTTTCCTTCTTCAGACAGACCGAGGTGGGGGGGAGAGGAAAAAGATGTGGGGAGGGGGTGTTTGATTGCGTAAATGGCATCACATGTAGGCTGTTGGCATTAATGAAGCTTTGGATACTGCTTGAAGAGAAGAGAAAATGTCCTTTTTATTAGTATTTATTTAAGGAAAACTGTAAAAACTGTCACATAAACGCAGAGATTTCATCTGTCCGTGTGACCATATTCTGGGGTGTGTTTTACGCACTCCCAAAAATCACATGTTGCTTGTTGAAACGGTGAATTCTTTGAACATGAACGTTTACTTCAGCTTGTTTTCTCTTTTAGCACAGAGTCATGAGATGTGGTGTGAGTTATCACCAGTTTTGTTGTTGTGTTGTGGTTTATAAAGTGTGGAAAGTTCCACAGTTTGGAAGTTAAAAAAGAAGAAGAAGCCGACTCTGCCAAGTTGTTTAAAAAGTTGTGGTGGAGTTTCTGTGCCCGTTAATAGCAGAGATCTTCTTGTGATTACATTTTCCAGTCTAATATAGTTTCACACTCTATGACACCACCACGTTAACTGCAAACAGCAACGACATCTCGTTTCTATGAGACAGTTTAAATCTGTTTATACTGTCAGCTTTTGGTCTTACATGAACCTACTTTTTGCCCCATTGATATGAAGTCTTGTCCATGAATTTATTATCATTTTTAAAGAGAGGTTCACACACAAAAATCCTAAATAGGACTTTTTTTATTATAAGGAAACTGAAAACTTTGACAACACACAAATAACTTCATGATAGTAAGTGACATATATGTGCTCCAGCTGTATAAAACTAAAGACACAGAACCATTAAGTACCACTTAATGACGTGTGTGTGTGTGTGTGTGTGTGTGTGTGTGTGTGTGTGTGTGTGTGTGTGTGTGTGTGTGTGTGTGTGTGTGTGTGTGTGTGTGTGTGTGTGTGTGTGTGTGTGTGTGTGCGTGTGCGTGTGCGTGTGCGCTTGTTATCATACACACTATTGAAACATCCAAGAGCAAACATCATGAGCAGGGTGTAATCTCTTTAGGTGACAGCCTCATATTGTCTGACATAACTAACGCCCAGGAGTGGTCACTTTGTACTTGTACTATTACGCTCTTTTAATATTGTTTGCACTGTGAATCCACCCTTCGGCTCAGTTCACAACATTTGCACCAATGTTTTTTGTGTCTTGAGTGTGCCCATGTTATGCACTTGTTTTAGGCTAAAATCCGCTCTAAACCTGATTTGTCAAGTTTTTATTTCAACACCCCTACAAACTTTGTAGTTTTGACATTGGTGTGATAAAATCTATAAATGTATATATATTCCAATAATTATTCCGAACTTTTATGTAAGGTTGTTTCATAATTCATGTACCTTTTTATGGACCTTTAAAACCAAAGTCCCTGTTGACATGAATCAGAAAAATACTTTAATGACCTCCGCGGGGAGGTTCAAAACAGTTGCTCCAACTCTAGAATAGAAATATACATTACATTATGAGATATTTATATATATATTTAACAACAATAAAGGCACAAAAAGAAGTATGGCTCTATGTTTCAGTGTGTTAAATAGTATAAGCATATATGCAGAGCCGCTTAAGCACATCCTTATAATTGGTTGTAATAAATTCTATGTTGTGCATGACATATAATGATATTGTTTGAGCTCATGTCACAGTTTTTGTATATTTTAAATAGGGACCACTATTTTCTTCTTATTAAGTACTAGTATGGCACCTATAGCCTGCATATGTTTGGATCGAAACAAGTTTTAGGCCGGGGTAAGCATGAAAAACATACATTTGTTTCTTTGTTGTTCCCTGCCTCCTGTAAATACATTGAGTTTCCAAAAAGGTTGAACTTGAAGGTGCTCTGCTCCAAATACTGAAAAAGAAGGGGGCTCGGATTGCCTCCACGCAGCTTTCACCCCAAAACACGACAAAAGGACATTTTTTATGCAAGTGTGGACGTGAAACCTCCTATCCGTGTGTTAAGTTATCAGAAAGGCTATCAGACATACTTGCTGAGACAAAGGCATCTACTGCTGTGCTGACATTTGATATAACACTTTGATATAAGGACGGATGCACGGACGGGTGATGTATAATGGTGATGTATAATGAGGGTGCAACAGAAATCTACCAGGCACACACCTTTATGCTTCCTCCATCATCTCTTCCACTTCCCACCCCCTTTCACTTGAAACCAAACCCAGCATCAAAGCTTCACAGCAGACTGAGCTCGGCGTCCAGAGAGAGGAGGGTGTGTGTGTGTGTGTGTGTGTGTGTGTGTGTGTGTGTGTGCATGCGTTTTAAGTGTCCACTCATCATTCCTGTTGTCGCTTGTCTGCTTCTGCCCGAGCATCAGCGTGACGTCAGTGATAATTTGTAATGTTGAGAAACAAGAAAAGACTTGACTTATCTATCTGGGAGAGGAGCGTCCAATGTTTTTTCAAATCACATGAAATCGATGTGAATCTTAAGGTTTTATCGTTTTATAGTGCGCTGAGGTTTTATAGCCTAACTAAAGCCTTTAAAATGATGGTGCGGTTTTGTAAATTCACCTCCAAAAAGTCTGGAAGATGCTGCATCCCAGTGGGAATTCATTGTCTCCAGTAAATCTGGCTTTATGATTTTATGTCTATGATCAGAAGAAACTTCAGGGACACAAAAGTTCTACATCAGCAGGTCAACCGTTTTAAAGAGCAGAGCTCGGAGAAAAATGCGATCATGAATGAAGAAAGAAGAGTTTTCTAGAAAGACATGAAACCCACAGATGTTCAGCGTTGCTCACATCTGGAGATCAATCCCAACAGTCATGGGACATGAAACGCACTTAATTGATTCCTCTCTTATTTCCCTGTCTTTCATGTTGATTTACACGCTGTTACTTTTTTCTTATATAACAGAACTTGTACGTAGAAGTGAGGGCAAACAAGTCTGGCCCTAAAAGCAACCTCAAAGGTGAGTAGAGCTGTGTGCCATTTCTCACTTTCACTGTATTATAACGGACTTACTTATTATTGTGTAAATGATAATAACAATGTGCATTATCAGAGAGTTAGTCACTCTCTCCCCCACCCACTTTTCCCAGTTGAGAAGGAAAAAGGCAAAATTAAACATCTGTTTTATATCTGTGTGGGAAAACTTCGACCTTTACAGCTTTCCATTAGTTTCCTGTCTGCTGCTAAACAATTATTGAAAACAGAGTTCATAACAAGGAATACATTAATATAAAACTGCGCTGTATTTTCCCTAAAACTGGATAACAACAGTCACAGTCCTGCTCTGTGTTGTTTAGTGGTTCTGCCGCCAAATAAGACACGTGACGGAGGTAACAGCATCCATTTCCAGGTGGATAAACAGACGAAGAAGAGGAAAAACCATGCTGGTGTGAGTGTATCTCTGCATCATTTGTTTATTCACAAGCAACTTGAAGAACCGGATGGGTGGGATTCTAGTGCATTTGGATAATTGTAGCACCGATTACTGTGAAATGTGTTCCGGGGCACTCCTTGCAAACTTGCGCATCTGATACTAATTAACCATGTATTTTAATCACACGTTGTTGTTTCACCCATTTCTTTGGCCCTATGGGTCAACTCAACAACAAAGAAATTACTGTAAACTCTAATTCCACCTATTAAACTACAAAACTGCAGTAAAAAGTTTATTATAGGAGTAATAAGCTTGTTTTACTGACGATATTTGCACACACAGGTCACAGAGTGTAATATGGGGCCTGATGAGGACACTCAGCAGGAGTGGGTCTTCACACTGTACAACTTTGACAACGGCGGCGAGGTCACCAAAAAGGTAGTCTTCCTTCACGCATGTTCTTCAAATGAAAAGCTGTTCAAAGTAGCTGGCTTTGTACACTAGCTGGCTTTATGTGTGTATTCTGCAGGACATGACGAGTCTAATACACTCCATGTATGAGGTACTAGAGGCGTCAGTCAAGCCGCCTTATGGTGGCACCACACCGCTGAAGATAAAGCTCGTTGTAACGCCGTCAGCAGACCCAGAGAAGATCTCACAAATAGGTAAGAAGTGTTTTTAGATTTTTAAAGGTCCCATAATGAAAAAAAGTTAGATTTCAACGTCTTTTTTAATATAAAGCAGGTTGAGGTGCTATATAAATACTGTAAAAGTAGTGAAACGCTCAATCCACAGAGTAATGCACACAGACAGTATTCAGAAACTGTGTCTTTTAACGAGCCGTCAGGACTTCTGTACGGTTGTGATGTCACAACTATACAGTATACAGGTACAAAGTGCCACTGAAGTGCTGAGTGCAGAGAGCGCAGATGTGGAAGACCGGTGACCAATCAGAGCAGTTTGGACTTTTTCAGGAGGAGGGCTTAAAGAGACAGGCGCTTAAAGAGTGTCTCAGGCAGATGCTGTGTTCCACCCTCAAACTGGCTTTTTTGAGGGTGGAAGTGCGTCCACGCCAGAAGTCGGTAAAATGCAACGTACTGTACTCAAAAACATCCAAACCAGTGAGTGTGAATCGATGGACACTTAGCGCCCTCAAACGGCGCCATGTTGTCTACGTAGCAGAAGAGGCGGGACTTAATTCAAACTGGAAAATGGCAACACAAAGGCAAACAAAAATGGAGAGGCTACAACTATATTAACTTTATAAATTTAAAAAGAGGATCACAAGGATTTTTGGCAGGGTGCTGAGTCAGAAGAGTTGTTGGAAAAGCTTTTGGAAAAATAAACCGAAGAAGAAATTGAGACAGCACTCACTGGGGGAATGGAGTGTACTGAACGTGTCAGTACAGAGGACACAGTGCACGAATGTCAGTACTCTCACTGCAGTGGCACGGCAAGAGAATAAATACAGGTTTATTCAGATACACAGTATGAGAAAATGAATGTGTTTTTTCAACATGTAAACATGTTTTATTAGAAACCTAACATCCAAGTGTGAACCTGAAAATTAGTATGGGACCTTTACAGACATAGAGTCACAGAAGGTTTCAGAACAGGGGGCTTTAAGTAAGCATCACATCACATTACAGCTGTGATGATAATTTCCTTAACTCCTTGAAAACAGCAGCAGAGAAGGAGCAGAGTGTCTCTCAGGACGCAGGAGCCCCAGTAAGAAGACTTTATTGTGTGGATGAAAACATAGAACGCAGAAACCACTACCTGGATCTGGCTGGCATTGAAAACTATACCTCCAAATTTGACAATACAGGTATAGTTTGTGTCATATATAAGCACTTCATTTTTTTTCTTCTGGAAATACAAACAATTAAAGTCGTTTTTTTCTTCCAGAATCTCCTTCTGAGGACCCCAGACAGGACGCTCGCTCTGCTCTTAAGCACCACCCTGTGGTCATCAGAGAGGACTGCATCTCTCCTGACTCTCCCAGATGTCTCTCAAGCCCTCAGACCCTGAAAAACAAAGCTGTGTCGGTGGGGAAAGAAAGGAACGGAGGAGAGGGGAAGTCCTGCAGGTTACATGGTCAACACCCTGCTTCATGGTGCCATCCATCCCAGCCTCAGCCTGCGGCACATGGCGTCCTGCAACGTAGTCACAGCAAGAGGCTTCGCTCCAGGCTACAAGACGCTGCCTCACACCTTAGACCCACACCGGGGGGAGACAGGGAAATATCTCCCAACCGTCAGCCCTCATGTGGTGCACAGGCATCTCCAGCCCAGAGACACGAGCACCATCACCACCATGAGCACCATCATCATCATCACCATCACTACCACCCTTCGTAAATTCTTACAAACACGTATGAGACAGGTGAGGGGAGTTGGTATAGACTATCGACCGGAAATATGGTCGTTTTGGAGGTTAAATGCAAACTCAGCAGGTCCTTGAATGACCTTATTTCTGTTATTTTCAGTGTGTGGTGGAATCAGACTAAAGCACTGTTATCTAACGCAAGCCAACCTGAAAAGATTAGCTACACTTAATCCAGAAAGGCAAGTTCAGTGTTTGCTGATTTAGATTGACAGGTTCATCTCAGGTTGATTTACCCTTTAAAATGATTTAAATGAGCACTTTGTCGAAACACAACTGCATTTTTACCTCAAACATGGACACTAACCGGTAACCATCATTGCATATTAACAAATTAAAATGTTAATTAATGAAAATGTATTTATTGTGACGTAGTCGCATGTTGCTTCCTGGCCAAATATGTGTAACATTAAAGTAACATTCTAATGGCATTTAATTATTTCTCTGTTGATTGTTCACAGTCCAATAACAATCACAAAGTCCGTGCTTTGAGTCTTTGCCTAACTTCTATGCATGACACTGAAAACTTCCCAACTCAGCAAGACTATTGCTATATATTCTGCATTTCTTACCACAACAATGTTGTATTTTTTCATATTAGTGGCATGATACATTGAGATATGTCCAGCATGATAAACATGGCAGAATATCTAATATATCGGTCTTAAACAACAGTAAATATCAGGTTGATAAAGATGTTTTATAATAATAATTGTACTTTTTATATGTAAAGCCATTTTTATTATTAAAAACAATCACAAAATGTTTTTACATCTGCACCCATGTGTCCACTTACAGAAGCTTTAATGGACCACAGTGCATTGACACCATGTAACATGTTATTTGAGAGTGGCAAAAGCCATATAGTAAGGGAGGGTTTGGGGAAACGTGAATGCACAGAATGAGCAGCCTTTTCAAACGCATTAACATAAACTGTTCCTGTATCACATATTTGATTGTTCCTGTATCGCTGTTCTATTTCTGCTCTCACAATATTGTTATCTCGATCCTTGCAGCTCATGTAAGTAGTGTCGGCCTCACAGAGAGGCTTCGTGAATAGTGACAAGTTTCCCATCGGCACTCAGATGTTGTTTCTACTTATCTCTCTGGCGAAAGTTGCAAATAGACATGTGCCCGACGAAGGACGTGAGACAGCTGTTTCTATTAATAACCTCGACCCTCCTACCTACCAAGTGACCCCCTTGCTTCACCAAAGCAAGCCTGGGTCTACAGACAAATGCACAACACCCAGACAGACAGCAACAGAGGAAATCAACAAAGCAGGGACAACAGAGGAGGCCAAACACTGACACACAGAGCTGCTTGTCTGTAGCTCTCACCGATAACCGACAGCCCTGTTGGTACGGGGAGAGGGGGGAATACTGGATAAACCTGGAAACATGAAGTCACTGCGATTCCTTGCCGCCGAGGGCTTTGTCCAGAGTGGCTTGAGTGCTCGGGAGAACCTCAACTTCGTGTCTTTCAACCTCTACCCACTTCTCTTTAAGGCCTGCTACCTCCATGAGCAGGCAGACCTGCTGCATGTTTTGGTCCAGGCATGGCCTCTTCCTGTACTTGACCTACAGAGGCTCCTGGGAGAAACTGTCGACTGTCAGATGGACCTCACCTCCCGCACCTGCCAGCTTTGTCTAAAGGCGATTCTGACCGGCTTAAAGGTACTTAAATGGTCTTGAGTATAATATGCCTTATCATATTCTTGTCATAATTGTGTTGTAGTTGCGTCCCTGTGACAGTAGCCGTTCATCGACGGGACGTCAATAGATGTTTCTAAGGCAGAATGTGATATGTCACTGCCTTGCATGGCCAGCTCATGGTCTCGTAGCACAGTTTGGGCCAGGAGCCGTGTTCTTCCCCGATCTACCCAGAGTGACTGACAGGGCTGCTTGGTGCTCGATATCCTTCGTGGTGGACCTGACTGCCCTGAAGGATATCGAGCACCAAGCCTGCCCCTGTCAGTCCACTCTGGGTAGATGGGGAAGAACACGGCTCCTGGCCCAAATGTGCTACGAGACCATGGTGGCCATGCAAGGCAGTGACATATCCCATTCTGCCTTCGAAACATCTATTGACGTCCGTCTGAACGGCTTCGTCACAGGCCGCAACTATGAGCTGGTGGCCCAGGCCTTCCTCCTTCTCCGCTACTGTCCGCTGAAGCCTCGCTTTGTTAGTTTCCGGGCAGATTCCCTCGCTCTAAAGCAGCTGTTTTATGTTCTTCGCCTAGCAGAACCTGAATGTATTTCAAAGCTGGAGGTAGTCCACAATGTTCCCCTGGAGGCCACACACTTGGAGGTGCTGCTGTCCAGGGTGGAATTCCCCAAATTAAAGTCTTTGACCCTGCCGGCCGGGGCTTTGGATTTTAGGAGGTTGGGCTCTGATGAAGATGATGTGCTGTCTATCATCGGTAATCTGCTGGCACAACTGAGCAGCCTGACTGAGCTCTATATTGGCTTCTCCACTCTTACCGGTCACCTACGCAGACTGCTTAAGTGAGTAAATGGACAGAGAGAGGGACGAAGAAAGACAATAAAGGCGGCCTTGTTTGTTGACTGAAGGAGATGCATCGCCCTGATGTTTTACATGTACTTTGCAGTATCAAGAGCTTTAATATAGCTCACAATAATCATCTTTAACTAGGGCCAAAGCACATTCCAGCTTTAAGGCTCGTGTTTAGCAATGGGAGGTATTTGTTGTTAAAATGACTGACATGATGCCAGAGTGAAGACAGGCAGCTGCACCTGGCTACAGCCATAGTTAAGCCAGAAACCTGCCAGGTGTACGTGACACTTCAGATGGAAATAGAACAGGAGCACCAACCCCAAACATGTGTATCGGTTATTTTGTAAATATTTCTGGTACCAATCCTGCAGGACAACTCTCTCTAGAGGACAAACAGAAACCATTATGTATTTGCCTGTTATTCACTAGATAGAAAATAGAGCTTCTGGTACTTTGAGCTTTTCATCCCCAATAATATCTTTTTTAATCTCTTTTCTTTATCCAGTCCTCTCAACACTCCACTGCAGTGCTTGGATTTGACCAACTGCTACCTGAACCGTCTGGACATGACGTACCTGTCCAACAGCCTCCACAGTGAGTTCCTGGTCCAACTGGACATCAGTGGTCATGACATCTTCAGCTCTTTCTCTGTCGGTTTCCATAAACTGCTCAGCCGTTGCTCAGCCACACTGGCCAGCCTGACCCTTGAAGAATGTAACATAGAGGACGAGCACATGGACGCTTTCACTAATGCTCTGGCTTGCTGCCAGGCGCTGGAGGAGCTCAAACTCCTGGGGAACCCTCTGACCACTGCAGCCCTGCGGAGGTTATTCTCCATACTATCTGCAGGCTTTCCAAAGTTAAAATACATAGAGGTACCAGTTCCCCGTGAGTGCTACTCTGAGGATGTGACTTATCCTCTCGATGATTCAGACCTGCTGCTGTACAACAAAGAGCTGTTTCAGGAGGTCAGGGGTCAGCTGATGGGGGTCCTGGAAGGAGCTGGTAGAGGAAGTGTGGAGGTGTGCACCCCTCTCATGGGGGTCTATGACCCAAATATTAAAGAAACCAGCAACGAGCTTGGCGTGTCCATGTTAACCTCTTTTAACACTGTCATTGGGAACTTTATAGGTAGCATAACAGATGTGGATAACAGGAGATCACAGGCTCAGAAAAATAATTAATGGGGATGTCTTTGAAGGGATAAACTGGACTGAACGACAAATCTCGACATTTGTGTAAAGCACACCTGGATCTTCATGTTGATGACAATCAGTGGCCCCTGCAGACAATTCATTCTCAAGGCTTCGTTCTCAAGATATACTAAATTGTTTTTAATGTAGCGCTAGTACAGATAGCTAGCAAACTGTCAGCACGGTTCCTAACGATAACTGAAAGCCAACACTGAAAATAATCCAGTAAACTACAATTGACTCCGGATTAACATCATATGCAAGGCTTATTGTCTCAGCAGAGGATCTGTTTTATGCTCAGTGCTTCCTATAGTCTGTAAGCCAAACAGGTGTGCAGTGCATAGATGTAGCTACTTAAAGGGTGGATACTTGAAGTTTGCCCAAGATGTTTTCTTACCTGTATCTATTGTAAATGTTCTTATGACATAGTTTTTGGTTTAAATGTTGAATATAACTGGATTTGTAAATGTAAACAGCGCAAACTTGCAACATGGTACAGATGTAAATTTAGAAATTATAACGGTTTCATTTTTTCATACAAATAAATCAAATTGCCTACTATCCATTACATTAAAGAGTGACACTTCGAAAACTTTCAAAATGTACATTTTTTTTATATAGGTAAGATTTCATTTTAAATTACACCAGGGGACAACCATGCACCGACTGAAAACGAGGATTAACAGCTTTGATCGTGAACCGTCTATTTCTTCAGCCACTCCTCTTTTTCTTCTCTCTCGCGGATCACCTCCTTCAGATACGGTTCCAGGTAACGTTCATCCTAAAGGGAAAAGATAAGAGGATGGATCAATATCACGACTCAAATCAGCTCAACTCAGATTCTGACATGTTTGGTGACTTTGACTTTCACTGTGTGTGTGTGTGTGTGTGTATGTGTGTGTGTGTGTGTGTGTGTGTGTGTGTGTGTGTGTGTGTGTGTGTGTGTGTGTGTGTGTGTGTGTGTGTGTGTGTGTGTGTGTGTGTGTGTGTGTGCATTCAAAGATCCTCCAAAAGTTATATCTTATTGTTCCTTTTCTATTTACTAACACATGGAATGGAACAGTTTCATACTACTATGAAATATAATGCCTTACATTAAACCCCACCTCCACCCTGAACAAAAAGCATTTAAATTAGTTTTATGTACCTCTTCAAATTTCGTCCACTGGTCTTTTGGGAGGATCTGCTGCTTCATAGAGAGATCAAGTGCTCTCTTGAGCCTGAATGTCCTCTCATTGTACTGTGCCTCTGGAAGCCTCCTCACGGCCTCTTTCACATCGCTATCCTCATACAGCGTGTCATCAAACATTAAACCTGTAAGAAAACACATGAAATGCTTAAGATGCTAAATAAAAAAAATGAATGATACAAAAGCCCATTTTCATCTTGTGTTGAATATCAATTGTTCACAATATATTGGGTCATCTTGACCTAAATTAGCTTTAAAACGAGTAACACTGTAAGATTGTAGAGTATCACCTTAATATTATAACCAATATATTTGGACTTACCAATTTTGTTGAAGCCACACATGCCGTAATACCATTTTCGGAACCCAGACACAAGCCTGCCTGCCGCAACTGTGATTTATGATAAAGAAACACACACACAAGAACAGTCAAACTTGATTTTAGAGAAGAGCACAATATGAAGTTTCCATCAGATGTGTGGGGCAAGGAGTATGGTTCCAACAGCGTTAAATAGTACAAACTTGCACAGGAACTTATGAAGACTCATCTGTAATTTAGAAGTTATTAACAATGATGTTATGATCACACCAACCTCCTGTTTTTACATTCCTGTAAATATATGTGTGTGTGTGTGTGTGTGTGTGTGTGTGTGTAGATGTGCTTCTACAGATGTTTATATGTAGGCCAATAAAATTACTTACTTACATATATATACATATATATATATATATATATATATATATATATATACACATATATACATATATACACATATATATATACATATATATGTATATATATATGTGTGTGTGTTATTTATAAAATTGTATAAGATGTATTGTTGTATAGTTAGATTTACAAATTGTAAAAGATAAAAGATACAGAATACAGCAATAACTGAATTGTGAAGGGGGTAGGATTTAATAAGTGAAACGTATTCCTACTTGTATATATGTTGTTACAGGTTTTTTCTTTTATTTGTTAAACTAATTCAAATTTGTATACTTTCATATTATTATTTAAACATGTCTGAAGACTTTTTTTAGGACTTCGAGGACAAATAACAGATTCACTGCGAACCATTTAACATCGTAAAGATCATTAAGGCAGAATAGCAGATGAAACAGCCCAGCAGAGGCTTTCATGCTGAGGAGCTAACATTAGCAGACAACCCGGTCTGGATGTGACAGTGTAACACCAAACCACAGCAGGACGCAGTAACAGCGGTTTGGTAAGATGTTAAGAAACATTTGATAAAGAGACAGCAGAGCCAGGTCCGGTTTTAACATAATATTTAACTGCGATAAGCACCAGTCAGTCCGCTTCCCCTAAGCTAACGTTAGCTCACCACCGTTAGCACAGGGACACCAACAAGGACACACACAAGTCACACGCGCCAAAGGCAAATACAGATAAAAAATAACACAATTTAATATAATGTTAGCTACAGTGTAACGTACGTCGCGTAATATCAGTGTAACACAGTCTTTAGCGGGTTAATTTACATCTGAAAATGTAAGTAAAGAGTGATGTTCATGTACCTGGTGCCCTCGACGCCATTTTTAACCCTGAATCTTTAGGACGACCGCGGTGCATTATGGGACGAACGCACTGTAGGAAATTGCGCAATTTGACGTGACGTGTTTACATCATGTGGGAACATCTGGGGAAATGTAGTTTATTAAACTTTGTGCTTAATGTTTTCAGTATTTTTCTATTCTTTAATGACCCTTGGTGTGTTTATGTTAATTTCTCTTGTTTCTTCCTTTTTTGCTTTTCTACTCGCTTGTTTCTGTGCATATTTTTATTTCTACTAACAAATAACTGATGGTTTCCCCATTTATGTAATGTATAACAAGTTTAGATAAAAAAAACATTTTAAAAGTCACGTTTCCAGAAAATGTTTTACAGGTCAATCCGTCGGCAAACTAACAGAAAAATGCTTCTTTTATTTCTTTCTCTTTTGCTTTTCTACTCATTTGTTTCTGTGTATATTTTTATATATACTTACAAATAAGTGGTGTATTACAGTCCTTATGTATTTAATGCATGACAAGTTTAAATAAAATGTTTTTTAAAAAGTCTGTTTTTAAAGTGATGTTTTTAGAAACTGTTTTATAGATCAATCTGTCAGTAAACTAAAGAACAACAATGCATCTATTTGATGTTAAAAAAACCTGCATATCTTTATGATGTGATCAATACTGATTTAATGCTAAGGGCAATAGTCTGTACTTGGTATTACCAGGAAGTTAACAAAGAACAGTTCTGTACAGGGCTATGGCTGCCTCTCTCAGTTTTTACAAATATGTTATGTGTATAACATTGTTGTTGTTAATATCTTGTTTGTAAAGTGTGTAATAATAATAATAATATAGTATATATTTTTAAAGTATTTCTGATTCTGATACAAGTTCGTCTTGCTCATGAGAGTAACAAATGCTGTTAAACAGTATCTCTTAGAATTGAATGTACTATGATTTCACATATTTAGTCTTTAAGGAGGACCCGTTTTCAGTTTAAATGGAGATGGTGTTTTTCTTGGAATGGATATATGTGTATGGGTAGTTGAAGTACGTGGTTGCGGTCACTTCAGACAATTAATGCTTATTAAAGTGATTTTTTATTTTTGTATTTTTTTAAATTACTTTGTGTTTATTATACAAGTTTATTTAAGGTACTGAAGCGGATGAAGATGAGATGAGTATAGAATGAAATCTGAGTGTAGAGAAATGTTGATGTCTCTGGTGTCAGATCTTTTTCTGTGGTTTGTTAATTATTACGTAGCTGCCGTTGTTTGTTCTTGTTGTATCATGTATAAATGTTTGTTTCTTATGTGTAAGTGTGAAGGTTTCTGTATGTTGTGTATGTCTGACCCCAGGAAGAATAGCCGATGCTGCCGCAGGTGCTAATGGGGATCCTAATAAAGAAGTTAAAACACCACTTTACAAGTAAAAACTAAATTCCAGATTGTATTTATGTAGTAAACCGTTTAATAATGGCATCCAAAATGAATGTCAAGTATTGAAAGTACTAATTATGGAGTGTAAGGGCCCCTTTCAGTATCATATTACATAATTTATTAAATGATCAGAATTCATAATGCGCTCACATGTAAGCGAACAGTATTTTAATGCTTTTCAGCAACTTGGGTGGTTACCATACAAAGCATAACATCATACAGAATATCCTGAATTTGTCTTTGTATGTAATATCTAATATCTATCTTCTGAAACGGTTATGGACATTTGCGGAAAAAACGTAGTGGGGCGGAAGTATTAAACAGCATTGAGTAGTGCTTTACATGAGTGAGACACACCCTCACTTTAAATACACTCAACAAAAATATAAACGCAACACTTGTTTTTGCTCCCATTTTTCGTGAGATGGACTTAAAGATCTAAAATTCATTCCAGATACACAATATTACCATTTCTCTCAAACATTGTTCACAAATCTGTCTAAATGTGTGATAGTGAGCATTTCTGCTTTGCTGAGATAATCCATCCCACCTCACAGGTGTGCCACATCCAGATGCTGATCTGACATCATGATTAGTGCACAGATGTGCCTTAGACTGTCCACAATAATAACTATCACACATTTAGACAAATTTGTGAACAATGTTTGAGAGAAATGGTAATATTGTGTATCTGGTATGAATTTTAGATCTTTAAGTCCATCTCATGAAAAATTGGAGCAAAAACAATAGTGTTGCATTTATATTTTTGAGTGTATATGAGCAATGATCATTTTGCAGGCACTGTAACTGACCTTTATCACATTAGAGTCCGTTTAGATAAACAATTGTGGTAAATAAGCAGTATTTCAGTAGAAAGTATACATTTATTAAACATCACATTTACAAAGAAAACTTATTTCAAACAAAGCTAATGCCTAGATGTTGAAAGACCCTCATGTCTGTATGTTTCTGATGTTATGGTATTTTATTTTGTTTGCCACTTGTTTTCTGAAGTCCTTTGTAATTTCCCCTCATGGAGAATCAAAGTGTCTTTTGGAACGAATAAAAATCTTCCAATGTGGCCAAAGCCACCTCAGTGCAAAAAGTCTCATCAGGCAAAGACACCAGGCGGTCCAGGGAGATGTAGTTGGGCAGGGTTGGGTCATACTGAGCCTTTCCAAGGTACTCAAGGAACAGGTGGCGCTCTCTGACACGCAAGAACTTAGTATTGAGGACCTATGGGAGGATATATCAGATGATCAAGTTATATTTCTTAATAAGGACAAATAAAAAGAAAATTAGTTCCAGTTTATTTGTTTTCTTTTTAAGTTTTCAAAAAAATCCACAACCAACAGCTGTCAATGTACCTGTGGGAACTTGGCGATCAGGTTGTGGGGCACTTTCATGATGTTATGGAGGAGGTCGAATATTTTGGTGAGCCTCCTTTTGTTAGCAGTCAGCACTTTTGGGACGGCAATAACTATGTGTTGGATCTCATTCTTCTTAAAGCCGAGCTCTATTTCACAAACCTGTGAAACACGTTAACAAATAAAGGATTAAAACACAGCACTTCATAATTACTCAAACTAATAATGTCTTTTGTCGTTCAGTACCTTTAAATTTTCTTTAACAGACTCCAAACCACTGCACAGTAATCTGGGCAGACGAGCTACGATGCTCCGTGTCTGAAGAGAGAGAAAGAAAACTAGCCATGATTTGCCATTTCTTTTCTCCTGGACAGTCCCAAATTATTTTTGTGAAAAAACATTTACAAGATACAAACATGGCTGAGCTTTTCAATGACACCTCCTGCGTCAGTTAACGTACATTAGAAGTACTGAGGTTGAGTTGCTGCTGATAGAAGCCCAGTCTGTTGTCCAGCCTCTTCACACTGAAGTTAAGCAGATAAGGAGCTCTGGACACCATCGATGAAACGGTCTCAGAACTGAACTTCTTTGACTTGAGAAAGTTCACCCTTTGCAAACAACAACAAAAAAAATGGCAGGTGAAACTACGATTACAGTAAACAGTACATACGTCACATAGTTTCATGTGACTTCCCTTATCGCACTGATTTAATTTAGAAAAAATAAATTTGGCAAACATAAAAGACATGTAATGTTTCAGTTTCTGAGATCCCTTGGTTCCACCTCGCCTGTAGGTTTTCCAAACTCTCAGTGAGAATGAACGGGTTGCGCGTGATGATGTAGCCAAGTTGGGAGTCGTCCACCCCGATGTCTTTCAGGAACAGCAGCTTCGGGGCCACATCGGTGTTGAAGTTGAGTCTGAGTAGCATGGAGCCCACGTTGGGCCTTTGTTCAAGCTTCCACAGGTTTACACCTGCGATAAAAGGATGAATGATCACAAGTGTGTAGCTGACAGATTTGACTTAAGTCACCCTTTAAAGATCACCGTCTCAAAGCACAATAAATCTGCCTCCAAACTGCGAGTCAATATGATCGACACTGTTCTCAACTATATTCTGAAAGTCTGTGTTTTAATTACCCAGCTGTACCAGTTTGCTGAGTGTCTCAGACTGGTCAACGTAGTCCCTGAGAGCGGTGGAGGCAGGAGGCATGGCAGGAGGAATAGTTATACCGACTGCCTCTTCATCACTAATCACCTCCAATGCTGAAAACTCAGCAACGGCATCCAGATCTGGTAAATTAAGTAAACAAAAACAGGATAACAGGCTATTCAACTTCATCTCAAGATAAACATTATACTGAATTCTAATGATAAAATGAAATGTGTACCAATATGTACCTGATGAAATCTGGCTTTCAGTCCCCGGTACAGCAGCTCTGATTGGCAGCAGGGCGCTCTCGTACGCTACAACATCAGCTCTAGATGTTTCTTCAACATCCTTGCCTTCCTTAACATCGGCCGCTAGATGTTTAGCCGCTAAGTCACTGTAACAGAACATCTGTTGATTCCACCTCTGTCTCATCTGCGTCATCGTGTGATTCCCCTTGATAATTGAGGATCCATTATTTAGGATTTTGGTGGGTACCCTTGTGAGAGTAACGCAGTGGCGAACTTGAGTGTAATACTGACAGGTACTAGCCGCTGTCTTAGAGGAAAGAAGACTTCTGCATTGTAAACACAGCTGTGTGCAGGATGAAGCCATGGCAATTCTGCAAGAAGAAGAAGAAAAGTATCATCATTTGAAGTCATTCAATAAAGGAATTATTACTATTCTCTGGCTAAGGACAGTCCATTCTGTCTGATACCATCAACATAATCACAGAGCCGTGAAGGACTAAATACTCTGACACATGCACATATTTTGCACTTTGCCAATGTGCTGCCCAACAAAATCAAAGAGCTTCACAGATATTACCCAGTAAACTCTCTTATTTGCAAATATACTCCTGATGCACCACAGGAAATCTTTCCTGCCTGTGGTCATTAAACTATACAACGCATCCTAGGAGTCTGTCACCCCCTCTCTGTAATACGGACTCAATCATAAACAATATGTTCTGTGCGCATTTGTACAGTACTTTGCAAATTATTCAGTGCTTTTCATCTGTATATACATTACCATTGTACCATTGATATTTTTACATTTTATACACCTGTATATATATATATATATATATATATATATATATATATATATATATATATATATATATGCGTGTGTGTGTGTGTGTGTGTGTGTGTGTGTATATATATATATATATACACTTCTTTATATTTGTGTTGTTTGATTAGCTGGAGTTTGAAACAATTTCCCCCTGGAATTATTAAAGTATTTCTGATTTCGATGTTAATGGCAAATGTAGCCTCTGTAAAAACACTGTAGAAACATTAAAACATTTATATTTCCAATGTGTACGTGTCACTAACCTCTGGACTGATTTTCAGTTGGATCTCTAAAAGCATTTGGAGAGACTGACCTGTTATTAACATTCAAACATCCAAATGTATCAAGGAACGAACAGCATTTTATCGATCTGATCATTATCTTTGCTAAATTATATATTCATATGACATTACTAAAGAAATTGCCCTCTTATAACTCTTTAAAAAAAACAACTAAAAACTACTTAATAAAAACTAAACAAAACGATTAATGTATGCAGTAATGTATGCCAGCTCTAGTGTTTGTTTTTAACTCCATGTGTATGATTTTATAGCGGCTGCTTTTAGTGTGATGGCGTGTAGTAAGAAACAAAGTGTCATTCAAGTTTACAGACAGCCAATAATAATGATATACATGTGTTATTTAATAATTTAGGTGAGATATAAAACACAAGTTTAAAGAATGAATCGGTGTCCTCCAGGAGGCCAGCTTAAACCAGATGAGTTAAATGCTAGCTTTCAGAACAATAAGCATATTTAAGCAAAAGCGAACATATTAATCCAGATTTTTAGGTTGTTAACTTTGTACTTACAATGTTTTTGACCTCAAACCAGCTCTATCATCCGCCAAAGTGCAGCCCCCATGTGCAGCACAATGTCAACCGTCTTCACGGAAGTGTTGCATGTGGGATGTACCACAACGACATGTTTGTGGGTACCACTAAATTTATTTAATACACATATGAGATAAAAAAAAAATATTTAAAAGATGAGTTCATTGAATTCAAATGAAAACACCATGGTTATAAAACATGATAGTTTATAATATGTATTTCAGTGGATACTAGACCGTGTATTTTGACGTATGAACACCCCCGTGAGCTCAGTGGTTCAGTCCGTGTTCAGGGTGTCTTCAGAAGGGGCTCTGTTTCCACACCTCTCTGCTTCTTCAACTCCTAGTTTTAGCCCTCAAGTTTGCCTTAAAGTAGCCCACAGCAGCAACATGGACGCGCCCGAGGCTCCCCGAAGACCTCGAAAGGATGAATTCAACTATAAGTTACATTTCCGAATGATAAACGATCAACAAGTGGACGATATCTGCCTCGATTTCTTCTATAAGCCACACACCATCACACTCCTGACTGTCACTGTGCTCAGCCTCATGTACTTTGCGTTTACAAGGTAAACTACAGTGTGAAAACTGAACTTTTTCCTGTTTCATTGAAGTTTTAAGAGTGCAAAAAGACCCCCATACGGTAACTGGATGTCATACCCACAGTTGTGAAGAATATAGTTTCCCTTCTGTTAACATGTTTTTATTGAAAAGATTCAAGATAAACATAACTCTTCTCACATGTTCCAGAGTTATACACAATACCAAAAATGTATTTCTAAATGTAGACATAGTAATAACATAAATTAAAATATACAGAGACAGTAAAACAGGGGGAAAGGAATGAAGAAAAACCACAACAACAGTATGGATCTGCTGCTAAACTAAGGGAGTGTATTTGAAATGCCTAAATAATAGTAAGAGTTTTTGTATTATTTTGAGTTTTAAGTTTTCCATAGTGGTCAGATATGATATTAATCTTTAAAAGGAGGGTTTTAAGCCAAATACGTTTATTGATATAGTATTTTGCAAAGATAATGATCAAATTAATGATGTAAGTTTCATCTGCTGAATATTTGGGATTGTTAACATGTGACGCTGTGATGTTTCAGGGCTGATGAGCACTCTGACAACAACCTCCGAGTTGGTGTTTTGGTGGTCGTCTCCTTCCTCTTGGTCATCAGTGTCCTGGCCTTTCCTAATGGTGAGCTACGTCACTAAACCTACATTGGCTACGTGATTAAACCCAGCTCATGCTATTTTATTGTCTTGTTTACTGTAGTTTGGAAACAATTAGTCAACTAATGTAAATAAGCAACTATTTTGATAATTAGTTAATGGTTTAAATCCTTTTTTTCAATCTTCCAGCCTCTCAGATGTGTGGATTTGTTGCTTCTTTTTAATATTATGTGATCAGAAATGTGAAGAAAAGCCTGATCCAGTGTGAAAGTATATTGTTGAAAGATTTTATCTTAAAGGAGACACATCAAGCTCAATTTCAAGTTCATATTTATATTTTGGGTTTCTACTAGAACATGTTTACGTGCTTTCATGTTTTAAAAACAGATTATTTTTGTCCATCTGACTATATTCACCCTTTTTCTGAAACGTCTGTTTAGCACCTGTCTTTTGAAGCCCCCCTCCTGAAAAAGCCCAGACTGCTGCGACTGGCTTGTTAAAAAATATGACGGTGGTTCTCAAGCTGTGGGTGGAAATACTCAAATGAGGGCAGTTTATTCTTGTATGAGCCTGCATGTGACCCAAGAAGGGGAGCGAAATCTGATTGGCAGTGTTGAATCCTCAGTCTTCTGAGGCAGCCCACAAAAAACTGACTTTTTTAATTCAATTTACAGCTTGTGTCTTGATACCCACATGTTTATGTGTACAAGCACTGAAAAAAATAGTTTTTATGGAGCATCTTCCGGTCGTCTTCTGTTGAGAGAGCTTGCTGAGTTTATATGGAGATAGCACAGTCGTCAAATACAGAACTTGACGCGGCAGTCTTATAAAGCGAGTTACAAATCTCCATGGCAACTGAAAAAACTCCATCTGCTGAGGAAGACCATGAGATGATGTTGGTGTCTCTGGGGAAAAAATAAAACCTAAGCAGGTCTTGAGTTTTTTTGTAGAATTTGTCTGAACGCACCAAAAGTCACTCACCGGTATGATGCTTTCTTCATCAGGACCTTTCACCAGACCACACCCGGCAATTTGGCGAATGGTGTTTGGTGAGTGTTCTCCCACTTCTGACTCACTCCCATTGCATCATTCACATTGACCTCATCTTTCAGCTTGGATCCATTGTTTCATTTTTCCTTGGTCCTCGCTCACTTTCTCCTCTCCTCCGTAGGCCTCAGTGTTCTGTACTTCCTGTTTCTTGTCTTCCTCATCTTCCTCAACTGGGACCAAGTTAAGACACTGATGTACTGGCTGGACCCGAATCTGCGCTATGCCACACGGGAAGCCGATATCATGGTGAGGATGGTTTTGAAACTCTCTTTCTGTCACGCAAACTATAAAAGTAAGTTCACACCACATCTGCATCTAAATGTTAGAATAAGGAAGGATGGAGGCACAGAGAAGACTTTCCAGACACCTTTTCTTGCTTCCTTAAGAAAAATGTACTATATGTTTATAGATCAGCGTAAAGTAACATTAAAAACACTTCTTGCTGTTGTGTTTCTTATAACTCTGTCACCTTTCCTCTTGCAGGAATATGCTGTGAACTGTACAGTGATCACATGGGACAGAGTCCTGAGCCACTTTGACATCTTCGCGTTCGGCCACTTTGCAGGCTGGGCCATGAAGGCTCTGCTTATCCGCAGCTACGGCCTCTGTTGGACCATCAGCATCACCTGGGAGCTCACTGAGGTAACATACATGTGTTCCAGATTCACAGTCAGGCTTGGTTAGCCTGGTTAAAATCTGTTTTGTGAATCGCATCTATCTAAGGACCTAACCAGAAATTCAGTCTATAAGGTCGTGGGGCAAGAATTCATGTAGTGATCTGGCACCAAGAACCAAGGGTTGTTTGTTTGGGGAGAAACTCATCAAAACAAAGCAGTAGCATGAGCAGGAGGTTTTGCACATAACAGGTGCTGTTGCCTTGACTGCTGCCAGTTGTTGAGTAGAGGGATTAGATTACACGGTTTAGCCTAACACCAGATTTACTCATCACAGAGTCGACTGCGTCACAGGTCCTGAGCCCAACAAGGGGCTCAAACAACTAGACCAAAGAAAAGTAGTCCCTTGATTGAAGGAGCTCTTTGTTTCTTTCACCACATGAATAACTTTTTTAACTTTCACTCTGCTTCCTACTTTTTCTCACAGCTGTTTTTCATGCACCTGCTGCCAAACTTTGCAGAGTGCTGGTGGGATCAGGTGATACTGGACATACTGTTGTGTAATGGAGGAGGCATCTGGCTGGGTATGAACGCCTGCCGGTTTTTGGAAATGAGGACCTACCGCTGGGCCAGCATCAAGTTTGTGAAGCCTTTGTTCTTTCCTTTTGTGTTTTTTTCCCTCCGTCCTTAAAAAAGGCCCAAGCAATGTAAAAGTATGAGGAATACTTGGTAGTTACGCCTTTTTTATGTTGGTTTTTTGCTACATAATAAGATAGATCCTCATAATAATCATTTAGTTGATTGTTCCAACAGAAAGCAGATTTTAGTTTATGATCCTAGAATTCTGCATACTATGTTTGATGCAAGATTACATGTGTAAACACTCTCAGTATCCTCACAAGAGCACACGCTCTATGTTCAGGGAAATCCACACCACCACAGGGAAGATAAAGCGAGCCGTACTCCAGTTCACTCCGGCCAGCTGGACTTATGTGCGCTGGTTTGATCCAAAGTCCTCCTTCCAGAGGCTAGCAGGCATCTATCTCTTTATGATCCTATGGCAGGTACTGTTTTCTTTGATCTTGTAAGTTTGTCTTCATTATTAGAGTTTTTAAGAATGAATCAAATATTCTATAAAAGCCCCCCCATTCACTGTCAACCCAAATATATAAAATATCTTGTCTGTCCTACGTCTTTTATCTTCACAGCTGACAGAGTTGAACACATTCTTCCTCAAGCACATCTTCGTCTTCCAGGCGTCTCACCCTCTCAGCTGGTGTCGCATCCTCCTCATTGGAATCATCACTGCACCCACTGTACGGTATGTTCAACCTTCAACTCAACCTACGAACAACAATCAACGGGCATAGCAATGTTTTTGGGGGAGAATGTGATGGATGTTTGAAATGCTTTCTGACATCAAATCTATATAGAAACCTTAAAACCCTTACTTTGTTCTTTGAAAGTACAAACTTTCTATTTTCTTTAACCTCTTTCAGGCAATATTACGCATACCTGACGGACACTCGGTGTAAACGAGTTGGCACACAATGCTGGGTGTTTGGGTGAGTATCTGTTGTCCTGGCCAGTTGTTTTTCACTGGTCAAGAAACAAGCGGCATTAAAGCGATACTCTACCTATTTTAATAGAGCTCTGTGTGCCCTGGCAATGTGGGTATTGTGTTCAGATGAACAGTGTTTGGCCCGTCTCCAAACGGAGCATTGGAGATGCGCTGATATCTGAATGGCTTTTTCAGGAGGGGGGCTTAAAGACACAGGCGTTTAAACTGAGTTTTTCAGACAGAGGGTAAAAACAGGTATATTCAGACAGACACTGCATGAACATTAAAGCCTGTAAAAATGTTCTAGTGAAAACCCAAAATACAAATATGAACTTTAAAATTAGCATAATATGGGACCTTTAATTGTAGTTTTTGAAAACCGGGTGTGCCCCCAGTAGGATAACACAAGTCATTTATTGTATCATTAGCGTGCCATATCTTCAAATTCACTTGTATCTGTCTGTCAGTTAAGTCGCTACATAGTGGTTTTAGCGTTGATAGCAGTAGTCTGGTAAGCAAACTGACTCTGAGCTTTGTCAAGTGTCTTGTAGGTTATCCTGTCGAGATATCACAATGCAGGGGCTGCACCCAGGCTGGTTGGCCCTGTTTTTGTCACAACAATTTAAGGACACGTGAAACTGGTCTATTCCTGTTTCTGGTCTAAATGTACTGGCAGGCAAAGCGAGGGACATGTAGATTCTACTATCAATCAGTCAAAATGCTCACTTAGAACTTAACAGTGAATGGTTACTTCCCACGGTCAGCCAAAGTGATAAGAGTCCACACTGAAACCACTGCTGTGACGGCCACAAGCCCACTATCTTATTGTTAAGTAAGTTTCTCCAGGTCCTCTGAACTATTTTAGTGTAGTTAACAGTTGAATGTGCAAGGTTTTTAATTCAGATTTATCACAGTGTATTTTTGGAGTGAATTGATATTCATAACGTAACATGGTTATTGACCTCACCTCAGACACAAAGCTGGTAATGCCCTCAGTCTGCTCTAGTTTCCATAGCAACGAGACAGTCTCTCTGCGTCTGCATGAAATACGTAACACTGAGTATGCTTTCTTGTCTGAGGAGTAACCTTTACGATTGAATTGTTTCCCAAAGCAGTACGTGAGTGAATATTGGGTTTGAATGGCTGGGGAACAATAATACAGACCTCATTGCATTTGGACTCATTTTCCACAAGTGTTATGAATCAACAGAGATGTACCACTGCAATGAAACGGTGTTGCCAAGAGAGGGGGCCATTGTTAGGTACAAAAGCATCCAAAATAACCATACCATTTATCTAATACTCTTCTGTTTCCCTTTAGGGCCATCGCTTTCCTTGAGGCGCTTGTGTGTGTGAAATTCGGTCATGACTTGTTTTCCAAGACACAAATTCGCTCTGTACTCCTGTGGCTGCTGTGTCTGGTAAGAAAAATTAAGGATATGTTTCACTGCAGTCAGTCCAGAACAGATGCATCAGTATTACGCAATCTTACTTCCTGTGTAAATATGATAACACTACGTAACCCTTGTGTACCTCCGTAACATCACCCAGAGTTAACGCATACTCCAGGTCTTCATGGACAAGCATTTAAAAGGAGTGTGTAACATGCCTTACCTCTGCTACTATTTTCTGATAACGGTGCTCGTAACAGTCACAATGAAGAATGTCAGGGACCTGTACTGTGTTTTAAAGCTAACCATGAAGACAAGCGCGCTTTATACAGCTGCGTGTTTCTTTCTAAAGTTGCTAATGAGCTTATTCCAATGGTTTTTCGCTGTACACCAGTGAATTTGGCACCTTCAAACAGCCTGAAAACTCTACAGTCTTAGCTATGTTCATTCATGCTAACCTGTTCACATTCAATGCATGCGTGCACACATCTTTGCTATAGCATATAGCTGTTTTATGTTCAGAGTTTCTATTTTTCTGCTCAAAAAACAAAACAAATAGTGTTTAACCAAACGTTGTTTGCATCCTCTTGTACATTTTAGGCACTCATCACACTTCTGTGTTTATACGGGATGATGTGGTATGAGCAAAATAAAATGAAGGTGAGATGTTGCTTTGGTTCTTGATTGGATGCTTTCGTTACATTTAAGATTTAATTTACAAAATGTTTTAAGAACAACTTGAAACCAGCTGAAAATCTTGTTTTGTTGACTTATTGTTGTTAAAGTTAAAGCTGCAAAGTCAAGTGTTTCTGTGAGCTATGACACTGACAATGAGCTAGCATGCACGACACCATGACCCTGAAACTAAAGACACTCAATGAAAAAATCATTGATGTTGTTATTTACACTACTGCTGTTCCTTGTGTCAGTAAACCAGTCCATGGTTTCTAGCTTGATGTGTATTTTCTCTATAGATATTTTTTCATCATTGTATTGATTCACTCAGAGCTTCCTTCGATTTACAGAACATTTCTGTACAAAGTGAGGACTGTGATGATGGCAGTGTTGCCGAGTCGTGTGGTTTTGTCCCAGATGGCGTCGCAGGTCAGTCTCATAACGGGCGGATTGGTGACAACTCTTCCATAAACTCCATCTGAAATGTTTATCATAGTTATTTCTCTTTTTCCTCCGTAGCTCAGAGGGATTCATTAAGATGTTTACAACCTACAAAACGGAGGAAAGCTTCTGGGAGGAACAGATTTGCGAATGGTCATGGAGGAAAGAAACCATAAACACCAAGTATACACGTTATCCTCTCTGAAAGGGTGAAGGATACTCCCAACAGGGGGATTATAGTGTGCACGTATAATTTGTGTGAAAGTTGCATCAAGGGTTTAATAAATCCTAGAGGACAGAAAGCAGACTCCAAAACAGAGTCACATCAACAAGCCTTTATATACTATTTGTACTTGTCAAGTTCTCATGTTCTGTGGGAGACAGTGGCGCCACACCACTGAGGTAATGATTCTTTAGTACTCTGGCAGTACTAGCAGATTTTTAATAATGCGTGATAAGGAAAAAAGTGGTCTTGTATTTAATGCCAGATATTTTACACCGACCTAAATAACCAAGAAATATGCACTGAAAGACAAGATTGGTCTCATTTGGACCATAAACACTAGAACCCAACATTTTCTACCTTAAATTACTAAATATTGTTTGGACGCTTTGCACTGTGGGACACGTTAAGTATGTCCAGTCAGGGAGGTGCCAAACCAGTCCACACTGCATTAATTATGCTACACGTAGGCTTTTTTTTGCACGTAACCTCTTTAACTGTTATGTTTTTTAATATGACTGTGTGCTTAATGTGATACCTTTACTATAAAACTAAAGATCACTGTTATTGTTGTGTATGGAATTTTTAAAGTCATTTGAATTGGTGATGGTCATTTGTTAACTTTGATTTAATATATTAGTGACCACATTGAACTTAACTGGTATATACAGCATCGTATGTCTTTTTCTTAATCGATCTCATCCTGAAAGATGTTTTTGCCTTCTTCAAATGAGAGGGACAAGTGTTACTGGACCAACTGTAGCCTTTACATTACCTTTATTTTTACTTTAATCAGTTTGGTTGGTGTTAAAATTTTTGTTATTATATTCAGGAGTGTATGCGAGGTATACTGACAGAAATACTGTGACATTCAATGCAATAGCATCATTGAGACATTCAATAGCAGAGGATAATCACTAGTGTGGAATCATCCTTTTTAAAGGCAGCCTTTTTGAGTTTTTTTGTGTGAAGATTAATTAAATGTGATGTAAATATAACAGAAAGTGAGTAGTCCATATAAGCTGTTCTTAATATTGTTGCATTATGCATTATATTTCTTTATTTACAACTGTTTATTGAATCTGCATTGAACATTTTTTTTCCACTGGCCTTTGTTTTTTTTTTTGTGATTGTTTACAAAGCCTTAAGTGTCAGATTACACTGTATTTAATATAAAATGTTGTGAAATTTGTTCATTTTAACCTCCAATGCACTGCTTGTTAGTTTTATAATTTTATATGGGTGGGTTTGCTTGTTTTTGTACACATAAATAAATTATCTCATATTCATTGTGTCCACTCTTGAAGATATTTTATTGTTCTCCTTGTCCTTGGGAAGTTTTTGATTTCTGTTTCACACCTAAAAGATGACAGAAAGAACTGAAAGTACTTGTGAATGGATCAAAAGAAAGAAATCCCAAAGTTGATAGCTGGAAACTTTGCTGGGGCATGTATTTTTTGTTAATAGGGAAAGAGGTGTAAAGCAGATATTACAGTACTTAATAATAGCAATTTGATTTCCTCCTAATGTACACAACAGGCCTTAGAGCGGCATGTTGGCATACTTTAAAATACATACAAACCCCATTAGTGGGTTTAAAACGTGCCATAGGAATGCCAACGTCTTTGGTAGTGTACAGATGTAATGCACCGTGTAACGTTGTTCACCTGTGATAAACTATCATAATAACAATTTCTTTATTAGACCTACGGATGTTGTGATTCATGCAGTCAAATAAGACATGTGGTGCTGTAACTAATAATTAATTCCATATTGATTAATCTTGGGATTTCTATTAATTAAATGTTTGATCCATTAAAAAATTATCTCACAAATGTACAGACAACATGTAATACAGATAAATTGCACATGATTATGACCGTAATGTAGCCTATGGTATGGATATTAAAAAATATTGCACATGATGATGAAAGGTGCGGCAGTGGCTCCACAGGGACTTGGCTTGGGAACTGAGGTGTCGCTGTCCAAGTTCAAGTCCCCATACGACTAAGAGAGGAGGGTGGATTGGTGGCTGGAAAGGTGCTATTTCACCCCTCGGATACCGCCGAGATACCCTCGAGCAAGGCACCAAACCCCGAAAATTGCTCTGGGTGCTTCTAATGGGGCATCTCTCCATCTCTCCATTAATGTATGTGTATAGGACCTATGTGTGCATATTTGAGAAGCATTTGAGCATATTTGAGGCCTGTGTGTGTGTGTGTGTTTTAAAAAAAAACACCAAAAGAGTTAAAAGGCATGCTTTCTTTCTTTCTAAAACTGTTTGTTTTATTGTATCTTAACATGTTTAAAAAACATAGCTTTATAATAATTTCCCGACATGACATGACTTCAAATAACCCCATGTTGGAGCCATGTGGTAAAGTCCTGTCAAACCTTCCTCTTTGTTATGTTGAGCTACTACATTTCCCAGAGTTCCTTTCGAGAGTGGCCGCTGGTGGTGGATGACAGCTATCCGGCGCCGAAACACCGATAGACACTCAGACGAAAGAGCCATGGCGGCCACGGGTGGAGGGAAAATCAGAAGCAGGAGATATCACATCGCCTCTAAACCTTACGCCAAGAGTAAACAGGTAAACCGAGTGAAAGTGTTCGCGTTAAAAGCCAGTGTCGAGGACGTTGCGGTGACTACGGTGCCATTAATGTTTTAGCGCTTGTTATTGTTTTGTTGGGAGACATTTCATGGCCTGCATTTAGCGCTCGTGGCCTCCACGCGCTGATAGCATGAAGAGTAGTGAGCTGGCTTATAGGTTAGCGACATTAGACGGACTTGACAGGTCAAATCCGAGCACAATGAGTCGTTTAGACTGGTCATCCGGTGTTTGGTTGAGTACAAGTGCACACGACGCACTTAGATCTCCAACGGTCGCTCTGTTGCTAAGTGATAGCGGTTAAGTTAGCCCGTTAGCTCAGTTAGCATAAAGCTAGGAAGTAGCATTCTACGATTTAGCCGATGGGGCTAACGCTAACTAGCATTGGCGAGTAACGCATTGTTGTCTTTGGTTCATAAGTTTTGGAGTCATTCGTAAAGAGACATGGTCCCTTTGTAGTAGACTACACCTGTCCACAGCTGTCGGGAATAATTTTCGATTTTAAGGCTAGCTAACGTTAGCCAAATCTCAGCCAGTTGGATTGCGCAGGAAGCATTGGTTGATAGGGAACCCACATGGTTGCCCGAGTGGATTGACCTGCCGCCTGGACATGATTTAAAACCGCTAGTTAGTGTTAACAGGGAACAAGACATGTCAGATCCATTTGACCTGCAGCCGGGCTTTAGGTTTTCAGACACTATGCACGAATTCCAGGCAGGGAGCAGTTTTAAATTCACGTAATACGAGAAGATAATCCTTTATTAGTTCCGTAGTGGGGAAATCTAGTGTTTCAGCAGAAAAAGAGGATAGTGAAAATAACAAACGCATCAATAGCAGATACACAATATCACAATAGCCTATATTCACAGTAAAATACATATAGATTATAAGCCACAACATAGCAGTTAAAATGAGCTAGAACTGTTTTTATATATTTTATATGTACAATACATTGTACACATTTGCTCCTGGGGAACCTTTCAGGCTCATAAATCGTTTCATGTTTTAAACCCTGGAACAGTCCGAATATTTTAGTGACCTACAAATAAGAGGTTGTTTACATTAGTGTCAGTCTATTGGTGTATATTCTGACTGGAGAGGAAACTAAACTGAAAGCTTACTTTAAAAAGTTATGCCATGTAGTTTATTCAACAGCAGTCTGAATATTCATAATTGTACAACCGCTGATCATTTTGTCACAGGCTAAAGATTATCGCGTAAATAAACTAATTTGCCATTTTATTTGGATTACCAACACAATTTTGACTTTAGACTTTAAAATTTCTTAATGGCTGACATTAGTTATCCACATTTGTATTGACTTAAACCACTTTTATAACATACAAGATAGCCAAACATATAAAGTTGCGCAATGTCATCATAATGATTTATACAGTGATTTTATGACACGTTATTCAAAATAATATTACCAGGTCAAGGTTATCAGTAATTGCTTTTTTTGGGTATTGTTAGTTTTGGCATGTATGAAGAGATTTTGGTCAACCTTCATTGATACAAATGGGGTGTAAAGATGTTTTAGAAACATCTCTCACGATCACACAATACAGTTCAACAGCACAACAAACTACAGCTTCCTAAAAACCATAAAGTTAATGCGGTGTTGCTCTAAAACTGATGTTTTTACCCTTTGTGAACCCTGATTTAATATTGAGTTTAGAGTATTTTGTTGTAGTTTAGCATGTATACACAGCGCAGTCATGTTACTTCGCTAACAAATGCCGCTGACTCGGCATGTAGTGTCAAGTTTAAGTTCTTGGCACCATATCCCACTTCATCAACAACTAACAATTTGATTATTACATGTCAACTCTGTGACTACTTTAGTGCTTTGTTTATACAGTGTTGAAGTGAAGAGAGATTGACTGGAAAAAATTTTTCATGCCAACAACAAACACACAAACATGAACTTGTGATATCAAGTCTGAATGATTTCAAATATGAGTTGAATAGTGTCTCATTTATGCCATTATAGGAGTCATAATTACATATTTTAATGCTCTTATGTTTGAGCTAATGGCAAATAATAGACAAGTGTGTAAACTTCACACAAATGTCTCTTTACTAAATACAACAATTATCCAAATCTTTTGTACTGTTGTCCTTAAAATGTTGGTTGACTAGCTATACTCAAATATTTTGGTTTACACAACAGACTTACTTTTTAACTTCAAATGAAGACGCAGCGTGTTAAGACGTGATGTTTCCGCTATCACTGTCTGGATTCATCTCACAACGTGTGGGAATGCTACCTAAAAAAGAGAGTCTTACCCATTAATTCTTAACTCCTCACATACATGTAACAATACAGATAAACTTGTTTTTGGCATATGAGTTGGACGTGATAGATTTCAGATGGTCCGGTTGCAGTTGAACACAGATGATGTAGTCATATGACCCTGTCCGCAGCAGAAATGAGGCACCCTTAAATCCTCATAACAATAGTAGCTTATGTAGCATTGAGTGAAGTAGTAGTGTGATGGATATTGCACTTTCTCTTGTCTAGTTTAAGTTGTGTGTATTTGCACAAAGGTCAAAGTGCAGACTGGCGCACAGGTGTATTATGTAGATAAGCAAGAACATGAGGCACATAGGCGCTTATCAAAGTTGAAAGCTACTATGGATTAGACACACATGAAGCGATAGACCGGCTATTTGGCCCCTTCTCTCAACCTTTCCTATCCGTCTACTTTCTTGTCACAAGAACACAGGACAGCAGCGCCAAAATCTGAAGACATCCAAGTACAGTCACAATACAAATCTAAGAGCTAAAGCAGTAGTTTAATCATTTAAAACCGATGTTACATAGGGAATAGGCAGCAAATTCAGCTAGCGCAATAAACCGGTCAAGAGTTTTGCACAGTCTTGTTCAGTGCTCTCCAATACACCCTTCAGGTCAATGCATTCAAGGATTTTTGTTTTCTTTCACTGGCTTTGTCGTCCTCTCCAACTCCAAAAATGCAGTTGGAGACATTATTCAGGAAACAGACCTCGAGCCATTGGGCATTTAATGCTTGTATATTCAACTTCTGGAGCAAATTTTTCTGTAGTGCTACGGGATTTCCACAACTTTTGCGAACACCATAGAAATATGATTATACGGTGAACACAATATACTGCCAACCTTACTCCTAACTCCCCCGTTGGCAAACTCATTAAAAATGGTGAATATATTTGGCCCCTAAATGAAAAAATGGAGAAGACACTTTTAACTAAGTTGTTGCAGCTTATAAATTGAACAGAGTTAGTTTCTAGATGTTAAATTCCTGGAAATTGTGTTACTTCCTGAGACGAGACTCGTCATTATTGACTGGAATTCATCTAGGCTCGCTGCTTCACAGAAGCATACACAGTGCCTGACCCAGTTTCACACTGTCATACATACTTAGCTTGTGTTTTGCTGTGCACTGGGCAGGACTAATGGCTTCTCATGTTATGTTAGCCTGTGTAGCTGATTGAAATTGTATCCACTGAATCAATGCAGTGCTGATCGCTGTATTTTGTGCAACTGTTGTATATGATTTGTTCAGGGCTTACGAACAAAATATGTAGAATTACTTTGTCACAAATTCAAAATATCATTGAACTCAATAAGTATAGGCATCAGTATCTTATTTTTCTAATTTTCCTCAGTGTTAGTAGTAAAAACAAATCAGCAAGAAGCGCTGTTTTACATGCATTGACTTTTATTAAATGCTGATTATCAAGGGGATGGTTCTTTGTTTGGTATATGCATTTGCTTCTGCCTCTCACTCCTTTCACAACTTCCCCTCCTCATGTTTTTATCTGCAGCAGTCAGGCCTCATAAGTCGAGTGACAGACACGGTAAAGAGCATCGTTCCTTCCTGGCTTCAGAAATACTTCAAGAATGAAGATGCTCCTGAAGGAGGAGGGGTTGTACTAGGGACAGACCAGAACTGCCAGTCACCACCTCCTCCTAATGGCAGTGAAGAGGGACCGCCTCCTCTTGATGGACGTGACTCCCCAGAGCCAAGCACCAGTAACACAGGTGAGGGACTCAGTCGGTCAGGAATTTTAGATCCCATGTATGAGAATTTAGTCTTGACATATTTATGTAAGCCAATTCTTCTGTGTTGTCAACAGTACCACCATGCTCAGCTGTGATTTTGTGTCTCTCTCGCACAGAGCCCTCAACCAGCCGAGCATCGCTGAACTTTCAGGAGTATGTGCTTTCTCGACCTCCTCTGAGTCGTTCCCACCTCCACTTTCCTCCGCTGGATGCCTCCTCCCCGATCCTGGGGGCCTCCAGTGGCCTCTTCTCCCAACCCTCCACCTCCTCAGCCCCTGGACCTTTTTCCACAGGCTTCTCTTTGGTCAAAGAAATCAAGGACAACCTCTCGCAGCACGAAGATGATAACATCTCCACCACTAGCGGCTTCTCCTCCCGCGCTTCAGACAAAGGTAAAAGCGTAGTGTTGAATAAAAAGTGTTTTCTTTGCAAAGAGAGACGCATGTTTGGGTGTCTTTAAAGTGTGGGATGCCTGTGTAGATGTAGGCATAATTGCACATAGTTAGAATATTCAAAATCACAAAAAAGGGGGCCGTATTGAGCTGAAATCCTTTTACTGCAGGCAAGAGGTAATTGAACCAATGTTCAAACTACAGTGAGGTTGGGAAAAATAGATTTGTGTGGGACGTTCGCTCAACTTGTATGATGATGTAGATTTAGCATTTCAGAATTAAGTTCTTGGGATAAACTAATGGTTGTGACACAGACGAATTACGCTATGTACACATCAGGCTACTGAACTCATAGCTACTGCAACATATTTACCCCTTTGTACAGTTGGCATAGATGAGGCCAGGTGTGGGCCCTGACCTCAGCAACACCTTCATCGAAACACTATATTCACACACGTTTGGTAACAGAATGAAATCTGAACACAGATTTTATTATTACTTAGTACACGATCTGTCTTGAAAAAGCTTTGCAATCTCTCTCGTTTCCATATCCCATTATTTTTAGTCCTACGTGGAATCAGCAAATGCAAAAATTGAAATGTGACAGAAAATAAATTAAAATGCACTACAGCAATATATTGTGTGAAACCTAAATAAAATGGCAGAAAACACACAGATGATCTGGTTTCTTTGCGCTGCCTGAGGCGACTGAGTTTGGGAAACGTTGGTCAATCTTTTACTAAACTGTTAGTGTTGAAGTCAGTAGAGGTTGGTGTATGCGGCTATATTCCTCTTACGTATTGATTGGTTCAGGCCTGGAATGTAGAGACTGGGCCACGGAGTTAGGTTTTAAAAGTCTCTCTTTTCTTTTTTCCCCATGTTTTTAACAGATGTCCCCACTTCTAAAACGGCATCTCTTCCCCAACTTTGGTCCCCAGAGACAGACAGATCACACTCTGGGTCTCAGCATGTCCAGTCCAGTCTGAAGAGGCCTGCGTTCAACCTGTCTGTGTTTGGAACTTCCTCCAATGTGAGTACCTGTGTGTCTTATCATCAAGATACCGAGTAACGCTTGCTGAAAGAACAGAGCTTCGCCACAAAGGTCTGCATATTAGCGGGTTTGATTTCACCCATTATATATAAAGTGGCTGTCTGGAATCTGGTCTGTAGATCCATCTCTTCAAAGTCATGTTTACCACAGACCTCTACACATTTTGAATGACTAATACTTTTTAGGTGTAGATACATTTTGATACCTCAACTTTAATAATTATTAAGTGGTTTTTATTATTAGTTCATGTGCATTATCTGGAAGACCAATGTTACTGTCACTTCACTCACAGCCAGGCGTCACCTTTGTGTGCATTTCCTTCTTAAGTGCATGACATCATGCCAGACACCACAACTCAGTTTAGCCAACTCCATCAGTCTTACTTAGATTTCTGCCAAGTGTGTATATGTAGTAAGAAACTTCAGTTAACAAGCTTTTTGCATCAGATGTTCTTATACTTTTCTATATTAAGCTCCACTGAATGGTAATACATTTACATCTATAAAATACAAATATATGACATGAATTTATTAGCAGAAATTAGCAGCTGTTTTCTAAGGGTAAAGAATTTGAAACATCATTGAATATTAAAAATAACGCAGGATGTATTTGGCATTTTACTCAAGACACGGTTTTTGCAAAAATGAATGAGTGGATGTTTAAGAATGCCATTGATTGCCAATACAATGAAGTAATTTAATTTAGTTCTAATACAATTTAATTTAACCCTTTTTTCTTCCAGTCATCATTAAACAGCACAGTGCTGAACTCCAGCCAGCTCGGAGATTCCCCTTTCTACCCCGGGAAGACCATGTACGGTGGGGCAGCTGCAGTCAGGAGCGCTCGCACTCGCCCTGGAACACCATACCAGGTGAGCTACTGAGAACCACACGGTCTAGAAACTGAACAGTTAAACAGTGTTGACAACTAACTTGATATGGTGAGCTAGCACACTAAGTTTAACATATTTGTTATATTCAGTCTACATGTCCATTTAGTGTTGTGGCTGTTTAGCAATTCAGCAGAATTTCCTGGGTGATCACCAACTCACACGTCATAGGACAATGTGACTGAAGTGTGAATATTATTGATTTGATCTCATCTGTAGGCCCCCGTGAGGAGACAGATCAAGGCCAAGCCTGCTGGTGCTCAGCCGTGTGGGGTGACCAGCGCCACAGCCCGGCGCATCCTTCAGTCTTTGGAGCGCATGTCGAGTCCGCTCGCTGTGAGTATAAACACACCTCCTCTCTTCAAACTTAATTTTATCTGAAAGTGTGGCCGTGATCATGTTAATGTAAACTTTGTAACACATTTTTATTTTTCTTGTACAGGATGCCAGGAGAATCCCAGCAGCAGCCTCGTCCCCCCTGTCAGCAGTAAGAACTTTTAATGTATTTACGCCATGTAATTGTGTATTGTAAGCATTTGTTTGCAGTGACACATTACTGTATGTGATTATAAACGTCCCCAAAACATGAGAAAAGCAGTGAAATTTTAAGATTTCAAATCCTGACATCAACCTGAAATCGTCTTCCTGTTTTTTGTAACACTAAAATAGTTTTCTGACATGAGTTTTTTCTTTGCAGTCAATGGATGGCACAAATCTAGATGTTTCCCATTTCCAGTCGAAAAAGAAACGTGTAAGTACACATTTTGAGATTGTGCATTTATGCATAGCCATCCACCTTGTATTTTAAATGTTATTGGTATTTTATAACTGTGTCATATATGTCCCTGTATGACCTTAGGCCTCTATGCACACTAACTAAACTTCACATGTGTCGTCTGCCCAGTGTGTTTTGTGGTTGAGCACAAGGCTTAGTGATATGAACAGAGATGTCATTGTACAAACCCAGCAGCACTTGTTGTGGTTTGTCCTCCTGTCATTTCCTGTCCTGCTCTCTGTTGGTCTCCTTTACACCCTGTTAACAGGATTCTCCTCGGCTGGGCCACAGCTGTTCAGTATGTGTGTGTGTGTGCGTGTGTTTTCTTTATACATGCAAGTGTTTGTGAGCAAAAGTGGCTAGACTTTGTTGTTTTGTGCGTGCGTGTGTGTAACTGAGTGAGTTAAGCGTAGTCTTTTGTGAAGTCGTGCCAGCTCTGGACTGGCCTTGTCCTAAGTAATAACTGTCAGGCATTTCCAGCTGCAACAGCTGCTTTGTAAATCCTAACAATGGTGTATTGACCCTCACAGGTCCAAAACAAGAAGGCCCACTATGTAACTGGACCTTTCATGGCCGATTGCAGGGCTTAACAATGAGTGCCCTGGGCAAGTAAAATACCATGAAGGGCTAGTACATCTAGTAACACACTTGCCTAACCAAATGGTAAAAAATAATTAATTCTTAATAAACCTGCTTGACAACATAAACACGCACATCACATAGCTAGACCCGCAAAAGAGTGATTGTCACCAAACTGACTGAAATCCTGCAATCCAGCACTGTCTGTGTAGCCATCATGATAAGATATCAAACAAGCATGACCTGTATAGGTTGTTCTAATTTTTGCAAATATCTAAAGATAGTACTGTTCACGTTCTGGGACACAGATTCGTGTTTGAGTTGAGAGGAATAAACTACTCCGGCCACATTTGTTATATTAAAGCAGAATGCCGATGCATTGGTATGACTGGTTCTGTGCCCTAAAGACAAACTATATCAAACACATTTAGACCAAGAATGAAGCATTTCCTTCGCAGATTCAGATTTTTATCTTTTGTCTATTTTACCTCCCCTTTTTTAATTTAGATGGATTCCACCCTCCCACCGGTGCAGAAGCTGGTGGTTCCTGCCGCAGCGTCAGTGACAGGAAACCGCTCTGTGTCCTTCAGGCCTACTTTGACTCCTGGAGGTGTGAGCCGAACTCTCGACAGGACCTCAAGAGAGACGGTCAGAGTCACAGTGTTGCATTATAGTACACCATAACATTGTTCCTCTATATCAAATGCAGCCAAATAGAGTCTTAAACAACCTTGATGCTAAATGTGTTACCATTTTATTCCTTTAGCCCACAAGACAATCACTGCAACTACCTGAAGCAGCCCCAGGTCCTTCTCGAAGGTAAAACAAGGTCCATCTAATTGATCATTTAAGAAACTTTAACCTAACTCGGTAAAAAAGCAAGGCAATATAACCTCCCCACTTATGGTCAAACGTTTTTAGTGTTTGGATGCCTGACAGCTCTCTGTATCTTAAGTTAGTTTTGCTTACAATACCTACTTCTGTCTCCCCCTCTACTACTAGCACAAAGGGTTCCAGTGTTTCAGTCTATCCTCTGTCCAGCACGCCTGCAGCCAGCAGCGTGGGCTCTGGAGGGGGCAAGATGAAGAGAGAGAGGACCACTACACGACCTTCATCTAAACGCCCTGAAGACGACGAGGTAAGGGCTTTGCATCAACAAACCTCAAAGCTCTGGAGGATGTTTATCGAAGATAACATTATTATGCTTTGTTTCTGACTTAAGGTGGCTGAGGTACCGAACCTACCAACCATTTCACTTCCCATCAGCACCTCCGCCTTGCCCGCCTTCAGCTTCTCCTCCCTTCTTCCACCTCTCGCCACCTCCACCACCATCAGCGCAGCCCCGAGTCTCACAACTGTGACTCCCGCTAAGGAAACAGTCACAAACAAGGTCTGTCTTAAAATTGTCTAATTCCACTACAGTGCTTCTACAGGTCTAAGGGTAAAAACATTATTGATGTTTTTTTCAAATTGTCATGGTTTTTTTTTTTCAGGAGCCACCAACGACCTCGACACCTCCCTGTGTACCTTTTACATTTTCCTCGCCTATTGTCATAGCAACTGCTGCTAGTCCTCCTTCCTTTTCCCCCTCAGTAAGTAAACGGGTTGTCTCTTTTGATAATTGATAAGGTAGACAACTATTTACGACAGTTACATTGATAATAGTTATTTCATTGTTTGCAGGCTGGATTCACTTTTAGTGCACCTGTAGCAATGTTAGGTCCCTCCATGTTAAATGGGAAGCTGGCCTCTCCCATAGTTGCAGCAGGTAAGAGTTTTTTTCTTACCGTTGCATGATGCAGTCTTTTAACTTTCCTTAGAAAACTGCAACTCATGTTTGATCTTTTTTTTAATGTTTTCTACAGTGAAGTCAGCAACAAGCAAAAGCACAGAAGATTTTGATGGACCTTTCAAACCAGCCAAGACCCTGAAGCAGGGCAGTGTGCTGGATCTTCTCAAAGCACCTGGTTAGGATCAGTAATTCATTACATGTTTTTGCATGCTTTGGTTGACACAATCGTTCATCGTTTTAATCCCCTACTTGTTCTGTCTAGGCTTTGCCTCTCCTGTCGCTCGGACTTCCTCAGTTCCAGACATCGCTCCGCTGCAGACCTCTACACTATCCACAGCCCCCTCCTCCACCACCACAACCACCTCCTCCCTCTCTTCAACAGGTTTTGGCAATGCGTTTAAAGCCCCGCCAGGCTGGAGCTGTGAGGTCTGCTTGGTGCAGAACAAGTCATCAGACAGCAAGTGTGTTTGCTGTGCGGCAGCGCAGCCCAATTCCTCCTCATCCAAATCTATGGACAGTAAACCTTCATCAGCCACCTCAGTTGGGCTCGAGAGCAGCAGCACGAACACCACCTCCACCACTACTACCACTGCAGGGTTTACAACGATGTTTTCCAAACCTGCAGGAACTTGGGACTGTGACACGTGTCTTGTTCTAAACAAACCAGATGCAGTAAAGTGTGTGGCCTGCGAAACGGCCAAACCAGGGACAGGGCTTAAACCCTCACTGACACTTCCTTCTGCCTTCTCAGCTGTAAAGACTGTATCCGCACCCGCAGCCCCCGTTTCTACAGGGTTTATCAGCTTTGGAGACAAGTTCAAAAAACCTGAGGGTGCATGGGAATGTGATACGTGTATGGTAGAAAACAAGGCAGAGAACACAAAGTGTGTGGCCTGCACAAACGCTAAACCAGGTAAAGAGAGCCGGACCATGGTAACGTTGGTATATGATATTCTACAAAGTGCTGAATCTTTGGTTTTGTTTTTCATGAGAGCAGAATTCGTTTTAACTGTTAGTGATTTAAAGGCAATTATTAGTTTAATGATCCATCTTTCTTTCTCATCCTCACAACAGGAGCTTCAGCAGGAGCCTCTTCTTCAGCCAGCAGTGTTCCAGTATTTGGGTTGGGAGACGCGTTCAAGAAGCCAGAGGGAGCCTGGGAATGTGATGTCTGTCTTGTACAGAATAAGGCTGCTGCTGTGCAATGTGTTGCCTGTGAGACAGTCAAACCTGGTGCAAACATGGAGCCCAAAGGTGATGGAAGCGACAAACTTTTAAGTGTTTGCATGTTAAAAGTGGTGTCATCAAAAGCCAGATGTTACTCACATTTGTGCATGAATCAAAAGGGCCCTCTTAGCAATGATGAAACTGTGAGGGGATCGAAATGTGTTTTGATGCGTAGCCTTTATAGACATTCTGATTTCTGCATTAGGGCAATCTAAAAATGATGGTACCTAGATGATGTGTTGCTGAATCAGTTTGTGTGCATCATATTAAGCTGTCAAGATGTCCATACAAAGTCTTGTCAAATCATTAGGTTTAAAGAAACCAGAGACCTCTACGACGTAACCAATTTTGTTATCCTTTGTTTGTCTTCAGCTTTTAGTTCGTCTTTTGGTTCATTCGCTGGTGGAACTTCAGGCTCTAGTTCTGGAGGTTTTAAGTTTGGCACGTCAGACAGTACCTCAGGATCTGGATCTGGAGGTTTCAAGTTTGGAGGTTCTTTGACAGATTCCTCCTCTTCATCGTCAGGTGGATTCAAATTTGGAGTCCCATTTGGAAGCTCCTCATCAGACGCCACTTCTAAAGACACTACTGCCTCATCAGGGTTCAAATTGGGCAGCTCATCTGAGGGCTTTAAATGTGGGGCTACCTCTAGTGATGACAAAAAGTCAGACCAGCCCGCCGCAGGTTCTGGGTTTAAGTTCGGAGCCAGCGGCGGAATAGCGTTCGGAACTGGATCATCCAGCACAGAAAGTAACTCCTCTAAGGGCGGCTTCAGCTTTGGGCTGCCAAAACCCGAAGAGAAAACCTCAGACTCCACCACAGCTTCATCCTCTGTTAGTTTCACTCCTCCTGTCTCCTCTCAAGAAAAAAGTGACAGCGCATCATCTTCAAATGACACCAAAACCACAAACTCAGCCACCCCCACAACTACCACCACTGGGTCTGTATTTGGGAGATTGGGCAAGCGAAATTTGGCGACCACCACACCACAAGAGGGCTCTATGTTTGGATCCTTACAGGCAAACAAAGAGCCAGCTGCTCCCACATTTGCCTTTGGGAAGACAGAGGAAAAGAAGGAAACCACTGCCTCCTCGGCTCCGTCTGCCTTCCTCTTCGGTGCTGCCAGTAAAGATGCAGATGCTGCGCCAGCACCGGCCACCTCAGGAGGCTTTTCCTTCAGCAAGCCCGCTGCTCCAAAAGAACAACCTCCACCTGCGTATAATTTTGGCAAGCCAGCAGACAAGAGTGAAACATCTACTGGAGAGACCTCTAAGCCCTCTTTTTCCTTTGGACAAAGTGCTACAGGTGAGAGAAAGTTTGGACAGTGATGCTGTAATAATTATTTTGTGAATGCTATGATCTCTGTTGATATATAATGCCTTGATAATTTATTTATTTTGAGTTTTCTTTTGTTGATTTCTTTAAAGGAAAGTCCACGTTTGAAGTTTGAGTAGTTTGAAATGTTTCATTCACCAAATTAGTTGCTGAGATGTGTGTGACAGAACATCCTATACATTATCTATTGTCACATACTATCTATAGGTTGTAGTCAAATTTTCTATCAAAATATTTTAGCAAAACAATTATATTTCATAACTTGGACTAAGACTTGGGCGAGTGGTCAAAATAGAAGCAGCGGAGGTAGATATAAACATAAAATATACAAGAAATTGTTTTCCCCAAGCTTAAGCCAAGATGACCTTGGTGACATCCTCGGGTAGGGCTATGACGATCACCGCAATACCGCGGTCACATGCCGCTACCATGCCGCTACCATGCCGCTTTTTCACCACGGTAATAAAAAAAAAATCCATAGATCTATAGCCCTCCCCTCAGAGGAACTTCCTCAGGCTCTTGAAAGCTCCCCCTTAGCCAACGGAGAAGTTTTTTTAACCGTAAACAGACTTTCATGTGAAAAATTGTCAGATTGTCTCTTCACTGCACTATATTAATCGTAATCAACAATTTGTGTGTGTTCCCCCCCCCCCCCCCCCCCCCCCCCCAACAGATACCTCTGCTGCTCCAAAACCAGCATTTTCCTTTATGTCTGGTAATCCCACCAACACCGTCAACTCCACCGCTTCATCCACCACCCCGACGCCCAGTCTGTTCGGCGCCACTACCAGCAGCAGCAGCTCCTCTCAGGCTCCCGCTCCCTCTGCAGCTCCCGGCACTTTCATGTTTGGCCAGCCCGCTGCGACCTCCAGTGACGCTCCTCCTGCTAAAACGTTCGGTTTCAGCCAGAGTCAGGACAGCCAGCCGGCCGCTCCGTCGGCTGCTACTCTGAACTCTACTCCTGCCCCGGCTCAGCCCTTCATCTTTGGTGCTCCTGCCAGTGCTGCTGCTGCTGCCGCTCCGCCCGCTGCTGCTCCATCCTTTGGCTTCGGAGCCGCAGCGGCACCCTCTGCTGTCTCATCTTCAGGTCTGCATTTTGTGGTATTTCAGATATTAAGCACAATGTCTGTTTTGGACTTGAGTGACAACAATGAAACATTTACGCTCAATGTTGTGAAATATTTATAATCTGTATATAATATATATATACTATATATATATAATCTTCTTTCTTTTTCCCCAGCAGCTCCATCTGCAGCTCCCTCTCCATTTGCATTCAGCTCGGCCCCCTCTGGTGGATTCGGTGCCAACCAGACTCCATCATTCGGTTCATCCTTTGGGTCCCCGTTCACAGCCACACCTTCCCAGCCCCCAGCATTTGGAGCCAATGCCAACGCTGCCCCTGGCTTTGGACAGCAGACCAATTCCACACCTGTATTTGGGACAGCTGCTAATCCTGCACCAGGTGGGTGGCTGTAATGGGTTAATACTTTTTCCATGTTCGTGGCACTAAGCGTTCATACTTATGAAAGTATGTTTATCATTAGTTCAGACATGTAAATGTCCCATATTTTTATCAGGTGGAGGCTTTCAGTTTGGTGGAGCCAGTGCATTTGGATCCACAAACAGCAACTCAGGAGGAGTTTTTACTTTTGGAGCAGGATCAGCAGCTTCTCCTGTCCCCACTGCCAACCCCTCCATCGCACCCCAGTCAGGCCCACCCGGAGGTGGATTCAACTTTTCACAACCCCCCGCATTTAATATTGGGTATGTTGCGTTTCCTCAGTTGACAATTTTTTAACAAGTTTTCAGAGACTGAGTAAAACAAAAAGCACCAGTAATTCAGCACAGTAGATTTACAGTTGATATTTTGACGAGAGTTCATTGCCAAATAGCAGAGGTTTAGTTTTGCTATAACACTATAGATCAATGTTGTTGATGAGGTGTAACATTAACATCTCTCTTTTTTAGAAAATACCATTTGTTAAGCATTAATATTGCCTTACATTTATCAGTGAACCGATAATCAAGTCTTTGCATTTTTAAAGGCTGTTTCTGAGGCGGTGTTTGTTGTGATGCTTATTATAATGGGTATCTCATTTGCTCCTCCAGGTCAACAAACTCCTTCACCGCCTCTCCTGCTGGACAGCAACCGATTGCAGGGCGAAAGATCAAGACAGCAGTGCGGCGCAGAAAGTAGAGCCCTGTGGACTCACCCATAAAGTAGACTTTGACTCTTGACTTGACTCGTATCCCCACTGAAGTCTGAATAAAGCCCTGGAAGTTCTCAGCTAGACAAGCAATGAAATTTCTCGGCACATGAGAAAGGGCCGTGGCTGGGGGGGCCACGTTGCGCTCGGGCCAGATGGTCGGGCGTGTTTTAGCTGCAGGGCATGGCTCGTTATTCAGAGGTTTTCACTTGTAGACTGGAGCCGTTAAGGTGTGAGACGAATCCCACAGGACTTCAAATAAAAACAACTGTTGACTGAACAATGACGCTGACTTTAAACAACAACAACAATCAAGCAAAGGACCCTGCTCAACATGACAAAACAACAAGACAGTCATATCTATATTTTCGACACTGGCAAATGTCTGCTAGACTTTAGGCATGACTTTTTGTAATAAAATTACAAAGGCAAAAACTGCAAATCTTAAGAGTTCAGAGTGTACACAAAATCTTATTAATTTGTATGGGTGATCAGGTTATGAGCTGTGATATGCAGAGAGGTAGTAAGAGCTGTTCGGCACATCTCCAGTCGTTTTCCTAAAAACTATTTAGAATGCTCCTCTTACAGGAATCAGGGTGCCGCTGGAGATGTAGCCCCGGTGTCGTTGCAGTGTGCTGTATGTACAGGGATGTGCGTGTAATCTTTGTGGTGAATGCAGCGTGCCTGTGTTTTTGTTTTTTTTCCTCTCCCCTCTTATGTACAGACTTGAGGTGTGTTTGGTTTATTTGTACATGCTGAGGTTTGCGTGTCAGTGTGCGTATGAAAACGGAACGACAGTTATCGCCTGGGCCGCTAGCTAACGCCGCCACAGGTGAGCAAGCAAATGAATGTTGAAACAAAAGCGAGAGGAAGGAAGGAGGGCGGGGTGGGAGAGAGGGAAATGTATCCATGCACTGTGGAGGATGGACCTGGCCGGAGGCTTACGCCCTAGTTCAACTCCTTTTTAGGACTTTGTAAATGCATAGTTTCAAAACTCTGTTACATGTTGGATTCTTTGACCTCTCTCTGGTTCGCTCCACTACTCTGCTTTTTGTGCCGTCTTGTCTCTCTCTTTCTCTCTCTCTCTCTCTCTCTCTCTCTCTCTCTCTCTCTCTCTCTCTCTCTCTCTCTCTCTCTCTCTCCATCCTGAGTCCTTATTATACTCTCTCTGCCTCTCCCTCATTCTCTCTCTTAATTGGCCTTTGAATATTATAAACATGTAAATAGTGATGTTTTTTTTTTTATCTGTGAAGTTCAATTTTTTTTTTGTGTTACCAACTCTGCATTCAGCATTTTTGTCTTTAGAATTTATTATGTAAATTCCTATATTCAAAGTTGCCCGAATCCATTTAAAAGGAGCTTAAATGCGAATTGGAGAGCCTTTGATGACTAAAGGTATATTGGCTTTTCTGATCCACTTTTGTTTGGACCAAAACCAGTATTGTACAAAGTATTAAGTATATATTTTTCTATTGCGTGTTTAAATGGACGAGGGTGACTTTGGATGATAAGGAAGTCAGTTTAATTTTAAGCCATGATTATTACTGGATGAGTGATAAAATTAAAACCATGGGTAATTACCATCAATAAAACTATTAAAAAAATGAATGTTTTCTGTTGTTGATCTTTTCATTCAGGAGTTAAACAGTAGTTATAGATCTGTACTGGCACACATAGAACCTAATTGAATGGATCCATATGAAAATGGTAATAAAATGTTGATTTATTTTATTTATTAGGTACACCTAGATAAAAACTAAAACATGATCAAGAGGAGGGACACACCATAACTGCTCCCTGCTTGGTTGAGTTCTGATCGGGGGCATTTATCTATTTTAATTTTGTCCCTAAACATTTTGCAATTAAAACATTTATAATCTTTAATGGTGTGTTTTGTATATATGTGTATTTATATGTAAATATAAACAGTTGTGTATCCATAGAGAATGCATGACGTTCTAGGTTCTAATTTATGCAAATGAGCTGCTTCTGTTCAAATTCTAGGTGCTGATGTCACAGTGAACACATTCCACGGTTGGTTCCTCTGAGGCAGACTTCACATAAAAACTTCACTTTTTCTCCATAACTTGAACTGAGAGCAAGTGTTTCAGCATCTAACCAAGTTTTTACGTGTGACTCATAAAAAAAAAAAACAACAACAATGTGGTAAGTACATGTTCAGTTTTATAATTCTGTGGTGTTATCATGTAGTCCTGCCCAGGATTTAGTTCAACTGAATGACGAGGAAATCAAGATCCGTTTTGCTAATCCGTAACTTTTGTCACACTGTTAGGCGTCGTCTTGCACTGAAAGAGGACCAGTTGAAGTCGGAGGTCAGATTCAATCTGCCCGTCCTGTCCACCAACAAAAGCCTGACGTGCTGCAGGCCACAGCTTCCCAGCAACAATGTGCTGAAGCTTGGAGAGGAAGTCGTCTGCTCCCTGGGTGAAGACATTTCAAAGGTAATGAACATCCGCTGTAGCTAATAGTGTGATTTACGACCAGGAAAAGTTATTACATTTGCAGAGTGAGAAGTAGGTATGTGTATTCATTTATGTATTGTCTTTTTTTGTGTTTGTGTGTAGATCCCCTCTGCCACTCGTAGCACAATGAGGCATCTCGGCTTTCGTCATACGGAGGTCAGCCAGTGGCAGGCCCAGATATCTGAGAGCATCGGGCAAGTGGATCGGGAGATCACTGCTGTGGAGCAGGTATGCACACACATGCATTTAATTACTGATAATCCTTTTTCTGAATGCAAAAGAAGGGGGAAAAAAGCTGTAAGAGAGTTTGACACCCAGTTTCCGCTTTAATTCAAAATGCCGGCCTCATCTTGAACGTTGCTTTTCACGTGTTCAGGTGAAAGACGCTGCTGAGTGCTGTCTCCAGGAGAAGCAGCTGTACAGTCAGCTCATGAGCGACTGTGTGGCCATCGGAAACAGTTTGAGCTCAACGGTCCAGAGAAGGGACCGTGTCCTCATGGAGCTGAGGAAGGAAGAGCAGTTGACCAATGAGATCAGAGAACTGCTCCAGAAGCAGATCTGCACCCTGCTCGATAAACTAAGGTACGACAGAAGGGTTCAGAGTTAATTCACAATTGTTGGGTTGTATTTTTTTGTATCTCATTTTGAATCTTATGCCACTTAAAGGGATGCTTCTGTTATGCCTCACCTTATTTCCTAATCCTCTCCTCCCCCAGATCTCTGAATGCAATCCGCACTCAGCTGCTGGCAGATTTTCAGGACAAGAGTGAAGCCATCAAGCTCACCACCAAATGTATCACCTATGACCTCATCACCCCAAGCTCCCGGCTCCCCGCCGGTCAATTCAAGCCCAAATATGTGAGCTATGACAAGTGGCTGTCCCACTGCAGGGACCTGAGGCTGACGGCTGATAACCTGATGAAGGACTCCTCTTCCTTCAGAGGAAACCTGCGTCTGACTCTGGCCAATGTAAGTCAATATTGATTACAATAACCACACAAACACACAACTGGCTGTTGTCCATTCTTCATTATATACGATTGTCTCTCTCATAATAACCTTGATGATTTGTGTGACTTTTGTAGCTGAGGAACGGCCAGGAGCGCCAGCGCCGCAGCACGGACGATGCCCTGAGAAAGAAGATCAATGAGCTGAGCAGGTTCCAGGATACAATGATCTGGGAGAGGCAGCAGGTCCGTTCACTGTTTGAGTCACAGTTTTCTTCATTTACAATCCATACACCAATTTTACCTTTTTTTGTGATGTTCACTCATTCTTCTGTGGCTTTCTTTGTGTCTCCAGGTAAAGGATGCGATTTCTGATCTGACAAAAGACATCCAGAAAATAGTGGGTCAGATCACAAACTGTGATTCTAAGCTGCACCAGGCCACCCACCGCCTGGACATCCTCAACCAGAGGCCCAGACGTGAGCTCTGCCTGGACCAGGTAAGTGTCTCGCCAAGCAGTGACAGTAAAGATATGATGTGGTTGCAGTCAGAAGCACAGAAAGCCTTGCATGGCCTTTTTCATTTTTAGTTGTAACAGCTCAATGGAAAACAAAGGTTTTAATCCTCTTTTCCTGTTCCTCCTCCTCCAGCCCCACTTCAGCCTCACGCTGGAGAAACATGATCTGGCAAAGATGGCAGCCGGACTTCGCCCAATCCTGAAGCGCTCTCAGTAAGTCTGTCCATTCAATTTCACCCCTCTAATGAGACCAAACTGTCTCTGTAGCCTCTCACCTCACCTACTGCATTTAAATATTTTGACCACCTTCTTTTTTAATATTCTGAACGCACTCATTTTTCTGTTGACTTTATTTGTAGGCAGGACCTGGAGATCACAAACAGGCGCCTGATGATTCTGGAGGACAAACTGGCCAAAAATGCTCGTACCCTTGAGGTGGAACAGAAATGCCAGGACCTGCACCAGAGTTTCCTCCCCGCGCTCGACACCACTGTGGTCCTCGCCAACAAGCCCCGGCTCCACGCAGGCCACCCCAGCGCTCACTCCTACTTACAGTAGAGCCTGGTAGAGTGCATTAGCACTCCACTGCACACCTGCGGTCTTTTCCATGTGGTGTTGCACAATGTAAATAAATACCTCACGCAAAATGACATTGGCTGGTCTAGAATCCGTATGAGCCTCAACTACATCGAGGACACTTTGATTTCAGGTGTTATTGTGCTTTTGGTTCAACAAGAAGATAGTGGTGGATTTAAATGTTTATTTAGGAATTTTTAAATCATTTTCCACAAACCAGTTGACACCATGAACTGGTGCAGTTCCAGTAGTTTTAGACTCAGTATATTTAAATTTGAATAAATCAGTTATTCAGTGTCTCATCACCACCACTTCATTCCTGGGCTTGACAGTGTGAGATGCTTTGAATGCACATATGTTGGGAAATTAAAATCTACAGACAATAAATTTGACAAGTCAACTGAAATAACAAAAACTGTAAATGGTGTAGAATTATTGGTGGTGTTTGGCAATGGTGGAAGAAGTACTCAGATAAAAGTAGTAATACCAAAGTGTAGGAATACTCTGGTAAAATTACTAAAGTCCTGCATTATTTTCTAAACCAGTAAAAGTACAAAAATCAGCATCAAAATATACTTATTGACAAAAGTGGAAAAAAAATTCAATCATAAATATATTATTGGGTTATAATATATAATCTATATATGTCTATCATTTCAATGTTGCAGCTGGTAACGATTGGGGATACAGTTTCTTTTTACTACTTTATAACTAACCCTAACAATACATCATTATTAAATTCATTAGCTATATTTTGTATTATTAATCTGAATATGCAAAGAAGGCTAAAGTTGTCCAATAAATAAACAGTAGTAAAAAAGTTAAACATGACTGTATCGTATATATAATATGTACAGTACTGTATATTTTTTTTTAAATGGAAATATTCAATTAAAGTAGCCTTAAAGTACCTGAGTAAATGTGCTTAATCACTTCCACTGTGTTTGGGCATGGGGGGGCTGAGTGGTTTAGGGTCTTGGACTCAGTCTAGAGGGGAGCGTACCTATGTTCCCTGCTTTGTGTGTGACCGGGAAAACCGATTTTCACAGCAAGGGTCCTATGTTCCCCTGTCTGTTATTTCGTCCACAATCAGCGCAGAACTCAATCGTAAATAGGCCTGTGACCCCTAACCCCACAAAAATACTGAATCAAATCAGCAAAGGCATAGGCTTATCTGACCGGGGAACATAGGGATAACCCAGTCCAGGGCAGGGGTCTTCAACAAAGAGAGGGCCTGTAAAGGTTCTCAATTGTCCAGGTCATCGTTATCCCCAAAGCAGTTTCAGTCAAAAGCAACTGGACTTGGTTATTTGTCTAGGAACGTCTTAGACAAATAACCAAGTCCAGATGCTTTTGACTGAAATTGCTTTACTAATACTAAGATATGTCATTGATCATTATTAATACATTCATATTTATATATCATATGTTAATGTTAATGTCAAACATACATTATGAAGGCTCATTGAATCCTTCAGCTCACTTGTATATGTGTATCTACCTTAGTGGCTCCCTCACTTTTAAGCTGGTAAGCCATCATTAAGGTTGCGTAAATCACAAAATTATCTTTATGATAATAAAACGTTGCATTCATGTCAATGTTAATTTATATAGACATATTTTTGAAGAAATAAAAACATTGGAAAGTTTATTATACAATAGCAGCCCCCCTGCAGTAACTCCGAGGACCCCCTGGGGGCCCCGGACCCCCTGTTGAAGACCCTTGGTGTAGAGCAGGGGTGTCAAACTCAGGTCCGTGGGCCAAATCTGGCCCGCAGTGTAATTATATTTGGCCCGCAAGGTCATATCAAGGTTCTCTGAGAGCTGGCCCGTGAGTATAAAGCACATACACCTCTACTTTTCTGTTAACAAACATGAGCATCCATGCTACCAGTCTCTTCGGACAAACCTAATCCACCCCTCCCCAAAAATGTCCACAAGAAAGATGGAAAACAGGAGCTTTCAACACCGGTGGGAGGCAGATTATCTGTTTATGAATGTAAAGACCTGTTTGTCTCGTATGCAGAGCCACCATGACTGTAGAAAGAATAAAACATAAGAAACACCACGACAAGTAGCCTACAAGGACCTGCACTGAAAAGGTTCAACATTACACATCTGGAGAGAAGGGAAAACATGCACATTTGCAGTCTTTTTTTTTTTGTACATTTTGAGTTTGGTCCTCAACTTTGTCCCAGTGTTTAAATTTGGCCCACTGTGAATTGGAGTTTGACACCCCTGGTGTATGGGGCAGCCAGTGCCCACGGTGTTGAAGAGGATCCGCAGTAACAGAGGTGTGTGGACGGTGTTTGTAGTGTCCTGACTGACTCTCAGCTGGTTCCAGGGTGTCACCTCTTTAACCGGGTCACATTTATTGTAGCAACGGGCCCTTAGCAACGCCCCCGGGTCCATGGAGATGTAACTGTTAGTGAAGGAATGCAAAGCTACGAACACACGGGTCAATTACTAAACACCGAGGGTAAAACACACAGCGAGGTGTATATTAATCAAGCCTGACATTTATGATTTTATGGACTTCTTTCACATCGTTGTTTTGAGCTGAATATGGGATGCAACAACTCCACAACAGTCAGACCGTTGGGAGACGAGGTAGGCTCCGTCACGCACCAACGGTTACTAACGTTTACCGCCACTTTCACTTAACGGTAGTTAGATAACATTAGTGTGCCGCCTTCAGCTGTTTGAACTTTACGGCAGCTAATGTACAGCTAATGTTAACGTTTCCACTTTGGGGCACATGTTGAAGTGTACCCACAGACTGTATAAAAGAGTATACCCTACTGAAGAGCAGCAGAAATCTGTGTGCCATCCAATTTTGTCAATTCCGGCCATTTTTTTTCAACATTAACATTAGTGTATCTTATGTATCTCTGTTTAATAATAGGTCAGAGCAAAATAGGCCTGCAGACTGGGACAGTGTAAAAAAAAACAACTGCTTGTAATAAGGCCAATGGTGGAAGATGTATTCAGCAAAGTAAAAATATCAATATCATAACGTAAAAATACTTTATTACAGAGATTTTCAACAGGGGGTCCTCCAAAATGTTTGATTATCTTCTTTTTTTAAATGTCTGAAAATATACATTAACTTGGATGCAACATATTATTAACTAAGATAAATCACAACCTTGATGATAGGCGGCTTATGGGCAAAGTAGCCACTAAGGTAGATACACAGATACTGAGCTGAATGATTCAATGTGCCTTCTTAGTGTATGTTTAACATTAACATATGATGTTTAAGTATATACCATTAAAAGCTGTGTGTATAGGCTTTTACCCGCCCTAACTGTTAGGCCCAATTTAATATGCAACTCAATTTAATACCATATTTGTAGTAGGGGGTCCCTGCTTCATCTCTCTTTCAGCTAAGGGGTCCTTGGCCTAAACAATGTTGAAGACCCCTGTATTAAGGTACTGTTTTTGTAAAACATGTACAGTGTACGGTCTTTACACCTTAAAACCCCTTAAACCGTTCATGTAATGCATTAAAACACAGTACCTTGAGATGCTATTCATTAATCTATCTTTTAATTATCTATACATTTGGTTTATGTACATTCAAAATGCCACTTAAGTGTACAGAAATCATATTACAAGCAGAAGAAGTCATTCATCATGCAGCCAATTTCATAGTTTTATAATGTCATAAATATTGAATTGTTGGATTATTATTATTATTATTGATGCATTGACATGTAAGCAGCATTGTTAGGCTGTAGATGGTCCATTCTGAGCTATTTTTAATGGCTTTGTTGGGTTGTTAAATCAAATCAATCACATCATATTAGAAGATATTTAGGTGACAGAATAAACTTCTGCACTGTGCTCAATAGTTTGGTTTCAGACTCTGAGCTTATATCGTTTTCAGGTGTTACCTGCTGTGTATCTTTATTGTTACTGAGCTACAGTTAGTCAACACACCGATGTCACCATAACAACATCATGTGGAGGATACCACACTGCAATCAGGAGGTAAAATTTATTAAAGCATTCAAACTGTGTCTCTGTTGCTCTTAGGATGATACCGGAAGCAAGGCTGATGGCCGCGGGGACTCGGCCGTGTCAAAGGGCACCACAGACAGCGGGGTGGTGATGGAGAACACCCCTGTGTTACCGGTGCCCAGAAAACTCCCTCCTATAACATCTAAGTGTGTCAGAGAAAGCGACGCGGAAAGAATTAAACAAAACGGTGAGTGAGCTGAATAAAACGCACACCGCAGAGACAACCCCGTGCACACAACCTAAAGTGCTTTTATTTAGTCTCTCTCCCAGGCTCGCCGCAGAGGGGGAGCACATCACACGAGCGCCCAAAGTCCACTGACATCCTGGAGGAGCTGCAGAACCAAGGGATCATACTAGTGGGACAGTCCAGAGAGAGGGGCAGCGGGGCTGGAGAGGCCTACAGCATCATGGTGGGTACCTGGCACACTGGTCAAACAGGTGAAACATGCTAACACAACTTATCGGCCACCCCTCTACAGACTGAATAGGCGGAGGACACAATATTAATACTGTGATATAATACACAAAAAAATATATTGGTCTTAAAGACTACATTACATTTTTGCAGCAAATCTAACTGTTAAAGAGGTCGCCTTTGCTTTTATGTTAGGTAAGGTATTTTGTCAAGGTATTTTTTCACAAATATATTTATATTAGATTGTGTCGCCGTTGTCTTAGTCAATGTATAGTATAATGTGACCTTTCAAGTCGATAGTTGGAAAAACAGTTGCTTATAATATTATCACATTCAGCAGATCGGCAGCAACATTAGCATCTACTTGAAATGAGGAAATACCAGTATTAAAAGACTTGTTTATTCATTTTCTTTTAGCTCATGCGTAGACTACTGCTGAATGCTCCACCAAGTTCACCAGCTAGTCCCTAACTTTATTTGTATGCTGTTTGGTGGGGAAGTCTTTCTTTTTTTACTATACATTGAGGAATATAAATAAGCTGTCCATGGTTTGCTCAGATTTCAATATATTAAAGACAAATAGTAGGTGCACAAATAACAACAAAGATAATCAATGGTGGGTTCAAGGTGTGGCTAGCGGTGGCCCTGGTTAAAGCCTGGACACCCTATTGACCACCACACACAGGTAGTAAGACGTTTATCCATTGAGGGTTGTATAAAATAATACATGGTATCAAATGGCTCTTTTTCACAGCATGCATTTTGACTTATCATGGCAAAAAATGCTGGGTGTCACTTAAAACAGTATTCAGACCTGTTGATTTGTGTTGCCAAGCTGTCTTTCTCACCTAGAGGGGCGTGTGATATTGAGACTGTCTGTTCTCTGTCTCCCCCTGCTGTGTGTGTGTGTGTGTGTGTGTGTGTGTGTGTGTGTGTGTGTGTGTGTGTGTGTGTGTGTGTGTGTGTGTGTGTGTGTGTGTTTGTGTGTGTGTATGTGTGTGTGTGAATGCCTTCGTATATCAGCTGGATGACAAGGAGGGGGTCAGGCGAAGGCCTCCTGCCAGGCTGGAGTCTCTGAAGGAGAAGAAAGAGCAAAGTCTCCCCAGCAAAGAGGAGATTGAGGAGAAGATAAGACTTGCTGAAGAGAGACGCAAGGTACAGTGTGTGTGTGTGTGTGTGTGTGTGTGTGTACACCTGAACACCTCAGCTCATTCTCACACAGTTTATCTTATTATTTCGTCTCCAACACACTCTTCTGCTCCCTCCTCTCTCTTTCTCTCTCAGTTAAGGGAAGATGAACTCAAAACACGTTTGAGGACCAAGTCAGCCCGTGTTCGGGGCCTCGCTCCCACCTGCAGCCCAGAGGATGGGCGCGCTGCTCTCACCCCCGTGGATCCGCTTCAGTCACCTCTCGCCCTGGACCCCCTTGATCCATCGCCCCACAGCCAGTTCACGCGCGAGGCAGCCAAGGGAGGGGAGCGGGTGAGGGAGGCCGGAGGGGACGGCAGAGAAGAAATAGAAAGAGCAGAAAAGAGAGAAGGGAGGGGAGATAACAGAGATGAAAGTGCAAAGAAGGTAAATGAGGATGGTGACGGGGAAGAAGAGGAGGGGCTCAACAAGGATCAGCTCCTCACAGTTTTGGGGGGGACGGAGAGTGATTTAAGCTTTCAACATGCAGAGGACAGAGAGGAGATCTTTTAATTAAAAACAGAAATGAGCCATGAAGCACTTAGAGAGATAAAAGAGAGGAGAGGGAGCCAAAAAAAATGCACAGACGACAGGTGGAAACTTAACAGAAAGATGTATCCAGTATGCATTTTATTAGAAGAAACAGATGTAATTACACTCTGATGAAACTAATGCAGACATGAATTGTTTGTGCTTTCATGAAAAAGCACTACTTCCCCGACAGGGAGGTGCGTTGGCCTCTAAAGAGCTGTTTTAATATTGAAGCTCAGTAATAAGCACAAAGGAATATGAGGGTTTTCTTTGAGAAGCATTATAATTTACCTCAGTGAAGGCTTTCATAAATATTAGCACGACTTCTTGCCAACATACAAAATGAATTTAGATGAGATTTTACGGTTAGTTCTAAAATGGGCTATTTTTGAGCACCAAGGTTGCGCTTGGTCTGTCGGACATAAGATGGCGCTGTTTCAGTGGTTTAAAGTTGTATCACAGCTCCCTGAAGTCAGTGCACCTCATCTGTGTGATAAGTTCTCAGGAGGAGGTCTGGGCAACATGTGGAGTAAAGATGTAAAGTGAAGTTGTTTATTGATCAATAAAGTTTCCCTACGTGTTGTTTATGAATGTGTAAATCTAGAACTTCATCCAATTAGCTCATTTACCAGAGTACATTTTAACGTTTAGATTTTTATTTTGTTCTAATGGGGTTTAAGGGTGTTGAGTGTGACCATGTTGTGACTGAACTGGGGGTATTCAGCTGTTCCGGTGACCTTTGACCTTTAGCTTTTCTCTGCCTGACAGGTGTGCGCTGCAGCCAAATGGATAACAAGCGCAATATTATTATAAGAGTATCGATAGGGCATATTTTCGGCATGGGATGTGGAGTTGTGGAATATTTTTGAAGATTATTAGCAATGAGGAATGATTAAATCTTTCAGTGGGCCTCACAGACTGTTATTGTAAAGGTACAAGAGGATTCAGACTAGTCAGCATGCTGCACGTGAACAGAACACAACAAATGGACGCAACCTGACCCGATCCCCATTGTTGAGCCTGAGAAACTCGATACTGGTCCCCTTTTTTCCCGACTCCACTATGACTTTAAAGTGCGTGTGCCGGCATGAATAAAATAGTGAGTGAACAGACACCGCAGAGAGACGCTCTATCAGGTTGCATCTCTTTGTGATGTAGAGTTCTGCGGAGGGAATTCACATTCAATTGAATGGGACGGTCATACTTTCTTCTTTAAAAGTCCCATATTGTGCTAATTTCCAGGTTCATGCTTTTATTTGGGGTTTCTTCTAAAACATGTTTACATGCTTAAATGTTCAAAAAACACATTATTTGTCTCATACATTATACCTGATTTGATTATACCTGTATTTACCCACTGTATGAAATGCTCCAAGTTAACGCCTGTTTTTTAAGCCCACTTCCTGAAAAAAGCCCAGTCTGCTCGGATTGGTCAGCATTTCAGGGTCTCTGCACCGTCATTGCAGCCGGAGAATGACTAATGCTGTAGCGCCACTTTCTACCTATATATATAGTATATATCACAACGGTCGTTTAAAGACAGTTCATAGTATTTATATAGCACCTTGTACTGCTTTATAATAATAATAATAAAATAAATCTTGCTTTTGACTTTACAATATTTGACACTAAACTTTTTTGTCACATCGAATATGACGCAGTTAAGTTCCTGTAGGTAAATGTGTCAACTCACCCTGTTCCATGGGGAGACATGTGGAGGATGTGGGCCAGGAGCAGGCGCTCAGGGAAGCAGAGCCGCCATGAATGATTAACAAACAGCCGAGTTCCCTCTCACATTACTGGGGCTGAATGATCCAGTGATCCATCCAGCAGTCAGCACCAGTGCAGAGGAGGCCACGCTTCGCAGGTTATTTGAATCATTGATGTTCAGAGGCTCTTGATTGAGTTGATCTCTGGCTGATCCTTTCCCATTACAATAACTGTGCGTAATCTATGACGCGCGAGACAGTCAGCACTCACGTGTTTTGATTAATGGAAAGTGGTCGCCCTATTTTAAAGAAAACACCTGTTGATTCAGCAAAAGTTGTTGTTTTTTCATCTCAGTGACCCCAAAAGAGAAGGAGGGAACACTTGTTAGATATTTGTATTAAACTATCAGACGTGGGTTTTTTTTAGGTATTTTACCTTTTGACCTAATCGTGAAGGAACCAGTAAAAACAGGACCATTTTAAGGGAAATCTAGTTCAAACTTACTGCACAATCCGCACCTTTATGTCTGTCTTCATGCACAGAAACTTTTTCAAAACTCCCCCACGAGTGGACCTTGTTTTGGAGGCTTATTCTTCCAGCGGAGCCTCTGCACCTGTCTGTCTGTACTCACTGCTGCTGTGATGTGTCTGTCCACCAGCTGTGTCCAGTCTCTGTACCGGCTGTTTTTTGGGGTTTTTTTTTGCAGGAGGCCTAATCCATGCAAGCAAGAGAAAGAGACGGGACGAACACTTTCAAAGAGACACAGAAGTCCACGCCTGGTTTATTTCACAAGAGAGAAAAACAAACAAACAAAGTCCACAGATGTTTATTTATAAGGCTTTGACCACATATCATCAGTGGAATCAGGTTTTATTAGCCCCTGATGGCAAGGATATGTGTGTGTGTGTGTGTGTGTGTGTGTGTGTGTGTGTGTGTGTGTGTGTGTGTGTGTGTGTGTGTGTGTGTGTGTGTGTGTGTGTGTGTGAGAGAGAGAGAGAGAGAGAGAGAGAGAGAGAAAGAGAGAGAGGGAGGGAGAGGGAGCTCCAGTGTTTCACGCTGTGCAGGTTTCCCAGCTGTTTGCGCTGCTGCTGCTGCTGCTGCCGCTGGTGGGCGGGCAGACATGGCCTAAAAGCTGGGTGGAGTTAGGAGCAGCGCTTTTAGGAATGGGTCCCAAACCTATTTAGTTAGACAGCAGAATTACCAAGAAGAGCTGGAAACACCTGATGGTCTCTGTGGGACAATCCGCTCCATTTAACTCTCCTCCTCTTAACTGTCGGAAGATAAATCTACCTCCAGGCTTCATTTTTTGTCGAGTTTTTGTTGTGTTTTCTCTTCTGAACAAAAGTTACAGAGCCAGCTGATCTCTCTTTCCATCTCGTCATCCAAAGAATTACCGATAAGGAGACATTGCACTATACTTTTTTTTTTAATTGTTCATATTTATTGTATTTTTTGCACTAACGATGCACACCACGCAAAAGGACACGACCTATACGAAGATTTTTGTCGGGGGTCTTCCCTACCACACCACGGATTCAAGTCTCAGGAAATATTTCGAGGTGTTTGGTGAGATTGAAGAAGCGGTGGTCATTACCGACAGACAGACCGGCAAATCTAGGGGTTATGGATTCGTAAGTACCGCTCATTAATAGCGCGTATCAGTTTTGCACAGAATTGAACTTTTACGCATATTAGGGGGGTAATCCTGCCATGCCGCGCCTCTGTTTAAGTGCGCGCCTGTCGCTGTCCGTCACAACATCATGACTAACATTAACTTATCTGCAGTCACGGGGTGTTTATGTTTTGATAAGAAGGCCCTACTTTATTTCGTCATTGGCTTCTGTTGCAATCTTGCACCCACCGACTTGTAGCGCTTCGGTATGCGCCCGGACACGTCTAAAGCCTCACACTGACAGCTCTGGTGGGGCTGAGAAGAAAAAAACTCACAGTGATGTGTTGATATTACAGACACTGTTCGTTTCATTAACTCGGAGCTATTTCAAATATTACACCACTTGTCATAAAACATGACAGACAACATTTCAGATGCAGTTGTAGAGACGACGTGTTTCAAAATATCAAACATAAGATCTCTTTTTAGTTCATTTATGTATACATTCACATGTAACACATGCTTAAACACATGTAAAGAAGTATCTAGACGCCAAGCCTTATATGGTTTCAGAGGCTTTTAATGACATGTTGGAAGTAACTGTAGACTATGCACAAAGTAAGTCACCCATGATTTGCACAAATGTGTGCATTTGTATGTAGAAACTAACATTTCTCTGTATAACTGAGGTGTAAATACTTAATCTTTTACTCAGATCTTTATTGTTGTATATTCATGCTTTATTCATTCTCTTTTTTAAAAATGTTCTCCTGGAAAATACTTTCAGCCAGATATATCAGTGAGATAAACCTCAGGTGGTAAAAGAGTGTTAAAAAACAGAAAAAAGGAAGATATATGCTGACTATGAAGCTTAAGCGGTGCAGCAAAAGTCTGTCATGGGAGGGAAAAGGGAGCCATGTTCAGTCAGTCCACTCAGCCTGGCTCCCATTCACTGCTGATAGTTTCAACACATCCACATGAGGCTGATGGATGTGTGTGTGCTGCCAAATACTTGCAGCTGTTAATGATTGCCCCACGCACAGATATACACAGAAAAAGGACTTAAATGCACACACACCTGTATAGAAAATTATGTTTTTACAAACACACACATGCTCTCTCATCCATGTGTGATGCTGTAGTCTTTGTACGTAACGATCCGTGCTGTTAAGCTGTTAAGAAACGCACCTCTTTGAGTTATCCACTGACTCCTCCGTCAGGTGACGATGGCGGACCGCTCGGCTGCAGACCGGGCCTGTAAGGACCCCAACCCAATCATCGATGGCAGGAAGGCCAACGTCAACCTGGCATACCTGGGGGCCAAGCCTCGGGTGATGCAGCCAGGTAAAAGAATTCCCACAAACAAAGTTGGACGTGCAGATGTGGTTGTGAAGAAAGAGCAGCTTTTCAACGTTAATGAATCAAACAGCATGTTTAAGCAACATAGCAAGCGTCCTCGTGTCTCACAGAGTTTATCTGGGACCACTGAAAGCGCCGTTTTATTGGCAAACAAGCAAATCAAGTCAGTCCTTCTTGAGTCTCACCTTGTTTTTTCGGTAGCTGCCACCAGTGTAACAACATTTAGGAGGTTTTTATTGTATACGTATATGTTATTTATCATGCTTTTACATGATGTTTTACAGGTTTTACCTTTGGTGTTCCCCAAATTCACCCTGCGTTCATCCAAAGGCCTTATGGGTAAGTACTGACGAGTCTGTGTATCTCAGAGGAATGTGAATTATTCAAACATGTTTTACTTTGATGTATGATTATTGATCCTTTTATCTTTTTTTCTCCCCAAACATAATTGACGGCTGATGATTAGAGGGTGGACGATAAGTTGAATGTAGCTCTTTCTTGCCCTTCATGCCCGTCCACCAAACAGTCAAACTGCTTTTTCTAGGTTTGCCTGTTTGTAAAAATGTGTGTGTGTGTGTGTGTGTGTGTGTGTGTGTGTGTGTGTGTGTGTGTGTGTGTGTGTGTGTGTGTGTGTGTGTGTGTGTGTGTGTGTGTGTGTGTGTGTGTGTGTGTGTGTGTGTGTGTGTGTGTGTGTGTGTGTGTGTGTGTGTGTGTGTGTGTGTGTGTGTGCGTGCTGAGTGGACAATGATGGAAACTTCCAGCCTGACTCAATGTTATCTATCTTTCTCTGGTCCGACAGGCTCGCTTTCGGTTAAGCTAACTCTGCTGGTTTGTGGAATAGTTCTGCGAACATAATCACAGATCAGAGAAAAGGAATTACCTGTAGACTCAAACACACACAAACAAGCTCTCAAAATGGTGATTACAGATGCATGTACGTGGGTTTTGACCTGTTTTTTATTTTATTTGAATAGAACTTAGAGCTTTGTGTGCGGTTATGAAGTGGTGTTGTTAGCTAAACCGTGTGCTTTCTTACTTAAATGACAAAAAAAAAAAAAAAAAATGCTGATTTGATTGAATTTTTGGGGTGTTCTTTTTCCTTTTTTTGTGGAAGCGTGTTAACTTTGCCAAGGAAGAGCAAAGCTTTTGTTGTTTTTATTATTTTTATTATTGCTTTTAGCTTGTGGTTGACCTGTTTTGTTTAACAGGATGTGCTGTTCTATGTGTTTTCTGGCTGTCTTGTTGGAGTGAGTGGTGAGTTTTCTGTGTGATTTTCTCACCTCCTTACTCCCATCCCTCACGGTATTCCCTCAAAATAACAAAACCTACCACTGCTTGTGTGTGCTTATAGCATCTTTCTGGTTTTACTAGCAGTTTCTCACATTAACTCGACGTAGCGGCAACAAATTCCCCATGAAAGTGTCTCTCTGCCGTATTACTGCTGGTCCACTTCACTACAACTCCCTTTGTCTTCCTTCCTGTCTCTATATCTCTTGTCTTTGCTCCTCTCTACACCGCGTATGCGAGACTTGTGGTCATGTCGCACCATTCACCATCAGAAATATGGATGTCTTATGAATGAATGAAGGACAACAGTTATTATGTCTGGTGTCTGGTTACAGTGGTACACATGAGTGTGTGCTCTTATTGTGACTGTGTGACAGTGTGTGTCTTTGTCTGTTCACATAGACCCAAAGTCCCCAGTTGGACACAAACAAATGTCTGGATCTCTCTCTTTCTCTCTCTCTTTCTCTCTCTCACACTCTCTCTCTCTCTCTCTCTCTCTCTCTCTCTCTCTCTCTCTCTCTCTCTCTCTCTCTCTCTCTCTCATTCTCTCGAGCGAGCTTTCGTCACATGGGCTCGTGGTGTTAAGGAAAATAAGCGCGCCCATTGTGCCACACAAAGCCCCAAATGCTGACGCTGCAGTCGCATGAAGCTCTGTGGTGTGTGTGTGTGTGTGTGTGTGTGTGAGTATGTGTGTGTGTGTGTTGGGGGGCATCTCTGTCATGTAAGAGCAGAGCAGGGGCCATTTAAACAGGGCCACATGAACGTACAGCCTTTCCATGTGCACATACGTACATCTTAACCGTATGATTGACAGAATTTGTCTGTCACAAGTAGCATGTAGTGAAAACACTTACTATACTTACACTGTACAAATATATGGAAGCTAATTAGTGACAAAAGTTTTGACTGCGTACAAAACATGCATGCTTTGAATAATATCAGCCGATTGAATGGGCGTTCAGTTCAGTTCAGTTCAGTTCAGTTCAGTGGTTGTTCATCATCCTCATCTATTAGTACGATGGATCTGCGTCAAATATTATGATACTTGGAGGCGCTGTAAGATGACGCAGTGTGAGTGACAATGGTAGGGAGGAGTAAAGACAGCAAAACTGTGTGTAAGGAGGCAAACAAACACAGGACTTTCCCCTGGGACGCTGGCGTCTATGAATTTTTTTAAATAACGTAGGCTACCTGATTTTACATTCTTATGGAATGTTAAACAGTCTTTTCTTAAAGATTTGATGCTAACAGCTAATTGTTGCTATACGCCCCCTCACATCCTCAAACTGCTCAGGAACATAAACAACCAGAGAGCAGGCTAAGGCAAACGTAGCGTCTTCATGCCAGGATTTTACATTTGAAACTTTTTCTGCCCTCGCAAAGTCTGATCCACAAAGCTTTCTATGTGTGGATTATGACTCAAGTCTGGCTGTACTTTAAGTGAAACTAAACACCAGGTCCATCTGTGTCCCGCTCATAATTTCAAAAGACTAAAGAGCAACTCCGTCGAAGCAGGACAGGTGCGTACTGCCTCTCACACACCGCTCATGGTGCACAATACACACGCTTCACACACATAGAAACTCTCACCGTAGTGTACATTTGCACTTTCACCTTCTTGTGTGTATGTGTGTGTGTGTTTGTGTGTGTGTGTGTGTGTGTGTGACACCATCCCTTGTAGTCTTCAGCCCCAGCCAACGTTGAATTTCTCAGATTTCGCGTAGCTTTCTCTGGAGATACTCCCCAATACCTGTAAACATTTGATTTTGATGTGTAAAATCAATTGAGTTCCCCTTTTTAGTGATAGTTCACGGATTTAAATCCAACCCAAAATGGCCCTACCCGGTTCTACCCTGGTTAAGGGAATAATCGTATTATTGAAGTTCCCCTCGTATACATGAGCGGGGCAGAATGGAAAAATGACCGAGTAACTGGACCTCCGGTACAGTAAGTGGCGCTCCGCCAACATACAACTGGTCGGAATGCGACTTTTTCTTTCGGTTGACCTTTATCAAAACCCCAACTTGGAAAGGGGGCGAAAAACGGCCGACTTTTGGACAGAACGACAGAAACGGGTCTTTTTGGTAGTAATGTTACTTGCCGTGGCGAAGTCCTCCCTCGGTTTAAAGGTAAAGCTTGTGTTGTGTTGTTTTTTTCACGTTGTTTTGGCGCCTTTGCTTCCTGATGTATTCTATTTTTCGGTTCAGAAACCACTGCCGCGGAGTGGGGAGGGGGAACAATGTTTACAGGCACGAATAATCAGGGTACTGAAGGAGTTATCAAGGTCTGTTAACTGGGGTACGAGAACTCCGATTTTACCCGGGGTACAGTGTTTACACGGCGAGAAAACCGGAGTATTGCCTTAACCCAACCATGATCTGGTGTCCTCATGTGTGACCATGAGAGTTGCAGTGTGTAATGGCGTTTGACTGATCAGACTAATGTAAGCTTTTTTTGGATAATGAGCCTGTCAGTGTGTCATCCACCGCCAGTGTGAGGAGTTTTCTTTCACTTTTGACTTCAGATCATAGACAGGAAATGTCCCTCTCGCTCTCTCTGTGGAAGTCAAAATCATTCTGGAAACCTGCCTCACCCAGCTGAGTTTCATTAGTGCAGGTTTCAAAGGAGAGTTTCAGTGTCACATGATGATAATAGCCTGGGAACCAGACAAATCTGCAAGCTCATACTTTTCTTGCTCTGGCAGATGCATCTGGTCCCGTCCTGTTCAGATAGATTTCCAGCTGACCAGGCCAATCGCAGCCGTTCATCTCATATGGGGCTTCAGATGATGACCCAATGTGCTTGACACAAAATATGTGATGACATCGTTTTAGGCACGTCCAGCTGGGAGGAGGCCTCGGGGAAGACCCAGGACTAGGTGGAGAGATTATATCTCCACACTGGCCTGGGAACGCCTCAGGATCCCCAAGTTAGAGGTGGTTAATGTGGCCTGGGAAAGGGAAGTTTGGGGTCCCCTGCTAAAGCTGCTGCCCCCGTGACCCGACCCCGGATAAGCGGTTGAAGATGAGATGAGATGAGCATCCCTTGTGGTGGGAACACTACGGCAAGCATAAACCGAGCTTAGTAAACAACGGAACGAAGATGGATGCAGCTGCTGTGGAACTTTCTGTTAAAATATTATTTTCAAACACTCGTTTACAGACATATTGACACTAGACCATCACAGCTCATCTCTGCACGCTGAGTCTGTTTGCATTTGTCTTTCACTCAGTGCTTCGTCACCTTTAGTTGGTTGTAGGTTCATCCAATCTTGCCCTGAGGCATTTTGCTCTACGGCTTTTGATATCGCCTCTTGGAAATAAAATAAAGTTCTGGCATTTTAAACTACAAGCACATGGAGTAACCACACAAAACAGTATGAGTACTCTTAAAAAAGACACTGGTTACATCACTTTTTCTCTACGCAGCCTCATACACTTTCTCCTCATTGGGAACAATAAAAAAAGACACGTCCACTCAGGGAAAAAACGTTATACTAGCATTTGCGATCTGGTCTGGCAATGTTAGGCTAGATAAAAATGCTATTTCTGTGATTTTTTCCAATATTAGCTCTGGAGAAAACACTTTTTCAACATTTTGTCACTGGCTTTCAAAAACCTGTTTATGTGTTTAACATTAACCTTTGGCCTGTCACAGAAAACCTCTACACACCCACTTATTCAGTTTAATTCCCTCCCTTTTCTTTTTTGTGTCTTTTCAGTTGAGTGATTGTGGTGTGCCCTTGTTGTTGTCGCTGTTTCTGTAATCGGTTTAGTCGAGGTAGACTATTTTTATATATTTCTTCCTCTCTGACGCCTTGCTGTTGTTTCGTTTTTCCTGTTTTTCTCCTGGCGCACTGTTTTCGGTTGAGATGTGGATTGGATTGGATAATGGAGTGCTCACAATAGGGTTGCCACGATAGATCCTGCCTTTCAACCTTTAACATCTCCTGCACCTCCTCTCTTTCTTTCCCAATCCAGACTCAAAAAAGTGACCACCTGATGTTCATTTTTGCAGACTCGACTGATTATATTTCCTTGATTTTCTCTCAACAGATTTTTTAACCACTGTCATTCAAACCCACCTACAGTCACATAGCTGTCGTTGGAGCTTTGTGCAACAAATATCAAATTGTTTCTGTCAAGCCTGATGCTTCTCATTCCATTTGAATTAAAGTGAGATTGAATTTGACTCAGGGCTGTTTTTCAGGACACCAAAGACTGAAATTCACATTCAGAACTTTTTTTTCCTTCTTGCTTCCACCTACAGTCAAAAGTTGACACTTCTCTGAACAATTAGTGTAAATTTCCAAAGCTCCCCTCACGCTTACCCTCTGACTTGAGTTTCCAGACCTTATAGAGTCTGGGGGTAGGGATAAGACTATGTCATGGAGGGCAGAATGTGCTCATTGTTCATAATTGTTTATTTAATCGAAACATCCCTCTGGGTGCGGAGCCTAGTCCCGGCTCCCCCTGCAGCCTCCCCGGCTCTTTGTCCCGACACAGAGGGGGAAATGGCCAGCAGCGTCCCTTTTTGAAAACTGTCCAGCTGTCAAAGTGGCAGTGACATTTTCACAATGCTTCCCCTGGGCTCATCTCCTCTGTCCGCTCCCCCGCCGCCCAGCACTGTAAGCTCTCCCACCCCCCACCCGCTCGCCCTCCATGAGGCAGGGCGACGGCACCAGAGCCAAATCCACATGTGACGGACAAACGAGCTGCAGGTTACAGATCCAGACTACTCTCTTTCTTTTTCTTTTCATCTCACTTCTCTCTGCCTCTCTGCAGTTCTGCCTCCACAACCACAAAACTGACCAAAACAGGAAATATGAAACCTGTTCACATGTTGCATCCCATAAAGACCACGACACCATCAGCTCCTCCAAATGTAATCATACAGATGTAATTTTTCAGTAGATTTGAGTGACCCAGAGGAGTTCAGTCTCTGGGTGTTAAAAGTTTTCCTCACCTTCCAGTCTTCTTTTCACAGAGAGATTTCTATTTTGGCAACCCTATATTGTTCTAATCCCTACTAGCAGGCATTTCCTTGGTGTTCTTGACTGGTGGATTGGACTGGGGCTGGGTTGTGGGGTGGGCGCTTGGCCGCAGTGTGATGGAGTTGGGTTTGGGTTTTAGGATGGGTGCTGTTACTATCAGATGGGTGAATTAAAACTAACCTGTCATATTTCTGTGTGTTTCACAGCATCCCGGCGCACTATGTGTACCCTCAGGCCTTCGTTCAGCCTAGTATGGTGATCCCTCATGTGCAACCTACAGCTGCTGCACCCGCCGCCGCTTCCTCCCCCTACATCGACTACACTGGAGCTGCCTACGCACAGTATTCTGCTGCTGCAGCCAGCGCTGCCGCCGCCGCTGCTTATGAGCAGTATCCCTATGCCGCATCCCCTGCCGCCGCAGGCTACATGGCTACTGCCGGCTACGGCTATGCAGTCCAGCAGCCCTTAGCCACAGCTGCCCCAGGCTCAGCCGCAGCTGCAGCTGCAGCCTTCGGTCAGTACCAGCCTCAGCAGCTGCAAGCTGACCGCATGCAATAGCAGCCACTGAAACCACTGGACATGCAGAGAAAGGAGGCCTGTCCCCGGCCACAGCTGGTTGGTCAGGAGAAGGAGCAGCAAAGGAAAAGGAAGAGGGAGTGTCCTTAAGGTTGGGCTTGTCGACGTCTCAGAGGCAGAGTAGATTTAAAAAGGTGATGATGGTGATGGTTATGATGGTGGTGGTAGTGATGATGATGGTGAGGTGGGAACTTTTTACAGTAACTTTCCAACTTGCTGTGCTTCAACCAAAAAAACAAGAAAATGAAAAAAAGTCGCAGAACAAATAATGGAAAGTGATTTACTATTATTGTTGTTGTTATTACTATAATTATTATTATCATTACTATTATCATTGTAGTAGAGTACTTACAGTATTTCTAGAGAAGAAAAGCAGGAACTAATCCCTGTGGTTGGTATAGGTGTTGAACTAAGCCTTTAAGTCCTATTGCTGTCTTTAACGTTAGTTTAGGAAACTTTTTTCCACTCGTGGTTTTCCACAAGCGTTTTTCGGTTATTTGATGCCCTCATAACATTTATATTTATTATTGTTATTATTACACATTGGGGGCTCTTCTTGTTCTTTTGTCTATTCAAGTACATTTTTTGGAGTTAATATTTTCTGATAATCAGGGAAATGGAACCGTTTCCAACGTGTTAGGTATTATTATGTGACCTCTGTCAGGAAGTCGAGGAGTTGTAACTCGTCGTGTCACACATATTTGAAGAACTACCTTTTTATCTTCCTGATGCTGAATGTCCCTTTTTTTTTACTCTGTGCCTCAACCTCTTGACCTATGCAAACAAATCACCAGGAGACAAAAGAAAACCAAAACAAAGAAAAGAAACAAAAAACTGAAAATGTCATCAACTCTGCCTTGATTCTTGGACTAAAGGGGGACTTGGCAAACAAAACAAACGCACTGACAAAAGGAGAGAGGTTGAACATGGCTTCAGACAATGAGAAACACTAAATCAGTTGCTTTTCCAACATGTTTCACCCGCACGTACACAGACACATGCATCCAGAGTTGCACACATAGCAGTCAAAGACAAAGGCAGCACAGTTGTGTTTCTCTCTGGCTCTGGGATGGAGAGAAAGAAAAAGAGAAAGAAAGAAAGAGAGAGAGAGCAGCTGCTGGTGGGGGTGGACAGAGCCGCTCCAGCGCCACACAGACGGATCACTCTGGAAAGAACGCATCACTTGTGCTCGTTTGTTGAGCTGTCACATTTTAATCCCCAACCAGGCCCGTTTGGGAACCAACTTCATACCCTTCCACCCAACACAGAGCCCCACAGCGGAGCCCCCACCCCCCGCAGTCATGCAGCCCTGCAGCTGTCAGCACTTCCACCTCTGTGCTGCTGTAGTCTGGTGTCAGGTACACACACACACGCGCACACACACGCGCACACACACACACACACACACACACACACACACACACTTTCACCAAAGCCACCCCAACAACTGGTCTGCCTCATGTCTGTCAAAATCACCAGGTGGGGTGGAGACGGTTTGACTCTTTGACGTTATGTTGGTCTGTGTGCCTTACATTTTTACTGCTATTTAAGAGAAGAAAAAAAACAGAAAAAAAGAGAGAAATCTACTATTTAAGATATTTATTTTTGAGGGTTGACTATGTTGACACTCTGAGACTAGAGACTTAGTGGCGGTACTGTATTAATAATATTATGTACTCATCTCAAGGCATATATAAGTTATTGATTAGTTTTAGTAATAATCTTACTATTATTATTATTATAATTATTCTTATTATTATTAACATACTCAAAAATGTCGACGTAGGAGTTATTTAAGATACTGTTATGTGCACTGTACTTTTATTTTTATTTTTTATCTTTTTGATTCTGTAGAACATGACATTAAATATTAGCTTAATGCCTTTTGTAGGGAAGAAACTTTATTTAAATGCAGGCCTGTTTGCATGCAGATTGTACTCTGCCTCTTCTGTGTTTAGACAAGAGGAATAAATAATAATAACTTCACAAAAAACAAGCGAAGATGCTGCTTTCTCCACTAGAATGTAAAATCGTTGTCAAGGTTTCAGTAGCTGTGCTTCTTTTGCTTAATATTCATCAGATGGGCTATTTTACACTGTTGGGAATTTTTATACTTGAACTATTTCTTACAAGGGAAATATGAAAAATAAATGACATAAAAAAACTTTTTAAGGAAGCTTTTCATTGTCACTGGACGAAGGCATGTAAAGTGTTTCTATTTAAATGCAAAGGTTTGTTGATATTAAAACCTTTACTTCAGAATTTCAACACCATTTACTTAAAATTGGAATAAAATGTTCTATATTTAAAAGCTTGTTTTTTTTCTTTCCATTAAGCCTGCAAGTGTCATGCCAAGTTATTTCAGTGTGACTCATATGATGTTACTTTTTCACACATTCAAGAGGGTTTCATCTTTTCCAACACAGTTTTGGGTTCTTCCTCCGTGTGTAGCCCTCCATTTTTCTATACATTCACTCATGAATACAATATATTTATATGTAGTGTTCAATAATATTTAATAAACACAAAATACATTGTTAAATTAATAACTGGTGTAAAATGTAAAAAATACAACAACAATTTCAAAGTTATTCTGAATAAACCAACTGACAAAATTTAACACAGACCCTTTGTTTAGCTTAACAAGGCTGCTTATGCTACTTAGCCGGCTAAATAGCTAGGTGGGTTGGGAGCTTGGATTAGCCTATCACTTAGCGTCAAAGTTAAGAGTGAGTGTTGTTTTTATTGTTAGCGAGCTGTTGAGTAGGGTGACCACAGAGAAAGACGCCCCGTCTTTATGTTCTGCACAGAGTTGTGTCTTTCTCTGAGGAAAACCTTTAAAATCAAAACTTGGCAGAGTTACCTTTGAGTTAACCAACTAACGCTAGCTGCTGCCGCTAACACTGTCTCTTCCCTGTAATAATCCAAGTTCACAACCTAGTCCAGCTAGTTAGCCAGCAAGGTGGGTAGCATGTGAAGCCTTGTTGAGCTAAATAATGTAGAGGCTAGTTACTGTGTGCATGTGTATTTATAGCAGGAGCTAGATGACTTAATCACTTTGTCATTGCTGTTGTTGTTCTAGCTAACAGGAGCTAACTGGCTAAATCTGGTAGCATTTGTTGAGCTTGCTAGCTTAAGAGGAAGGTACAACCAGACTCGCAGGAAGTGTTGACTTAGTCTATATGGCAAAAGAGCATATAGCATTACAACCCCTCCGAAATGACGTAGATATCAGAATTAGATTCATTCTGTCCGATCATTTTGAAAATCTAGAAGAGCTGCATGCTTAAATAACTTAATCCCCGTTCAAATTATCGGCGCGCCAGCTCAGTCGGCTGAAGTCTCTGGTGCGCCTGCTCTATTGGCCCCACAAAGTCGAAGCAGAACCAATCATCCAGGTATTTTTAGACGCAGCAGTTTAACTTTTTGGCTTCATGCGCCACTGAGCAGCTTTCACAGGAATGACCGGGGCTCAGCCTCAATCGCTGTATCCAGTTCTCTTAATACACAACACCACTATGATGAAAAGCAGCATTACGAAATAAAAAAGTGACATTGAGACAAATTGCCATTATTTGTTATATTATTGTTTCATTTATATATTTTACACAATTTATTGGGTCTCCGTAGCCTGCAAGTATTTGTGAGTTTGAATATGTGTGCTTCATTATTTATTATTACCATTTGTCATGGGCAAACATTTTCAGCTTGGCTTACAGCTGAAACACCTGTTTTCCCTTCTCCACTACCATGCACCCGATACACGATTCAAGTTTTGGAGTGTGGGCTACTTTCCATTATGTCGTATTTCTCTGCCTGCAAGGTGACAAACACATCACACATGCCAGATGCTGCAGCTCGTCCTCAATGTGACAAGACGTTATTTGAAACCCTCTCATGTTACAGTCACACCCTCAGTTTACATGGATACATCTGACACATAATGAAGTCTCTCAGGACTCAGACTATCAATGATTCATCCACTCTCTAATCAATAAGTCATGTTAGAAAGAGTTTGCTGCCGTGTCTCTGTCTTCTTTCACTCGGCTACACAAAGTATTTTGGTCCCTGGTGAAACATGAAGCTGTAGGTGGGTGATCATGACACAGCAAGGCCTTATGGGTGAAATCAGCTGCTATCGCGGCATCTGACCTCATGCTATAATAACATTTAGGCTGTTACTTTATTCAACTGATGAAAATTAACTGTGATAGTCCTCAGGGTCAGTTTACTCGTCATGGGGCGTTCTTTGAAAACAGTTGTAGGCTACAATGTCTCCTGTGGCTCTGGAGTTTCTTTCTAAAGTCACTGCCACTTTCTAATAATGCACAGATTCTTAAAGTGTAATTCCAGCGCAAAATCATCCCTGGTCTTTCGGCAGCTATATACATCAAATAAGCCATCGAAACTGGTTTTTTTTTTTGTAACAACTATTGACAGAGAAATCCGGGAGAGTCGCTAACAGCCGGACATGGCTAACTCTGATTAGCTTACGGTGAAGGCATCAAAATGGCAGCTCCTCTCGCACTAAAGTTCATTCAAGTCGATTACCAAAGTCAATCCAAAAGGAAAGAGCCAATTGGTGCTTCGTTTTATACCTTGGGACTCTTATTATGCTACTGCAGAGGTTTAGTGTTATCATGAGCAGTATTAGTGGTTAAAAAAGACGTTTTAATGCCTTCACTGTACTGCCCCAAGCTAATCAGTGTTAGCCACGTCCAGCTGTTTGCGACTCTCCCGGATTTCTCTGTTAATAGTTGTTACATCAAAGAAACTGTCTTGATGGCTTATTTAATGTATGTAAGTGCAGAAAAAGAGCATGGGATGATTTTACGCTGGAATTACACTTCAAGGGTTTATAAACTGTAACTAGTTGATTTGTTAGGAAAAAATATAAACGATCTGCTTAAAGCTTTACAGATCAATTATAAATCTGTCATTGTCATCATCATCAACAGATTTATAACAGGAAGCCAAAGCATGGGTCCTGGTCCCTTGAGGCCCCTGGGAACAGGCCTTGTGAATCATGTGTTCACGCCATTTTTCCGTCAGTGACTATATTCTCGCATCTACCAGGGAAAATGGGCAGCTAGCTAACTGACGTGTTGGTTAATATCATGTCAGTAGAGGCTCTCGTTTTAAGCATGCATTGTATGTACCAAGGGGCTGTTACCAAGGTGTTTCGTTCGATGTATGCACTGAAGGGCCCTTTGAGTAGAAGCCTGTGTGAAAAAGTAATTCATGGCGCTGTCCTTTCTCGTATCCATCTCAGCGCGTCAAATACCGGCGCACTGGGAGACTTGCTCGATGCGCTCCCTGTACCCGCTACGTTCTTCTCTGTGGGTTTCTGAATCCTCTTGGCAGCAAATCGCCAAGCTCCGCTCTGTTGTTGTTCTTAATCATTTCTGTCTGATTAAATCACCACCGCAATGTGTCTTTCTACTCTGAAAAAAAAAGGTCAGTTCACCAGAGAAGTTTCTGTTTCTGTCACTGTGAAGCCTGAGTTTATTCTGCAGCCATATCGGTGTGTAAAGAGAATAAGTTAATAAGGCATTTTCAGAAAAATCATGCTACTCTGCATTTATGTTACGTTAATTTGTCAGTCCAGTTTTTGATGAATAAACTAATGTTTCATATGTGCTTGTCAGCCTGGTAGAGTAACTAGTAACTGAAGTAATCAGATAAATGTAGTGGAGTAAAAAGTAGAACATTTCCACTGATTTGTAGTGGAGTAGAAGTATAAAGTAGCATACCATAAAGGACAAGAGCCTCAAACTTGTGCTTTCATCCAATAACTGAGTGAAAACCTCTGGTTAACAGGTTTGTTCATTATTATATAAGTATTGTTTTGTTTGTTTTGTTGACAAGGTAGTTTCACTTTGAGGCCTATGACTACTATTTACATTGATAAAATAAAGACAATATACTGTTTGTACTCCTATGTCGCTGCATTGTTTTACAATATCCATTAATGAGATGCTCATATTTTTCCGGCCCCTCATTTTGGATCATTTTCGTCAACTGGCCCCAATTCCAAATTAATTGAATAGCCCTGGCCTAGGGGCTCTACTGGCCTCACATTGCACGCAATGCAGGGCCCTAGTGGTGCACTGAGGGCTACGGGGTTGAACTTCCTTCAGAAGTCACGTGTCATGTGCGGCCTAAGGCTTGGAGACCCCTGGCAGTCCAAGGCCCCAGGACATTGGCGACACTGACTCGGTCCATAATCCAGCCACGCATGCAGGTCATGTCACTCAGAGTGTAGCCTATCACTCGGTGGGGGGGGGGGGGGGGGGGGGGGTTTCTAGCATCAATGATATCGTTGATACTGCTGGCAACATGGCTGCCGGCCTTTGACATAAACAAATCCCTCAGCTAATTTAAAATAAGGTACTGTTAGTTTGTGTCTGGTTTTGAATTGCCTACATGACACAACAAAACTTGTGGGGCACTCTGGGGCCAAAGAGGTCAAGTTTCCATCTTCTCTCGTTTCCTGTTTTATCTCCAGTCAACTACTAAATAGATCGACATTCCCAAACATTGGCTACAAAGTGAGCAGTGGTATTAACTATCTTGAAAATAATGCACAAACACCAAATCAGATAAAAATAAAAGATGCAATCATGTTGCATTATGGGCAGGCTCCAGTGTTTGGCCCATAACAAAGACTCAAAGTCAAAATATCTGCACCAAATTTTCTCTAACTATATAATTCCCAGAACTTTAGGACAGTGCAACAGATTGGTGGAGTAGTGCCTTACACTTATTGAAGTGTGTATCCGGTCTACCTGTTGACTTATGAAAGACTCTCAGCATCCTGGGTGTTAAAGCTACTTTGGACCAATTACAGCAGCTGATATAATACTGCAGTCCTCATGTTTCAGAAGGGGGGTTTCCAAGTTCGGTGTCAAACCTTGGCCCGACTTCACTTGAGAATGATGAGGATGAGGATGATGATGATGATGATGATGACTCCCCTGTAAGTCCAGGTCCAGTCCCTCAGCACAGACCCGTGCAGACTTCGCCACAGCGTCAAAGTCTTGTCTATTTTTAGCAGGTCTGTCTGAGGCTGCTGCCATGTTGCCCGCGAGGTAAAAAAAAAAGCTCGTCCGCCCCAGAGGAGACACTACTGCGGCACTGAGTCACGGTCCTCGTCTCTTGCCCGCCGTGTGGCTCTCAGGTTCCCCGTGCGTTGCTTAATTAGGACATCCCGGAAGAGTCACGGCGCTGTGCGCAGCTGAGTGACGGGGCAGGAGGGGGGGACCGCACGGCCGCAGCACACAGCCACGAATCCGTCCCGGGATATTGACAGTCCCAACAAAAAACACCAGCAGAATTTTACTGCGGACCAGAGGAGGGAGGTAAGTTGTGTCTGTAGTGACGGGTTTGGTGTGAAGTTTGATTCATTTTCGGGGTGTGGCGGAGGGATAACGGGGCGTCCGACTGCGCAGAAATGTCCAAACAGAGTCATCTTCACCTGCTCCCTGCGCGCCATGCTTTCTTATATTTTTAGCACGCAGTGTAAGAGCACACTGTTAGATTTTGTACATCTTCTTTTTCCCTTCATGTCGTTTGTCTTTTGGAGTAACGGTGAAGCATCAGATTTGAGGGGCGGTGAAAGTGCTGTCAGCATGCCAGCAGCAGTGTCATGTTTGCCATGTCATGTTTTATTATGACGCGTCATCTTTGGTCTGAGTGCCAGCTGATGAGCACCTGTAATCAGCAAATATGAGATCAGACATTTCTTTACCATTATATGTCACCTCTGCGCCATGTTGGCTTTAAGGATGAGCTGGTTAACTTAAAATAAGAATAAAATAAAAATTAACCCATCTACTCATGAAGGCCATTTGAGTGTCTCATTAACTTTAGATTACATAGCTTTTCTATTGCCCACAGCTATATAGTTACTATAACTAACTTTCAGTTAAGATAAAAGGGATATTATGCTCACTTTAGGTTCATGCTTTTGGGTTTCTACTAGAACGTGTTTACGTGCTTTAATGTTCAAAAAACACATTGTTTTTCTCATACTGTCTGTCTGAATGTACCTGTATTCACCCTCTGTCTGAAACGCTCCGTTTAAGCGCCTGTCTCTTTAAAAAACCCCTCCTGAAAAAGCCCTTCTCTGATTGGTCCACATTTCTAGGTCTTCCACATCTGCACTCCCAGCGTCTCTGCATTGCATTGCAGCCGGAGAATGACTGTAACTGCACTTTCAACCCGTTTTTGTGACATCATAACTGTACAGAAGTCCTGACAGCTCATTTAAAGGCACAGTTTCTGTTGATTGAGAGTGTTCACAATATTTATGTAGCACTTCGATATAATCACCAAATACATGTTTTTACTGCACCTTTAAATCATTATGCCTATGTTCAGCTTTATTTAAATAAACAACAAAAAAGAAGAAGCCAGAGCATTTTTTTGTAAGTTTATACAAATACTATCACTTTCACTTAACAGCTTCCTGTTTTAGTGGCTGTATGAACAGCTGTAGCACCTCTAGTATAAACACTATCCGGCTGTTAAGTCGGGCGTAACACCCTTTCAAAATACGATTTCCGGGTCCAAACGCTCTGTTGAAACAAAACAGACACAACGGCAGAACATGTGAACAATTATCCATAAGAGAGCGGTAAAATGACAATTATATTGTTTCATAAAAACTCAGATCTGGGGAACACAAAACTGCAACGTTGTAGAAATACAATGCTTGGACAATTGTTTGGACCCAGAAATCCTATTTTGAAAGGGTATTACGTCACAACTTAACAGCTGGATACTGATAAAACTATTTTTTGTCTGAATTTACTAAAAAAAAAAGTACTTGTACAGTGGGGTGCAGAAGCTTCTAAGCAACATTAGAATATCTTACAGTCGGCCCATAGCAGCAGGCTGTGGCCCGATATAGCCCCAAAGATCAGATACCAGGCCAGAGGGTTCAGGAGACACACGCAGGTCAGGGGGAAGTCAGTAATGTCGTCCTCTCCACTCTCCATTCTCCACAGGAACATGTGTGCTTTCTCAGCTGTTGTTAGGGTCTTTATGTGGCAGACACTGTTGCCCACCTGTCTGCAGGGACATTTACTGGAGTGGACTAACGTCTACTTAATACGACAGCTGAAATACTGACAGATGAATTCCATCAACTGCAACATGTTGATGTTTGTCTGGTGTTGTACAGTCTTCATACCTCTAATGGTTTGAGCACAATGTTTCCCATTCAGTTTCTGTTATGGGCAGAACGTCGGCTGTTACGTGGATGAGCTGAAAGAGCGTTATTGGCCACGTCTTTGAATTTCCATGGAGAATTTGGCTGTTTGACAATGCAATCAGTGCAGACGCCGACTGTTTCTGTCTCATGGTTTTTAAACACATTATCATCGAGCAAGACAGTGATTAAGTGTTTTCAACTGGAGCAAATACTGTAGTTCTTTGTGCTTTATTTGATTTATAGAAGTTAAAGCCTCAACGAAGGATTTTTTTCATTATTTATTAGTTTAAAGAGTAACTTAACATCAAAATCACTTATGCTTTACTCATAACAAACTATTCATTAATTATTACAGATTACTTTTCTGATGATCAACTAATTGATTTATTTATTTTCAGCTCTAATGAAATTACAGTTTTAAAAATGTTCAATAAACAGATTCATAGTCAGATTTATGTTACCATGGAGCCCATCTTTCTTTGTAACTGGCCAACAGCAGAAGTTAGTAAGTCATCTGCTATAGTTTATATTTTTATGAGTTGCAAAGAAGGGGTTCTTATAGTAATCCGTCAAGTCGGAAGATGCCAATTTTACATTTTTTTTTTACATGTATTTTGGTTCAGATACTCCTGCAGCACTTTGCTTGGATGAAAGTGGTCAAACAGTCTGTCAAACAAGCAGAATAAACATCGACCAAAAGAGACTTTTCAGAATCTGGCAACTTTATTCATGCTTACAGTTCATCTATAACGCATTCATAAATATTTTCTTACCATGAATAAAGCATTTAGTCCCAATCCAGATGGGAGATGAAGTAAATCATAGGCTTGTAGCATTTATTTTCTTTCTTCTTCCATTCAATGCACAATTAACTTGAAATTTTACTACGTTATGAAGGTAAACAATGTTATGAAGACAGATGTTTTTCGTTTTTGTTACCAGATATTGTCTTGTTGACTTTAAGACTATAACTTTCTTATAGAGGGCTTAAAAGAAAGTAGAACCAAAAATGTCAATACGAATCAATTGATAGAAATAATATCCCGGCTCACACTCAAGCTATAAACCTGATCCCACTTGCTCCCTTAATGTCTTGGAGAAGATTTTCACATTGTTGCTTCATATCTGACTTGTTGCACATCGAGCTCTCCAGGTTTCTGAGCTGTTGTGACCCAGAGAGCAGAAATAGCAGCTGAGGCCTGCGACAGGAATCTGGCACCACAGAGAGGTTTCTCCAGAGAGATGACTCGATGACGCCCATCAGGACATGTTTGCTGCTCACAGCACATCATTACAACACATCATTTACAAAGATTACAGACAGGGAAAACAATGCAGTCTACTGAGCTGCCATATCAACTCAGCTCAAACTTTATTTATAGAGCACATTTTAAACAATCAACGGTCGACCGAAGCGCTGTACAGGTCAATAAACAATACAAAATGAAAAAATAAACATAAAATACAGTAGACGGGTGTCTTGCTCAGCCTGAATTGAAAGCCATGGAGAAAAGATTGATCTTCAATAGGGTGTGGGCTGATCTACCATGCAAGGGAAAGCTATTCCAGAGCCTCGGGGCAGCCACCGCAAAGGCTCTGTCACCTCTTTTAGTCTGGTCCTGGTTACTTCCAGCAGCAGTTGATTTGCGGACCTCAGTGCTCTGGCGGGAGTGTGACAGTGTAAAAGTTCAGATAAATACAGCGGTGCAAGTCCATTTAAAGCTTTAAAAACAAATAACCAAAGTTAAAAATCAATCCTGAAGCGGACAGGGAGACAGTGTATTGAGGCCTAAACTGGTGTAATGTGGTCGTGCTTTCTTTTACCAGTAAGAAGACGAGCAGCTGCGTTTTGCACGAGCTGCAGGCGTGAAAGCAAAGACTGAGTTACGGTAATCCAGCCACGTAGGAATAAAAGCATGGTTTATCTCTAAATTTTTTTGGAAGATAGGCCTTAATCTTGGGTGAGTCGAAGCTGGAAGAAACTAGTTTTGATGACAGAACTAACCTGCTTGTCAAATTTAAATGCACTAAACATCTAATGTTACTCCAGGGTTGCGGAGCCTCCCGGTGTTTTCTTTTTTAAACAGATCATTTGTTAATAAAAACAGGTTATAACTCACACCACTGGACTGTGTGTTGGACATGAATTTAGCAGGTGTCAGATTAGGAAGTGTGTGTTACCTGGCAGTAGTTTGCTTAAACAGGCAGTGGGTTGCTGGATTGAATTCCACTCTGTTGACTAATCGCCTGCATTGCCTCATGGCGGGTTAAAGAAAGAGGTACAATATGGCCTGTGCCGTGTTTCAGTGGCATTCGATTACAGCTGGAGATTTGTTTACCTGAGAGCAGAGAGCTTACAGAGTTTGGGTACGGTATATGTAATCATGTTGAATGTTCAATTTATGTCTCATCTCTAAATGACAGGAGTTATTTGTGCTATCACGGGTAAATGGCATCCGGGGAATATCCATATATCTGATACGGTCATGTGTGGATTGTAGTTTTAAAGATCCCCTCCACTCACAAATGTGTTTTTCTTATGTTCCCTTTATGTCTGACCTTGACAGTACTGACTTGTATCTGTGCAAAGTTTGTCACTAGAGAGGTTTTCATGTTCCTCACATGGTGTTAGGCGGGGCCAGATCAGCGTTTCTCAATGAGGGAGAAAGAGTAGATGTGCTTCCACTCATTTGTTTTTGCTTTCTTAGTGGGAACACTGTGTTAAACAAAATGTTAATCATAGCAGAGTGTTTACATTCTTTAAAACCTGCCTGGAGAGGGACTTTAAATGAATTTCAGACAATTGAGTAATGCAGGAAACTGTTTCTGTACAAAATACAAAAGTGTGAGTCCGGGACATTTATGGTGTTCAGTAGAATAGAAACGAATAGTATATATCTTTGTTGTCCACCACGATGGAAAAGAAACAACATAAAACATTGAAAAAAAATCAATGAATAAATAAGACTTTATCATTTCAATTGCTCCATCTAGATCACTGTTAGGGAATATTTATGCATCCTCCTTTTTTAACATCATTTACTGGAGTCATTTTTATTCATGTCTCATTCCATAACTTTCAACTTTCCATCAGAAAGTCTTTGCCTGTAAATCAAACATAGACAGTTATGGATTTAAATGAAAATCATTGGCAATAAACTCTGTTTTAAAAGTACATTTAATTATTATGTGATTATGTGGTTATATATTCTGTCTGTGTATATTTATTTGATTTGATTTTTTTCACTTTGACCAAACCAGAAAACACATTTTGGCTCCAGTCTCTGTTCCTCCTTAATCCAATAGTGTGATGCGTTCATGTGTTCAGGGCAGAGGTTGTGACTGTGTCCGGACAGAGACAGTGTTCATATAAACTGCATTTAGACACGTGGGCCAGCTTTTTGAAAACAGGGAGCAGTTGCGTGGAGAAGTTGAATAGCGATCCTGTCCTCAATAGTCTTCCCCATTACCCCCAGATCTGGTGTCGGGGGGAAGAAAACATTGTTCCTCTGGTATCAACAAAGTGAAACAGTGTACTGTATCACAAAACTAATACCTAAGATTAGAGATTTCACAGTACAGTTTGAGAAACCATTCTTTTGTTTATAGATTTGTCACCATGGAAGGTTTAATGGTGCGTCTGGAGCGAGCTGTGACCCGCCTGGAGAAGATGTCCATCACGACGCAGGCGTCCAGCGGCGTGGCAAACGGGGACTGTGTCAACGGCATCGACGGAGGCGAGTCTGCGCTTCAACAACACAATAGCAACAAGCCAAACATGCATTGGGTACACTGAAGTGAAAGCTCAACATGAGAGCAGTGATTTCTCTCCCCGTGTCTCCAGGTTCGTCTCAGTGTGTGGAAGCCTTCGACGTCCTCTTGAGAGGTCCACTGTCAGAGTACCTGAACTACAGCCGAGCCATAGGGAGCGAGGTGGAGAAACATGTAAGTTGTGTTTGATTGTGCGGTCGAAATCCAGATGAGAGACGAAGAAGAGAAAATCTAAATGTTGATTCTGAAACTCATGAGTGGCCTTCGATTACTATCGTATACCAGAGGAAGAATGGATATACAACATTAATAACTGAGCTTGAAGTTCATTATTTACCTCGGAAATTTAATGAAAGTAATTGAGTGTAAATGAATGGAGGAAACAGCATTTATACACTTTTAAGAGCCTCTGATTTCTCGATGTTGTTGAGTGACGATGATAGATCAGACACCTGCCCGTGCACACACTCATGCATGTTCTGCAGCAGCTGTGGTGGACAGGTGTTACCACAGCTGCAGTCCTAACAATCAGTACAGACTTGTCAGTTTACCGTCAACAAAAGCAACTTTGAATCCCTTTTTGAAAGTGGCACTCTTACATAAGTTCAGTTTCCTCTCCATAAGGAGTACTATTGTATCATTTTCTTTTTAAATCTCTCTGCTTAAAATCTTCCAATTTACTGGAAGAGCAAAACTAATTGCTAAACTAAAGTACTCATTTATCTCCAGCTGCAAGTCCAGATGTTGCCCCCAATTTTGAGATATTCTCAGTTTGAAATGTTTTGCTCATTAATCAACATGTTAAACTTTCAAACAAACATGGATTGTCCTGCTTTAGATCTCTCTTATTCTCTTACACGCAGTGCTGGAAAGCTTAAGGATAAGTGATGTTTGTGTGTGGGAGGTCCGTGGTCCAAGGTTTCCTGTCCTCTACAAAGCCAAGGATGGGAGACTGATTGAACTTTGGCCTTACTTTCATTTATCAAACCGCTAGTGGAGCACCTTTTCCTATTTGGTAATGACCCGTACTCCCACTGGGACTGTAAGTGTGTTTTATGGTAAACACGTAATGGCAATAATAGCTGTGTAATTATGTCCTACGAATTAATCCAGAACAACAGAGAGTGCTCGAAAACAGAAGAGTAGAGGCAGGCAGAGAGAATCCACAGCAAAAATGTTGTGTTTCGTCCTCTTTACCTTGAAATAAGATCTCTGTCTTCTGTGTCTCATCACTGAACGGGGTTAAAGAGAAGGGGGGAGTGTGTGAGCGAAGCCAGGGGTAGTTTCTTAAAGTGTGCAGAGCTCCTTTTATGGACAAAGCCTCCCTGGTGGTTCCCTTGGCCCGCGACTAGAAGTCTCAAACACACACAGGACACAGCTGGCTGAGACTGACTGTGTGTGTGTTTGTGTGTGTGTGTCTGTGTGTGTGTGTGTGTGTGACTATACTTTTTTTTTGTCTTAAGAGACAGATCCACTGCCTGGTTTCAATAAGCTTGAGAGGACAGAATCAAAGTGTAAACCAAAGACATTTCAATAATGTACCACTGTAACATCATCTTTATTCAGTATACACCATATAGTAACATGCTGCTGATTATATTCCATGTATTATAATCCTAACCTGTCTGATTTTGGTTCTCTGTGATCGACAGGCTGAAATGGTGAACAACGCCCTGCAGACTCAGAAAGCTTTTCTCAAGATGGCTGCCACACACCAGGAACCTGCAAAGGTACAACACGCTGATGGTGCGACAGCTGTGCGTGGACACTGCTGAACTAAAGGGAGCTGTGATTCCAGTGTGTCGTGTGTTGCAATTGTTTTGATTCTTTGGTATCCAGCACTAATCCCATAGAGGTGCACTGAACTTATTCTGCCAGGTTTATATCAAGAAGTTTGGCTAGATGTTGATTGAAACCATTACTCTAGAAAATGTGGCAATGTTCCAGTTATTTCTTTTTTAAAGATTATTTTTTTTGCAGCTTTTGAAGCCTATTATTTTATAGGACAGACAGGAAATGGGGTGAGAGAGAGAGAGAGAAGGGGAGACATGCAGCAAATGGCTGCAGGTCGGAGCGGCCTTCAGCCTCTTTACATGGAACGACTGCTCTAACCACTCTCTAACCAATTTTCCAGTTATTTCTGACACTTTCCCCTCCACTCTGAGGCCTATGCTAGACTGGAAAACTATAACGTTCAAGGTGCCCTGGTGGCTTTACTGTTAAAGTGTAACTGCGGCGAAAATCGAAGCCCACGGTCTTTTGACAGGCAGCCCAAGCAAGTCAATTACCGAGTTCAGTTCTATTAAACTTCCATATGTGAATATGAACAGAGCCAGAACGTTGTGAAACAGTCTTTTTTAATAAACTCAGGGTTCTCTAACTACATTGTTGGTGCTTCGTTTTATGTGTAGAGACTGTTTTCATGCTACTACAGAGGTTTGGTGCTATACTGAGCAATATGAGTGGTTAAAAAAGCCGTTTTGGATGTTTTAGCGCTCTGTCTGAAGCTACTAAGTGTTAGCCATGATAGCGACTGTCCGGGATTTCACTGTAAATAGGTGATCACCCAAAAAACTTGTCTCAATAGCTTATTTGATGTATATTCATGCTGAAAGACTGTGTGTTCGATTTTCGCCGTAGTTACACTTTAACTAATTCAAAACAACTTTTTTCAGTTGCATCCGTTATTTAATTGTTTATTATTGGCAGCAGAAATCCTGTTTGCCTAACACTTAAGGTATCCTCACATATTGTCCCACTGCCTTTTATTGCTATCTAAAGTAAGCTCTTTGTTGGTTTTATTGGAACTGAGAGTGGTGGAGATAATAGTTTCATCTGACTTGATAATACTATCACTGTGATTGGCTGCTGCTGTTTGTGTTTCTGCTCACGACAACAACACTTTACAGTTAACCGAGGCAGGTGATGCACAGTGCAACTATCCGGACATCTAGTTACAAATTGCATCAAATGTTTCAAATTTAACATGAACTGTATCTCAGTGTGGTGTGTCAGTCTGTGTCCCCCCCCTCCTGTGTTCCCCAGCGGGCTGGGCTGTTCACAGAGGGATTACGCTGCTCTTTGACTAAGAAAACGCTAATACAACACATTCCCGACATGTTCACGTATAGAGAGGGGGGGCTATGGGTGTGTATGTGTGTGTGCGTGTGAAAGAGAGAGAGAGCTGATATGATATCATCCCAATGGCCTTCTGTTTGTGTGTGTGTGTGCAGGGTTCGTAGAGCCCACCAGGAAGTGATTATTCCCTATCTGTCAGGCCATTGGTTGAGAGGCGGTGAAAAGAGCGTTCAGTGATTGTCAGAAATGCAAACAAGTGAGTGAGAAAGAGAGAGCGACAGAAGAGAGGGGAGGAGAGAGACACAAGGGAAGAGGAGATGAAATTCCGCATCAATGTTGGCCAAATAAACCCACAACATGACAACCTTTTCCAAGTATCTAATTGTTGTTGAGCGCTTCTTTCATCTCTTTTTGAATATTTCAAACACATACTTGGGTTTTTCTGTGCTTTTCTAAACTCAATTAGTATGGACTGTTATAGAGCTGTAGACTTGAGACTCAAGTCACAGAACTTGACTTAACTTGACTTCAAAACATGACGTAAAGACTTAAAAAGCAAAAACATTCAAGTCATTTTGAAGATGTAATCTTTTTGAATAAAATAAAATAAACACCGGCCCAGAAAGGCCTTTATTCATGAAAAGAACTGAAGAGGCCCTGTGAACTGCGGGGCTTCTCTCCTAGGTACCAACTGGTGCACGATAAACATCTAAACCATCCAGAAATGTAGCGCATACCAGGCTATAACGATATACGCCTCTGTTGGAGCCAATTGGGTGTTTTTTGGTGATGGGTCCCGTCACCAAATTAGGTGATAAATGACACAGGTGTGTAGTGTGAATGCACGTAACTCAAAGGCGGAGTATGAATGATTGACACAATGAATGAAAACAAAAGATAGTTTAAGTTATTTGCAAAATTACTGAAACCTCAACAAGAAGCAGAGAAAAACAAGGAAAAAACAGACAACACGAGGTATGCACGTCAAGGACACATTCTTACGGTTCAACCCAGCGCCGGACTATCAGCAGAGGGCCCATTAGTCTCTACTGACAAATAAACATTAAAAACTATACGGAGTGAAATATGCAAGTCCTGGTGTGCGTTGGATGTTTGATTTTTTTGGTTTACTAGGCCTATGTTTATATTTGATTAGTAGAGCTACATTTATATACTGTATATATAAAAAAAACTAAAATATTAAGTGATTATTTGTGATTTTAATTATCAATATTCTGGTTTTTCAGTGACACAAGCTGAAAAATGAGTAGCTTGACTCATAGTTTGCTTGAAAATTTGCCCCAAAAGACATAAAGCAGCTCTGTGGTCTGAAATACGACTGTGCTGTAGAGTCACATTTGAGAATCTCATCATTAAAGACAAAAATCTATGTGATAGCATTTTTAGCAGTCTTGTGCCGTGTGCATGTCATATGAGATGGACGTTGGTAAAGACTTCCATGCTTACGAAAAGTTCATACAATCTGACAACTCAAGGTGGATGTGTGAGTTGGTCATGTGAGGGTTGAAAATAATGTTAACACTATAGCACTTTATCTGTTAAATTAGGATTAATTAAGACAGACATTGGTTGACGTGATTAATTCCTGTTTAAGAATGCTGACAAAGTGTTTCATCTTTACCAGTTTCACTCACCGGTACAGTCATAGATACCAGTTCAGCTCAAAATTGTGTCATGTTTCATATTTATCAAAAGTCCAGATTAAAGACACTCTCTACGAGAAACCTTTTTGTCAAGCTGAGGCTGCTGTAACGCTTCAATACACAGTCACACACACACACACACACACACACACACACACACACACACACACACACACACACACACACACACACACACACACACAGATTACAAACTTCTGGCCTTTCTCTGCAGCACAGCCTCTGTTGTGCTCTGTGACTTTTTATGGGCATGTTCTATATTTGAGCCTGTTGTCAGTGTGTGTGTGTGTGTGTGTGTGTGTGTGTGTGTGTGTGTGTGTGTGTGTGTGTGTGTGTGAGAAAGAGAAAGAAAGTAAGCCACTCTGTCATGTGACCTAAAGCTGGCCTGTTAACTTCATGTGTGTGAGTCTGACGCGCCGTAGACTTTCACAGTTACAGTTTACATTGTCGCCCTCAACTCTCTACCTTTGATCCGCTGCTTGTATAGGAAGTCAAGGCTTGGACGCTGTGCTGTCGTAACACGCAGCCCATCAAATAATGCGAGCCGACATTTTTGATCCTTTTGTCTGCTCACTCTCTTTCTGTCTGTATCCCTTTTGTATCTCTGCCTCAGTCGACTTCTTACCCATGTAGTCACATTTTCATTCAGAAAAGATGGACTGAGATCTGTGAGGAGTCACTTTGATTGTTGATTGTTTAGTTCAATTGCACATCGGTGAGCAATCCCATTTCGTAATGCTATGACTTTCAGTTGTTGATTCAGCAGGCTATAAGCTGTGGGTGATTTTAACATATTTACATAGGAAACATACATTAAACATTTGACCTACAGGGGGGAAAAGCAATGCTGAGAACATAAAACCGTTTAAGTCCTTAATGTGTCATATTTAGAGGATGTTGAATGATCTGTGAACATAGGATCCTGGGAGCATACAGCAGATATGCTCCCACTGGCACTATAGAAGCTCATGAAGCTTTTTTGCTCCCACCAATAAAAAAAATGTTTGCTTTTGAATGGACTGAAATTAAATATATTGTTTTCATAAGTGAGCTTTAGAGGTGCTGGTGGGACAGAGCTAGGCTAGCTGTTACCCCCTGTTTCCAGTATTTATGCTAAGCTAAACTAGCTGCCACTTCATATTTACAATAAAAACATTGTATGGTAAATACATAGACTGTATAAAATATGGGACGTATATTATGGACGTAGTCTTAACGATCCAATCCAAAAATGGGTAAAGAGTGGAGCGTAGATGGTGGGTAGGCGGGCCGAATGAAGCCCACAGTCTGTGCAAGCCCCCTGTGACACCACCCACCTGTCACTCAAAGCGGCCATGCCCTTATTTATGCATAACTTTAAGCCTTAAAATAATTTAAACAGGTGAGTTATAAGAAAATCTTGGGAGGACTATCTTGTGTGTAGACTCTCTTTCTCTGTCCTTTACACGTTCTTCTGTCCTGCGCCTGTAGCAGTACTTATCATCTTGATGTGCGTGCTTTTGTGAACTTTCATGAACCATCACATGGACCTTCTGAGATAGATTTATCTGTGTAAGACCACAGTAGATTTATCTGTGTATAGGAATGTAGCAGTTTTTGATCCCACAAAAGCTGTGGTAGAAGATTAATAAAAAAAGAGTCAGAGCTTGTTCTGAGCTGGTAAATTGCGTAAGGGTCTTACATGGAAAATTGACTCCAGGTCTGACTTGATGCCAGCTTGTTCATTTGCCAGGTTACCGTGCACTTGGGAAAACAGCTAACACAGTGTTTCTCTTCTTACTGTGCAGCATTGAGGGGAACTCCACCACTGCATACTTTGTTCCTATGTCCCCAGGATATGTGTGTCTGTTGATATAAACTAATATTGTCAGTGATTGGTGGGGATTAAGGGAAATACATGTTTAAAATGCAGTTTGAATGGTAAAAATCAAGTTTGCCAATGTGGAGAAATGTCTAAAGTTAAGAAAAGACTTTAAGTCATTTCGACATATTGACCCAGGGAAACATTGAACATTTGTCGTGGTGAAAAACTGCTGAGAACATAAAACCATTTGAAACGTCTCCTTAATGCGTCATATTAAGAGGATATTGAGCTGGGGAAGATAGGATCATGGGAATATACACTCCCATAGTTTCATTGGGACCCAAGATGTTTGTGTTGCTGCTGTTTGATGTAGAAGGAGACAGACAGCTCTAATGGTAGAGAATGTGCGATTGCTCTTTATTATCTATTTATTGTCACATAAATAGTAGAGCTGAAACAATCAGTTGATTAACCTGTTAGTTAGTTGAATCTGCAGCTGTTTTGACCGTCGATCCCTTATTTTGGTAATTTCTTATTTTTACATGCTGATGCCAACATTTCACATGTGCAGACTGAATGTTTTTCTTTTATGTGTATGATAGTAAACTAAATATATATGGGTTTTGGGTTGTTGTCAGACATTTTAAAGAGCTTGGGAATCTATAAAGGGGGTTTAAAATTAACTGCCAGTCGCAGAACTAGTGTAGAGAGTAAATCATGAATATTTAAGCGCTGAAAACTGAAAGAATAAACTGATTAACAAGGGAGAAAGATGATGTTTTTTTGTAGTTCATGATTTTCACTAAAATAATAATCATAACATTCCTACTCAGCAAACCCAGTGCATCCCAGTATCTGCTTTGGACTTGTTTCAAAGCTGCTCTCACACAGATATTAGCTGGATTCAGTGAGAATAAAAGCAGCCCGAGGAGCAGAAAAAGAAGCGTCTATCTCCTTATTGAGATCATGTGCATCTGATTGGCAGAAGAATTTGGATGGGGATGGGGGAGGAGAACGTCTACTTCTGTTTTTATTGCTCCTTCGCACGCACACACACACAGGAGGTGTATTTTCATATTCAGCATAGCCTCACACACCTACTGTAAATCTACGTATATGAGAAATACACCAAAATAACAACAAATATGTTTATGTACACTCACGCACAAATTAACGGTGGAAGAAACCATACACTATACGGCAAGAGACACATACATCAGGTATACTTAACTTACATAATCGGGTACTATCAAAGCAAACACACTGGCTTATCTTAATGCATGTAATCAATCAGTTTATTCAATAACAGAGCTTCTCATCTGAACAAAGAAACACTTTCGTCACAGCTCATTAACAGTGAATATTTCACACAGCAGCCAGTTCACTGCAGATCGGTGCAAAGGAGCCGTAGCAGCAATTCCCCAAATGAAACATTGTGTTCCTGAATCTATGTGTGTGCGGGTGCATGTGTGATAGGTAAACTGTAAACAGTGGAGGAGCGGTATGCCTTACAAGGCCTGAGGGATCTCCCCATGAACCGAGGAATGTTTGTAGGAACGGAGCGATGGGGAGGGGAGCTAAAGGGCTGGGAGATGAACTATACTTTAACTGAGATCTGGAAGATTCAATGGAAAAAAGCTCCGGCTAACAAAATTAGTTACTGTCCTGTAGCCTAGTTTAGGAATGACTGACTGGCACCGAGAGCAGGCTGGGTATGGGTTGGTGGGGAAACCACACTGGGCTTTAAAAGTATTTGAAACATGTTAAAGACAAAAGAGGACGGCATGTTTTGAATTTAAATGTAATATCTCGACATTTCTTCCTTTTTCTCCTGCATCCTTCTGCCGTCCCGTCCTAATTCTTCTTCTTCTTCGTTTGCAGACGGAGTTGCACGACCTGCTGAAGCCAATTTCGGATCACATCCAGGAGATCCAGAGTTTCCGCGAACGAAACCGCGGCAGCAGCCTCTTCAACCACCTGTCAGCCGTCAGCGAGAGCATCCCCGCTCTAGGCTGGGTGGCTGTGGTAAGAGAGAGTACAAATACACGCTCTCAAGCACAAAAAACACAAATGTATGGAACAAAAAACACATAAGAAGATGTGTATTAGCCTATAAAAACATTTAAAAAATCAGACTAAAAAGTTAAACTTAAAGCGATTCTTACTTTTCTTGCATGTCTCACAGCGATTCCCTCCGAATTGCCACGCTCTTCCGCCCGCCTGACCTCTGACACTCCCCCGACACATACGCTGAGAGAAATGCTGCATTTGAGTGCCTTGGGAAGTCCGAAGTTTCGGATCTCCAACTAGGCAAAGTGCACTGAAAAGCGTGTGAAAGGGGAACAGAGCAAGGGATGACTATTGATTCCGACCGAATAAAATGGTTGTTCAGACTTTTATCAGAAATATATGAGGATTTCTTTTACATTTTAGTGTGCCATACGCCTATTAGGAGCACTTTAAGATCACAAAAGAAAAGTGCAAAAATGCAAGAAAGGTAAGAATAGCTTTAATCTAAGGTGGAATAAAAAGTCAAACAAACCTCCTGTGAAAAACATTGTTGCACACAGACAGATAAGTATAAATAAACACATATTTTGTCCGTCTGTCTTCTCATTAGTCTCTGTTTCCACTCAGAACATCTCTTCTTCTGAGTTAAGGAATGAATATCGTTTAGATAACGATCAAAGCTTTTCCACTTGAGTACTTAAAGAAAACCCTCTGGAGCTGGCTCTGGTCAGTGTTCGCTGCTGTCACTTTCCCGCACAGGTTTTATCAAACATCACTCTGTCAAACTGAGACAAATCTGCTGATAGTCTGATACTTTCTCAGGGTCTGTGTAGGACAGTTTGGACCTCACAGTGCTTTTTTGTGTATGAATGTTCCCGTCTTTCAGTGTCAGAAACCCGGTCCGTATGTGAAGGAGATGAATGATGCTGCCACCTTCTACACCAACAGAGTGCTGAAGAACTACAAGGAAACGTAAGCACTACACAGTATATTTCTTCTACTAATGCGTCACGACACAATAAGTGTGTGTGATTTTGCGGACAGGTAAAGAAGAGGCCTACATTCTGTCAAAATCACAACAGTCACTTTGCATATTTTAGCCCATTTACTACAGATTAGATGATAAATACATTACTGCTGAGGATATTTTCCAATGTTTCTGCATAATATAAAAGTAATGGATGTGTTAACAGAACTCTTCCATCCTCACATCCCTTTCTTTTGCATCTACTTCCCTTTTTTGCTCCTTTGTACCTTACTGCTTACCCCATCTGCCTCTCTGTTTTCATCTAACATCATGTCTTAATCTCATCAACTTCCCCTTTTCTCCCAGCGACAGACGTCATGTAGACTGGGTGCAATCCTACCTGTCAATCTGGACCGAGATGCAGTCCTTCATCAAACAGCACCACACTACTGGACTGGTTTGGAGCAAGAGTGTGAGTATGACATGCTTGTTAACGATGCGCTTGCCTTAAAAACAATAAATTATTCCTGTAGCAACATGTTTATTATCTTAGCTGTGTTTTGATTTGGTTTCCATTTGCAGGCCTTGATATTCTTATATGGGAGCTTAAATTAGCTTGTGCTTTTAGCGTACACTTCCATTTTTAGTTATGGAGCAGCCAGTTACATAAACCACTGGAGAGAGCATGAATGAATGAATGAGCTTCTCTTCGGTAGCTGCACTGCACGGTTCTCCATAGAGCTCCCAAAACCATTGTCACTCCCACTCTCACTTCTGTTTATGGATGTCTGCTCTGGGACTCCTCACTAGATCCCATAGATTATGATGGCCCAAGGCCAAATCCTTCCACACAAAATTGATCTTTTTTCTTGATAGCTAGAAGTGTTTCTCATCTTCATTCACTCAAGGAAAGTCATGGTGCAGTTTTCCCCTTAAAGGGATAGTTTAAGACTTTGGGAAATGCACTTATTCACTTTTATTTTATTTTTTTTATGCCTATGTCTAAAGATATGCTTTATAAATACCGTGAAAGTATCAAAACACTCAATCCTCAGAGAGATGCATACAGTCGTATTCAGAAACTGTGACTTTAAATCAGCTGTCAGGACTTCTGTACGATTGCGATGTCACAACTGCACTATATATTGGGAGAAGGTGGGACAGCTACAGTGCCGTTACAGTCATTTCACCGGCTGAAATTATGGTTCAGAGATCCCAAGAGAGCAGATGCACAAGACCCAGAAACGGTGACCAATCAGAGCAGACTGGGCTTTTTCAGGAGGGGGCCTTAAAGAGACAGGCGCTAAAAGGGAGCGTTTCAGACAGAAGGTGAATACAGGTATATTCAGACGGACAGTATGAGAAAAATAATGTGTGTGTGTGTGTGTGTGTGTGCATGCAAACTATGGAAATGGTGGAAATTAAATAATATGGGACCTTAAATTTGTGTAAAAACAGAAAGGGATTATGTGAGTACTATTTCTTGGCCTTGAAAAGTAACTTCCTGACATACTGGTGGACATATTTCAGCTGTTTCCCCCCCGTGTCCAATATTTATGCCTAGCTAGCTCACCTGTTAGTGTGTTTGCCCCATCTAAAGGCTGAGCCCTTAGCAGCAGTTTGAGATCGACCTGTAGCCTTTGCTGCATGTCGTCACCTCTCTCCCCCTTTCCTGTCTACCTGTACTATAGTGATATAATGATTATAAAGTAAAAAAATAATCTTTAAAACGCTAAATTAAGCTAATTACCTTGAGCTGTAGCTTCTTATTTACCATACCCACATGAGAGCGGTATAAATCTCTCAGCGAGAGTGAAATAAAGTAAAAGGGAATATGTTTATATATTTCCCAAAATGTTAAACTATTCCTTTACATCAAAAATCTTAGGTGAAGCTAATGCTCAACAGCTGTGCATGCATGTGTGTGTTTTCTACATGCAGAAACTTGAGAGCCAGCAGTGGCTGTATGTGTGTGTGTGTGTGTGTGTGTGTGTGTGTCAGCTGTTGTCCCTGCTGTAGCTACAAGGACGCGAGTGTGTGGTACTAACAGGTGGTCCTCAGGGTTTTCTTGAATGGAGGTTTTCTTCACAGAAGAACCCTGACAAAGACTCTGTGTACACATGCAGCCTGTGCCGTAACCTAAACTGCAGGGCTGGTCCCCCTTTAATGCAACCGTCATCTGCTGCTCAGATAGGGGTTTAGTGACACGCTTAAACTCTTGACATGCACAGGCTGACATATGGAGGTGACTTTACACACACACACACACACACACACACACACAGACACACACACACACACACACACAGACACACACACACACACACACACACACACACACACACACACACACACACACACACACACAATGTCATTAGTACCTATACTCATGGCAATAAGGAATTTAAGATTTCATAAAAACAACCATATAACCAACCAAATATGTGCTCAGACTGTTAGCTACATTCTGAATGAGAAAACTGGGGTTTGGACCAAAACGTAATGAACATGTTCCAACGCAAGGCTGCAAATGATTAATTCTCATTTCTGATTAATTATTTTGTCAGTTAATCGATTAATTTTTTGGTCCATAAAATGTCGGAAAACAGGGAAAATGACGATCACAATTTCACAAAGGTGACGTCGTCACATTGCTTGTTTTATTCAATGAACAGTCAAAATCCAAGAAAAGACGCAAATTCTCACATTTAAAAAGCTAGAACCAATGCATATTTGCATTTTCACTTGGAAAATGACTTAAATGATTAATCAATTATTAAAATAGTTCTAATTATAATATAATATAGACAAAACACTGCTCTGAGTCTGAAAAAAGGGAATGTTAAATTTGCTTCAGACAAACATGTTTGTGTACAGGCATGGACACAAAGAAGCAGTCAGACTGTTTTACAGCCATGCATGAACACACACACATGCACACACACACACACACACACACACACACACACACACACACACACACACACACACACACACACACTCACGCGGGTTCTAATCCAGTGGTATGCGCTGAGCTGTGTAAGTGTAACAGGTCAGCATTGTTCAACAACGATATTCCCGACACATGCGCCTCATGTCAAAGGTCAAGTAGTCTCAGCTGTACTCAGAAGCGCATAAAGTGACAGTTGAACTGCTGTGATAGGTGTGTGTGTGTGTGTCTGTGGCAGCTGTGCTAGGTCTTCAGCCCGTGTATGTGTGTGTTTTTGTATGTGTGTGCGTCTCCTCACTGTACCAGTTGATAGATGGCTGCACTGTTACTGTAAACCGCTCATTAGTTAAACCAGCGCTGCTCTTCATTGTGGACACATCAAAGTGGAGACCAGAGCACTGATTACAGGACCTGATTAGTCTAATTACAAATGTATACTGCTCAGCCAAACATTTTTCAAAGCCACAGAACTTTATTTAAAATTCTAGCGACGATGTCAGATTTTCCAAAGAGACTTCATGTACATGATATCTAGCGTATTTGTTTTATTGGTGCAGACATTCAGTCTTGGGTTGGAATATTTCAGCCAGTGCTAACATCATATAGCTTCAATAAAGAGCTGCAACATGCTGATGCAGAATATATATGTGGTACTAACAGAGACAGTGACAAACTTTAAGCTGCACAAAGGGAAATAAAAGTGCTTCCCCATTGTTAAACCATCTCTTGGCACTAAAGATGAAAAGTGCTTTTTTCTCATCCACATGCACAATCAAACAGTCTACTGTGTTCACTCTCTAAAAAGACTTTATGCAGTGGATGAAGGAAAACATTTGTACAAAGATTTGAAATATCAAGGTGGGCGCTCATACCAAGCTCTGAATGTGGTGAAACAGTGAACTGTGAGCCGCTGTGGCCTGTGACAAAGCAAAGTGAATTTGATCACGTAGAAAGACATGAATTCTTGCCACCAAGCTTTAGGATATTTCCTGTGCAATAGTCCCCCTGCTGGAGAGATGTAAGACTAAAGCACCTGGCACCGCTGAGGTTTCTCCCATTAAAAGCTCACAAATCCAAAAAATGCAACAACTTTTGTCTTTCTCCACCCTCCAGGGCCCCATCGCTCCTCCTTCTCTCTTTGACCTCCCCGCCGCTCCCTCCTGTCCTCCACCTCCACCTCCCCCTCCTGGTCCACCTCCGGTCTTCACCGATGATGACTCCCAGCCCCAGGCGGGCAGTGCGGCCGCCCCGCACTCAGCGCTGTTTGCCCAGCTCAACCAGGGCATGGACATCACTAAAGGTGGGTGGAAGAAAGGTTATACAAAATGCATGTGTGGGGCATACTGTAGCTAACACTGATCACACAGAGATCATATGCTGTTATATTTCTGTGGGTTTGGGGGTTTTAATCACACAGATATGGATTTAAATTGTACAATTCTTCCACAGTTCTACAATTGAACATGTTTTTAATCTCATTGAAACACTTCTTATGCTAAATGTCATAAAATCTGACTGTTTTAAGCAGACTAAAAAAAAAATTACAGCATAATGTCAGGATTTACAATTACAGGAAATGTCAATGTTTTCTTTTCAGTTTGGTTGGTAGTTTAAAATTTCTAGTGTGGCGGGAATTAAGACTCAATGTTTCAAATCATTGCTGCGTCCCTGCATATGCATAAGTATTTTCTCCTCATCTTTTCCATCTGTAGGTCTGAAGCACGTATCAGATGACAAGAAGTCCCATAAGAACCCCAGTCTGCGTTCACCTTCGACACCGACCAAAACAAAGTCCCCAGGGACTGTGAACTCGCCCAGGCCAGCGGTCCAGAAAAGGCCTCCTCTGCTGGAGCTCGAGGGGAAAAAATGGAGGGTGGTATGTGAAATATTTACTTTCTATAATTACTATATTTTTCATATGGTTTTAAGTCACGTGTGAATATGTTCTCTCGCGATTGCAGGAGAACTTTGAGCAGAAACACGACCTGATGATCGAGGAGACGGAGCTCAAACAAGTGGCCTACGTCTTCGGCTGTAACAACTCCACCCTGCAGATTAAAGGCAAAATTAACTCCATCATCATAGGTGAGCGGCCTGAAAACAGACTGAACACTTGTGATTAAATTCATCATTTCTGATCATGACTTCCTTTATGTGCGTTGACTCTTTCCAGACAACTGCAAGAAGCTGGGTTTGGTCTTTGAGAACGTAGTGGGGATTGTGGAAATCATCAACTCCAAGTCGATTCAGTTACAGGTGAGGCAAACGTTTACAGAAAGCACACGGGTCAGTTATCGATACAGAACAGTAAATCTGAAGGATTTTATGCTACAGGGTCTCTGCTTAGACACTTGAGAAGAACAACGATGCTAATTTGCTCTCATGGTGACCATTCTACATTTTAAAGTTACAATCTCAAAGATGTGTTTCATTCTCTTTGAGTGTAATTATCTGTATCTACCTTATCCGTACCGGAAACCCGATGTGTTCAGGTCCTATCCCCCTGACCGGTGGGCTATCCTGACCTATCCCTAACCATTCGAGGTCAATGCCTAACCTCAACCCCTTTTTCACATGCGTACAACAAATCGTTGGTACAGATCAGGCAGCCACGTTTGCTCTTTGTTCGTTAGTTCGGCTGTAGTAACCGTTTCCCTTCGCAATACTAGCAGGGACTGGAAAAACACAGTACGCTGCTTCACACACACAAGTGAGTAGAAGAGCGAGTCTGTTGCGTTAGCTCCGCCTACCCTCTGCGGCAGATCAACCACTGCTGGATAATGGAAAATGCGTCACTGACTGTGTGCTGCTTGTGATTTTTCTGGGCCTGTCAGACACCCAGGTCATAACACTGCAAACGTAAACGCTTTCATCAGTGGACCATGGACTCAATCACTGTTACCTCGTTCTGCAATAGATAGTAGTTTATTGAAATGAAAGTCTTTGATTATTCACCACTGGTATTGTTCACAATGTAGGATTTTTTTGGACTATATGACTTGTTACTGTGTATGCGTATATTCATGTATCCTAGCCACACATCAGTAATTACCAGATACCTTTCTACAGGTGTTGGGAACAGTTCCCACCATTTCCATCAACACGACAGAGGGCTGCCAGGTCTACCTGAGTAAGGACTCCCTCAACTGTGACATCGTCAGTGCCAAGAGCTCTGAGATGAACATCCTGATACCACAAGATGACGATTTTGTGAGTGTCCGTGATAAGGGACCAGCAGAGCGTTGGAGCCCTCTGTTGGTCTCTTAACGTGTGAATCCAGTGTTTTCCTGAACCTTTCACGTGTGCAGTTCTGGATTTGCAGCTACACTTTACAGTTTTCTCCTTGGTTGTTTCTTCAGAGGGAGTTTCCAGTACCGGAGCAGTTCAAGACTGTTTGGGACGGATCCAAACTGGTGACAGAGCCCACTGAGATCGCAGGCTGATCGGTGCTTCATCGTCCTCAACACCAGCACACAAATCAGCATCATTGATTTTTTTTAACTAATCTTTCTGTCTGAGATATAAAAGGGATTACTGCAACAGAATACATTTTGGTCTGCTTGTTGTTCCTGTACTGATGATTTCATGCCTCTCGAGCACTTTGAACCTGTTGATTAAAGTGAACCAGTGAGTATGTTTTACCTTTCTACAGAACACATCCCCACAGAATACATGTTTGTTTCAGATTTCTACTGTATTCACCATTTCTTACACTTCTGTGCCATAGCAATAAAGGCATTCATGTAAGAATGTGTAACTGTTGAAATATGAGCAATTATATTTCAACATCACTGACTGTACTAGTATCTACATTCACTGACAGAATAAGAGGTGAAGCACAATTTAGACCACAGCAGTTACACAGTATTTACAGAAAAAGACTAAAGAAAACATAACATGCACATACGACATTCAGTGGCCTAGCAGAAAAAAATATCTTGGAATAAAGTGTTGTGACTATTTGGTATATTTTCCATCTAATTAAGTGCATCTTAGTTATCTATTGAATAGTGTATAGTGCGTGGTAGTCATTTAGTGCTGTTGCACTTAGTGAGTGAAGTTTATGCAACACTGATTTCTATATTTTACGTTAGCGGCAGATGTCAGTTTGCTACTGTATGTACAGTATAATCAATGAGCTTTGGTGTTTTGCAGGAGGCATTAAATCAGCTTAAAATAATTAACTAAATACTTATATTTAGAAATTAAAGTACATCTGCATTTGATAACTGATAGTACCTGCCACATTTTGTCGTTTCTATATTACTTTGTACCAAGACGCACGTGGCATCAGCATAAGATAGAAGATAGCGTACACCACTAATGCTTTAAACCTTTTAATTTACATGAAAACTAATTCATGTAATTGTGTATCGTTTTTCAAATAAAATGAAAACCATCAGTTCTTGCTTTTCGTGTTATTGCATAAGAGAGCTGCACCATTTGACATTTCAGCATCCTAAAGACCAACGCAAGAAAATAATATACGGAGTCAAAAACACGAGCGAACTCCGGTATTTGAAAACAGGGAAAGACTAAAAACATCCAGGAAAATACAAAAGATTTACAGATGAAGACGGGCAGAAAATTATTGTTATGTTTAGTTTTAAAGAAGCTAAACGTTAAAGTCCGGTCATTATGGCAACAAGATATTTCAGTTTACAACTGATAACAAACGCTAATGATCAAGTATCCATATCCAAGCTATAATAACATTTCAAAGGCTTTTTCAGTGTCTGATCACCGTATTTCCCTGAGAGTCTTGAGTGAAAAGCATCTCGTCTTCCTCATCCTCCTCCACAAGAGATTTGTAATTGCCTGTTCTCACCAGCCCAGAGCCGATGTTACTCTGGTCTTTGAGTGGACTCCTGGCCTGCAGACCTCTGTGTGCTATCACCCTGAAGCCTTCAGAGTCCTGCGTAAACAACATGGCCAGACTGTCCTCATCAAACTCTCTGCAGGAAAGCTTTCGTGCTGCTTTTTTTGGAGGAGAGCTGCTCGGTTTTGCCCACTTGAACTGTGACTCGAGGCCCTCCTCTTTATCATTTTTTCTCCAAAGCTGCACTGAAGGATGTTTCTGAGGTGATGCACATTTCGGCTCTGTCCACTTATGAGTTGAAAGAGGCTGAATCTGAGAAAGAGTTGCGTGCTTTCTTGGGGACTTAGAAGATAAAAACCTGCTGTTTTCTTTCTCATCATCCATTTGAGAAGAATGAAAGCGTTCAAAGGGTTTCTGAGTCGAGGTTCTTTCTTCCACATCAATCTTTATAGCAAAGGCGTTTTCACTTTGTAGACTGTAAAGGAAACTTGGTTCAGAGTCACAGTATTGGCTATGAGTGAGCAGTGGGTCCTGACTCCACGCCTGTGGAAGAAGTTCACTGTCACTTGGCAAAAAGGAGGCTGCAGTGAGCCGCCTCTTACTCTGTGGTGGATTTATCTCCTCAAACTCCTCTTCTTCTAATTCACAATTCATGTCTTGAGAAGGTGTATGGCTGGCTGCCTGCTCCTGCCACAGTGCTGCTTCAGACTCGGTCACAGTTTCACTTTTCCACTCAGGATCCACACCAGGCTCAGAGTTATACGAGTCAGACATTTCAAGATCCATTTCACGTCTTCGTTTTATCCCAGATACTACATGTGTGGCCACAGTTAAGGCATGGGTGGAGGAGGTAGATGATGGCTGCACTGGATCCATGTTCAGTACTTCAGAAGTAGACCTCTTATTGAGAACTTTAGATAGAGGGTATAAAAAAAGCATTATGTTAACACAAAATAAACGGCTGTTAAATGCATACATTCACCAGTCTACTGCAGCTTGATTAGCTTCTTACTTATTTGGCAAAAGATGATAATAACCCTAAGAAAATGTCTTGACAACCTGAAGACTGCAGCATTTTTGCAACCTACCTCTGCGCTGAGGTGAGAAGAAGGTTGATATGGAGCTCTGTTTGGTCTTTGGCATCTCCATTTTGGTTTGAGTAAAGTTGAGCGCCACAGCTAAACTGTATCCTCCGCCTTCAGCGAAGGGATTCAGCAGTTTAGAAATAGGACGGGCGAGTCGTTTCTGAAATAAAAGACGTGCAGATTAAAACGTGGCCCCACTCAAGTGCAATAACTGAGTAATAATACTACTTCATAAAAGTGGTTATGTGCATTATACATATTACAGTATACTGTCAACATGTTGTTAAGTAACTCACTGCTTTTTGATTGTTGTTATTTATTTAATTAATTTATATTTTGATAACTTAAATACATATATTATATATATTTTTTGATTAAAGAAATATGCAAGAAATATCATATATTTGATAGGAATATGTGAGAAATAAATTATATTTTATAGATATTTTTTAAGTGAAGTTTAAAAACTAAAGTTAAGGTTTAGTTTGAAAAATAAATAAATACTTATAATAATAAATGTATGACAGAGGAAGTATTTGTTATTCATGCATCTCTATGCTTTCTAGTTTTAATATTATTATGTTCTGTAGGACCTTGTCTGTTTTCTTTTTTACAGGTTTGAAATAAATTTAAATCAAATCAAATTAAGAGGTAACAAAACAACAATTCAGTAAGAATGTAAAGCTGGTTTCCACAATTACCTGTTTAGCTTTTCCTTTCAGTTGCACAGTGTCCAGCCAAACACCACACTCCTCCTGAGCCGAGGTCTGCACGGCTGTTTTTGACGTCTTCATGGTGCAGAGATTAAAGATCTGCAATACAGCAATAAAAACATTATTTGTGAGTCAGAAATAATATTAACAATATGATGACTTTATTTCTTTAGCACCTTTAAAACAAATGTTTACAAAGTGCTTTGACAGCAAGAGCAAAAGCACATGGAAACACACACACACACACACACACACACACACACACACACACACACACACACACACACACACACACACACACACACACACACACACACACACACACACACACACACACACACACACACACACACACACACACACACACACACACACACACACACACACACACACACACACACACACACACACACACACACACACACCAGAAAAGCAGGGTAAAAGATAGGGCCCTTTAAAAAACAGTAAAGACAACAAAAAAGTAATATTATGAATGAAATTAACAGATACGTTAAAAAAGAAAGTAAAGAGACAATAATAAATAAATAAAATATCTAAACATTCATTTGTCATTTATCAGGAACAATATTATATTCCTGTAATGATTGTTTAAACACTTGAATAACGTTAACGGTTCCAACGGTTGTTGAATTATAACCGTCCTACATCAACGTTTACTGTTTTAAGTAGTGATGTGCAGCTTGTAGGCGCCATTTCCCGTTGACTGCCCTCATTTTTAGCTCATTCACAGCATATTTTTCCGTATTATATCTGAACTGACCTCATAAAATTGCCCAGGGATGTGTTCTGCTCTCCTCTTCGCTTCTTTAAACCCACTTTAATGGTGTTTCTGTTCAGATCCTCATCCGTTTGTTCAAGTCTGGCGCCTCGACGATGAGCTGCCTCTAAAGTTTGCCTGAATGAAACAATTTGTCGAGTCTTAAAATGCATTATTTTAGGCAACAGTTCATTTAAAATGTGAGATTTATAAACAGTCCAGAGATAAATCTACATTGTGTTTGACATGCAAGTATTATTTTAAAATAATATATTTATTTTCTAGCTAGGCGCAAAGGACAGCTATAGGGAATGAGTCACCAGACGGACGCCGCTCGCTGGTATTATCCCCATAGACATATAAAGAGTAGATGCCGCATCGAACGTTGGGCCGCGAGAAATGCGGCCGCCATCTTGGATCGGTCCTTCTCCCAGATAAGTTCTATGAGTGACTCGTTGAGCCTATGAGTTGAGCAGCAGAAGGAACAAGATGCCAGAGCACTGTGCAGCGTATTCCTGCTCTAATCTAATATTACAATATTACAATTCATAATCAGTACAATTTTAAACAATTATACATAAATCCATGCATTTTTGAATGTTATAGTGAGTCCCTCAGGCTGTGGCAGGTAGATAAATATTTAGCTGCCAGAGGAGCTGCTGTCCCTTATTTTATTATTATTATTATCTTGTCACAGTAGAGGCGTGGAGATTAGCCTCTGTGGGAATGTTAGTTAATTTACCCCCCGGCCAGATGTGTGTGTGCAAGCCTGTGTAGATATTAAAGGAGAAGCAGGGAGGAGAGGGGTTGTCGTACATGTGGTCCAGTGTAAATGGATTGCACATTTCCAGCAGTAGGTCAGCGGAGGATGTGCTGTGGTTTCATGAGAGGAAGACACTTCAGAGACAGTTCATCTCAGGTCACCTCAGATATTCTCAGTTTTGTTTTTTTAAATATTGAACATGACATTGACATGAATTATGAGATCATTTTTCATGTCATGTCACTTTTTTTTTAAAGTTTAGACTATCAAAGGAGAAGTGACAGAATCTGATCAATATCCTTTGCTGTTAAACTGTTTCATCAAACAGGAGCAACATGATGTGGGGTTTATTATAAAGAATGAATCAGAGATTTAACATGTATTTCCACTCTGTGCCCGATATTCTCACAGCTGAACAAAATGTCCCATACATTTTTACTTGGTTCTCCACATCTCCACTTAAAGCAGGACGAACGTCACATGTTTGTAAAGCAGAACTGATGAGTCCAGGCTTTTTTAGTTCAGTTGTACCACAGAAGTTGAAACAGTCTGAAAAGAAAAAATCATAAATTTATTTAACTAAGGAAAAATCTTAAATGGTTTGTATAATTTAAAATGGATATTACTGAACTATGCCCCGTGTTTTTGTTTGCACATTAAATACAATTACTGCATAATTAAAATATGTAATAAAGAAGACATTCACATAATTAGACCTTGCCTAAAAACAAGGACACAGTCATTTTAGATACTATACAAAGTACTCCTACAACATCACCGTCTTTACCAATTAGAGCTACACTCAAATTGGTAACTGTGCAAGAACAAAACAGTGTGAAAATGATCGATTTAACAAAATGTTATATATATTTTTATACCACACACACTCGCTCCCTCTCCTCTCCACTACCACGACTATGCGACTGGCAGAGCATGGATCATTTCTGAATATTTATAAACATATAGGGTTCGGCTCTTGTTTTTTTTAGTGCTTTAAATGAAAGTGTGTCTGTTTGACTTGTATTTAGATGTGTCCAAAATGTCATCTCTCTCTCTGACCTAATTGTATTGATACTCTTGATTTATATGTATTTTAATTTTCTCTGAGTGTGTGTGTGTGTGTGTGTGTGCGTGCGCGTGCGTGTGTTTGTGTGTGTGTGTGTGTGTGAGAGAGAGAGAGAAAGAGAGAGAGTGAGTGAGAGAGAGATTTATGTATTCATGTATGAAATACAGCCTATTAATACTCTATAAATGATTTCTCTTGTTGTGTTTATATTTATAGTGTTTGTAAAACACCTATCATACATCACATATATCATATATCAGAATATTCTATTACTGTTAATCCCACTGTGAATATTAAAATACGCTGAACCGTGTCCTGTCCTTACACTGAGTGGAGCGGGCGACCGGGCCAAGATGGCGGCTCCACCGCTCGTCAGCGCCAATAGGCCCAACGTTCGATGAGGCGTCTACTCTTTATGTCTATGATTATCCCTATCCGGACGGATCTGGTCTGCCGCAGTTTCCGGTCTTTTCGTGGTGCTTTTACTGGGTGATCGCCACCGAAGTGGAAGTAGAATTAATTTACACACTTCTAAGAATCTACAAGTGAAGTTTCATATTTGTACTTGGACATTTACATGTCAAATTAGTAAACTAAAGTAAGAACGAAATGGGCGACGCTCAGCCTAAGTGGTTTATATGAAAAAATGTAAATTAAGAAGACTTAAAGGTATATTTTGGAGCTTTTAAAGAACGTCATTTTATTGTGAAGGTCCCGGATGTTTTGACAGCATTGATGTTAATGTGGTCGACCAGCAGCTGCCAGTGTTTACAGCGAGGAGATAATTCACTGGTGTTAGAGTCCTTTTGACCACTCTTGTTAACATAAAGATAAATTAGGTCCTTTAAACGATATATGGTTACAAAGATAAGAAGTTATACTTTAGTTTAAGACCACTGAATTGAGACAAAAACTGTCCGACTGGTGACACATCCTCTAATAGTTTGACGTCTCCGGGTCCTCGCAGAAGGGTGTGTTTACGTTGACGTCACAGCAGTTTGCCGACAGGGTAAGTGAAGTGTCCTTTAATTTCGTTGATTAAACACTGATATTGAACACTGCTGCTGGCCTCCTACTGCTGCGACACTAATAATGTTCACTAATACAAACTGTGTTCACAAACATCCGCCTGGATGCTCCAGTTATCATAATAAATCACAAAGGAAGTGCTAACGAGCTAGCCTCCACAGCTAACTGCGCGCTAGCCTGTTCAGCAAAACAAGGCACTGAAGGCTGTTGATCGGCTCTCCTCAGCTCAAAGGTTTCCTTCTGTTCGCCAGTAAATCAGAAACACAAACAACGTTTTAAGTTACACATTTAATTAATGCGGCAGCACCTGTATTGTTTATTTACTATAGTCAGCCTGTACCTGTACTGAGACTCAACAGAGAGCAAAGTCTCAACAATATTGTAATCAGTTCAGCTGAGAGTAACGAACATCAATACATACAGTTGGACTTGTGTATTTAGTTTGATTGACACGCATATAATCAGTAATACTATTGGAGAGACAACTATTTAAAATATAATTTGGACATAATATTCTTACACACTTAGACTTAGACTTCTTTTTATTGATCTTTTGGGATGAACTCCAGCAAGGAAATTGAGTTTCCAGCAGCAAAAACACAAGGGAGGTATAAAAAAATACAATATAGGATAACCAATAAACTCTTAGCTAAATAAATACAGAAAGTATACAAAAACAATAAACAGTAAACAATAAACTCTTAGTCAAATATATGAGGTATATGTAAGAATACAGGTCAAATAAAATTCACTGAATTTTAAATCAGATAAGTTAAATGCAGAGGAAATGTATAATATAAAATATGTAAGACTGTATATGACAGAAACAAGCAGTAAGATTAAATCGTTGCACTTAAGTGGTGGATAAAGTTATTGCACAAAAAAGAAGAAGATAAGTGTCCAGGTATGTAAGACATTACATGGACTTAAATATAGTAAAGCAAATGAAAGCAATTGGAATGTAATAATAATAATGCTAGATTTTATTTGTATAGCGCTCAAAGGTACTCAAAGACACAAATCAATACATTAAAACTAGTGCAAATAACAACAAGTAGGCTACAAGTGACTGCATTCTAAACAAGCAGGCTATATTTAAGTAGTAGATTACGGTAAAGGGATGCAGAATGAAAAAACTGCTAAATCACATTTAAAAACAAGAAGTGATGCAATAGAAATTAAATGAAATAGTGGGATTATTGGGGGTTGAAGGCAGTTCTGAAGACATGGGTTGTGATGCGTGATTTGAAGGTGTGCTGGTCGGTGCAGTCACGGATATGTGTAGGAAATGAGCTCCAGAGGGAGGGGGCAGCAATTTGTAAAGCCCTACATATTATTCTTTCATGTTGTTGCTTTTTATTGTGTGAAATTAATGGTATGATTAAAGCATAATGAATTATTAGAGAGACTCGCCCATAAGTCAGGACAGTGCCTGCTACATATTACAGCATTTAAATATGACTTGACTAGATCAAAATGTGACAACAAAATAAAAATCATAAATTGTTGTTGGTTACAATTAGCAGTTAGTTATTGGACACATGTAACGTAGATCTTTTTCAGATCAAGTTCAGCATCATGTTCCATGGGATACCAGTGACGGGAGGTGTGGGAGGAGGTAAGACTTTCAAAGTATCTAATGTCTACAATTTAGGTATTCAGATTTTCCAATCATACTCATCGTTAATTATGGTTAATGTCACTCAAAGCATGTAACTTTTTCCCCACAGCTCCGGCCAATAAGCCTGAGTTATATGAGGTAAATATAACTTTTTAATCTTTAATTACGGCATAGAAAACTGGATTTTTTAAAGATACTTTTCTGGCAGTTTTCAAGCCTTTTATTAAATAGGACAATGGGGTGAGAGAGAGAGGGAGACATGCAGCAAAGGGCCGCAGGTCGGAGTCAAACCCGCGGCCACTGCTTCGAGGACCTTCAGCCTCTTTACATGGGCGACTGCTCTAACCACTGTTCCACTGGCCGCCCCAGCAGAAAAAAAACAAACTTACCATTTTTATGGATGTTAATTCTACAAGAACATGTTTAAATTAAAACTGAATTAAACATATGTGATATTTAACATGTTAACCATAGTAAAGGCCTCACTACAAATCATGTCTTTTCAGGAGGTGAAATTATACAAGAATGCAAGAGAACGAGAGAAGTAAGTGTCATACATATGACCAGATTAATATGAACAATATAATCACAGCCTACCCAGGGATTCATATCAGGCTGGGGTTATGACACGTCATTACTATCCCTGTTTCTAAAGGTATGATAACATGGCAGAGTTGTTTGCTGTCGTCAAGACCCTTCAGGCCCTGGAGAAGGCTTACATCAAAGACTGCGTCACACCTAATGAGTGAGTTTTAATTGAATTTATATATTTGGGAATTAAAAAGACTGAAAATTACACCTGTGTCTTTAATTGTACGTTTTTATTAAAATGCACAAAACTTCTCTACTGAAACTTACTTAAGCACCTAAAACTTACCACACTCTTACCACTAGAACAATTTAAATCCATAACTGCTTCTTATTTTACTACCAACTGCTCCTGTTTTTAACTCATTGTTCTGCTTCATTATTCTGTGTCACTTTACTTTTCTGATATTTCAGATTTCAGATTTGCTTTTGTATTTTTTCAAATGTTTTGTGTTTTGTTCACAAATGTTTTGTGTTTTTATTTCGGCTATATTGCAAATGAGGTTGCTCCTCAACATATTCCCAAGTTTAAATAAAGGTTATAAATAAATTCTGTTTCAGGTACACGGCTTCCTGTTCCAGGCTGTTGGTTCAGTATAAGGCTGCATTCAAACAGGTGCAGGGCTCTGATGTGGGCTCCATCGATGATTTCTGCAGGAAGTACAGAGTGAGTTATCTATCAGAGCGCAGATCTTTTTATGACCCACTTCACTTTGTAAACTTTTTCACAAGTGGGCTGTTTTTCTTAGTTAGGAAGTTACTAATGTATTTTTTTTTTCTAGCTCGACTGCCCACTGGCCATGGAAAGGATTAAGGAGGATCGACCAATCACCATCAAAGATGACAAGGGCAACCTGAACCGCTGCATTGCAGATATAGTTTCTGTACGTCCCAGCTGTGCCAGAATAAAAATGACTGCAGTCGTATTTTTTTACAAATGATTTAGTGTGTTCAGCTCAAGCACTAAGTAATTGAAGTGGTTTTCCTTAATTTGGCTCATCCTGCGGCCAGCCATATCCACTGCCAACATCTATTTCAACAAGTTAATAAAATCCGTGGACAGACAGTGTGATCCTGGCGAGTACTGTGTGCCCTGTTTATGTTGCTGACAGTATAGTCTATTTCTTTTTCAGCTCTTTATCACTGTGATGGACAAGCTGAGACTGGAGATCAGGGCCATGGATGAGGTAAATAAAAGTGTAACATATAAATAATTAGACAGATTTAAAACACACTGCTTAACTGATTCTTTCCTTCTCGTCCAGATCCAGCCGGACCTGAGGGAACTGATGGAAACCATGAACAGAATGAGCAACATGCCCCCAGACTCAGAGGCTAAGGACAAAGTCAGCCTCTGGTTAGCTACACCCAGTTCTTACAGTTTATAGATGCAGATATGTTTATATTGTTCAGCTCAGAGGGCTGCAAGTTTACACAAATAATTATAATAGGAGGGCTGTAAACAATATAGGTTAATTTGCACCTAATTAATAACAAAAGTAACTATATATTTACTACGGTAATCTTTGTTTTTGTTTTTTTTTTGCTCCATAGTGTTACTAGGGGTCAAAACCTGCACCAGATACCTCTTTAAAATGAGCTGTACTTGAAAATACTGAACTGAAATACTTAATACTTAATACTTAATACTAAATACTGGACAAAAAGTGGACTGGGATTACCTCCTCACCTTTCTCACAGACCATTCCCCAATATGTGAAATAATGACGTCCTTTTCACAGCTACAAACACTAAAATGCGCATGTGGCCGGACCGGCTATAACAAACAAAGAACAGAGAAGCTTGGATTACAACACACAGAGATATCTGTGTATGTTTACATGGCTAATATGTGTTTGCGGCTATATCAATGCTCTCAATGTTCAGTACAGCTCCTTTTAAGTATATTTTGTATTGTGAGAATCAAGAAGTGGAACTTGACACGTCCTTGACTGCATGTATGAGTTAAAGTACTTTAAAACAGATCTCCAGTAGTGCTAAACATAAGCCAGTCTGTGATCAGTCTTAACAGTTTTTTTTCATCTACCTTGATTCATATTTTTCTCTTCAGGTTGACCACCCTCAGCAGCATGTCAGCCTCGGACGAGCTGGATGATAATCAGGTGCGCCAGATGCTGTTTGATCTGGAGTCAGCCTACAATGCCTTCAACCGCTTCCTCCACTCCTCCTAAAGCCACTGTCTAGCATTGATCCATCTGTCTGAAATTCTTACTCTAATATCTATTAAGTTAAAAAAAACAAAGACACACTCTACTTTTTCCTCCTTGGTATTGATAGGGAGTGGATTTATATCTGGACAGGTTTTAAGTCTCATATCCTCCCAATTCTCATGTCATTTGTTTCCTATGTCCTTTATTCATGTTGTGTACTATTCAGATTTCACTGCTTTGTATAGTCCACTGTGTCTGGTACTTCATGCTGTCTGCAGCCTTGCCCACCAGGCTCGCCCTGTTCTATAAGACTCTTTTCTAGCCAAACTTGTGTGATAAATCCTTTAAAATTGTCGGTTGACGGTTCTAACTTTGTACTGTAATATCAAAAAGGTCTAATTTTATACTTAAGTTTTGCAGGGCACTACAAAAAAAAGCCTGATACAATTATATTTGGCAAAGTAGACAAGGCTGCACCAGCCAAAGCCTTTGTATTATTGGGAAGATAAGTATATATATTTTTCTGTTTGGTACCTTAATTCTATCCACTATCTGCCACTTGGGGCCAGACTAGCATTTTCTGTTCTGTAAACCATTTTTGTTTTTCTATCGCACTGTTTTTACTGCAGAATCCTGCAAGAGCTTTTGACGATAAGAGTAAAAGAAGCTAACACGGGCTGTCAGTTAATGAAAAATAGATGCAGCTGAAATAATAGTTTGGACTTTAACATTAAACTGCACTTATTTAATGATTATATAGGAACTATCGTGGAAGGAATTATTTGTGTACATTTTCCAGCCCTGTTTTCTGTTAACATACCAAATCCATATTTTCTTTAGAAGTGATGGTTTGGCCACATGAAGTGGGTGAGAATAAGGTGAACACACTCCTTCTTTTTGTGGTTGCTAAATATGTTTCACCCCTCCAACACCATTAGGGGGCACATATTTATTAAGATGTATCATTGTAAATAATAGTTTTGATTTTTAAATAAGAGCATGTAACACCTTTTTAGAAATAAAAATGAAAAATCTACCTCTGACTTACTTGTGTTGTGTGTGAATAAGATCAAATTTTTTCAAAGTTTTGTATTTGCATTGTCCAAAACTAACTACCAATGTACCGAATTTAGAAATATAATGAAGGGGGCAAGTGACAAGGTTTATTCTTTCAAATATGGTTGGTATTATAATTATTACTCTTTGGCCATAATCTCATTGTTTTGATTGCCTTTGTGTGCATTTGTGTTATATATTTATTTTTCCAGCTAAATTATTTACGCGATCCATGGCCACATTAATCTGTTTCGCCCTCACTTAAACATCAGCCAGATGGACGTATGTCCCTCCCCCCAACGTCACATACATGCCCTGTTTTGGTAAGAGGAAATTCAATTCAAATTAAATTCAATTCAATTTTATTTATAGTGCCAAATCATAAAAGTAATCTCAGGACACTTTACAGACTAGGTATAGACCACTCTATGACTTATTTATGATTTACATAAACCCAACAATTCTCCTGTAGAGTACGGTGGCAACGAAAACCTTCCCTATAACAGGCAGGAACATCAGACAGACCCAGCTCTGTGGAGGACGGACATCTGTCTGCACCGGTTGGGGAGGAAGAAAAGAAGAGAGAAAGAGAGAGAAGACAGACGGATAGAAACAAAGACAGACAGACAGACACACACACACACTTCCAGAGAATCAAGCAACCTCAAAGTAACAGTGACTATAGTGATAGCTAAAGCAATGTGAATATGACTTACAGGTTATGGCAGTTAATACAGCAGAACAGCAAGAAACAGGCTCAGCTAGAGTGACAGAACATGGCAATGATAATAATTATGGTGGCAAACATGGAGTTGAATTAGTAACGTGACGTGAATGATACAGACAGAGAGGATAAAAGCTCAGAGTATCAGCCACAGGATATCCCCCGGCAGACTAGGCCTATAGCAGCATCATTCAGCATGACAAAATCAGCTTAAAAATAACATTTATTCTACTTTTATTCATTGTCAGCCTAAAATATAACTGCACCCCTTTCATTCTCTCTGTCTTAGTGTTTGGCCTGATAAAAGTTTGCAGCCTGCGTCTCTGCAAGACGCAACATAAATACATTACTCAGTAATAAAAAGAAGTTTGGGTTCAGATTGTCAGCACTACAGGTAAAATACATACTCTCATTTATGGCGCTATTATGTTCAGAATCTGCAGTTTGTTTTCATTGTCATCCATCCTGAGTGGCCTGAGGCGAGGTGGCTGAGAGCCAGTGGAAGCATTGCGCAACTGCAAGCTCGGGAAGCAAAACAACACTCAGGCATGTCACTGTTACATGAGTTTGTTTGAGGGCATATGCAGGTCCATGTATCAGGTATGCAGACAGAGAGGATAGTCAAAGTCTGACAAGATGGGGAAGCTACGTCCATTTTTTGTAAAGTCTGTGGTTGAAGCACATCTTTTGCTTTTTACTTCATTGTGAGGACTGGACCCAGTTTTCTGCAGAACTAAAAACCAAATACACCAGCCATCAAACAGACTGCGATGAGCTTTTTAATGGAGGCCATGATGAAAATGAGTACAGTTATAAAGGAGATCTCCTTGTAATCCCAGCACCTCACCCACCCTGCAGCCTAATACAGCACTAAACAGCACTAATCTCCTTGACAACAGATGCCCACCATGGCTCCTTGTGTTGAGCGTTTGTGCTGCGGCTCCTTTAAGAGCCAGGCAGCAGCGGCGTTACCAGGGCGACAAGAAACGACAAAACTCTCCGTCCGTTTGCAGCCGCAGAGGAGTATCCACTCTTGACAGTCACCTTGACAAGTAACAAGTAACAGCAGCTTCTGCACAGTTAAACAGAGTGTATTTTCAGTCACCAAGTGGCATAAAAACAACAACAACAACAACAACAGCAGCAACAACAACAACAGCAGCAACATCAACAACAGCCTGCTGCTTCTGGACCGAACTGATTGAACAGTAAGCATCGCGCCGCCTGACTGCACTTAAGGAGAAGGTTGCATGTGGGTTTCCAGATACAAAACTAGAGAAATTGCCAACTCGGAATTGGTTTCTCTGTATTATTTTTTTTTACAGTGTGTTGTGAAAAATACCATTGTGCAGCTCTGACGGAACTGACCACACAATGCATTCATTTCTACCGGTTTTCCACTCATCTCTTTCAGGAATCACCAGCACTATGGTGGGGCTTTCTCCATGAGCAGAGGGGACGGACTGTTGTGGGGGGAAAATGAGCAAAACAAATGAATCAACAAACGTGTCTGAGGTGGAGGACCACATATCTCTGAAGTATGAAATCAAGAAGAGACTTGGGAAAGGGGTAAGTGACCTCTTTTGACTCTTGATTCACTTGATTTAATGGACATGGGAGTTATTTTACCTCAGGTTATACGATAATAATGAACGCAACTCCTCATTGCACCTTTTTCATGAATCCCTATTTGCATACTTTTTGTGAGTTGCCAAACATTTCACTGCTGTTTTGGCACACGTCCCTCTTCACATCAACCTCCTGCACCTGTACATTAATGTTTACCACTTTTATAAGCCCTCTGTGTACTTTAGCCTTAAGGAAATTCCTGACATGATCCAGACTTAAGGTCCTCTGTGAGCACCGGTGTTGTAAGCAGGTTTATTTACTTTGGCAGGACAAACTCTTTCTATGCAGATCAGCTGATGTGTGAGGACACTTTTCTTTCCGTCGGAGTCCAAACCCTTTTTGTTTTTCTCTCCACTGGTACGGTTGCCACAGGACCAAAAAAAACAGCCTGGTTTCCTTCCTTAAGGCTGTCCACAGAGACTCACAATTTGCAGCTCTGCTTGCCAATGCCAGGTGGTGACTGCCACGTAGACCTGTCGTATTGGCTAACTACGTACCTGAGGGTAGATGTGACTCATATTACATGACTGCTGAACCTGTTTACAGCTGACTGGCTGGATAGGATAATAATAGCAGCTGGTGTAGTGATGCTCCAGGGAGCCAAACAATAGTGAGCAGCCCTGTGCTTATTGGCTTTAAAAGGTCATAAAAGTGTTTTAACATCAGCACAAAATGCTCCAAATTATTGAGCGACGTTGCTGCTCAGTGTGTCTCTACATTAACCGTGTGCTGTGATGCCCTGCCTCACTGCTGCCTCTGTTATGCCTGACCTGAAGTTACACATGGTGCGTTTTTTAAAGGCACATAAAGATGTTAAGAACTTGGTTTCTTTAGAAAGAAAGAGAACCATGTAGACAAGCTCCTGGACATATGGTGATTTCAATGGATCAGAAAAATATTTAATATAACAGCTGAATGAATTAAACACTGAAAATAAAATAATTAACAATCAGATCTCTATTATCAGGGGATGGAGTTGCTTGGACTGTCGATCTCAGTATTTCTAAGACTCCTGCTACGGTCCTGGCGACAGTGTGTCCCCAGTTTAGTTTTCTATGTGTTTATTTACCTGGTCGACATCCTGAAGTTTTATTACTCCTGCATGGAGGCGACCTGAAGTTGTGTTACCAGTGTGCTGTATCTCTCTCAGGCTTACGGCATTGTGTGGAAAGCTGTTGACAGACAAACAGGCGAGATCGTGGCTGTGAAGAAGATCTTTGATGCCTTCAGGAACAGAACAGATGCCCAGGTGTGTGCTTGATGTGTCCGATCTAAACAACAATGCAGTAAAGTCATTAATGTAACCTGTTAACTTTATTCACATCCTCAGATCCTGTTTGGTCCAATGGTTCCCAACCTTTTTGTCATGTGACCCCTTAAGCAGTGATAACTTGTGACCCCCTGTCAGCGGTTGCATACATTATGATTACCAGTTATGAGCAATTCAACAATTTTTATTTTAATACATTTTAGCGGCCTTAACTATCCAGCCATTCACAAGACAAAAAGCTAAATTTTTTTAGGAAGGTCTGAAAAAGATAAATATAATTTTGTGTGGCACATTTGTTTTTCTTCTTTCCTGTTCTGATAATTGCCCTGCAGTGGTTCCCAAATTGGCTCCCTCGCCTGTTTCAATAGAAAGACATGTTTGACTAATGATTAAACAGAACAGGAGGCTTGTGTGTGCCTAGTTCGTGGCCTTGCATGTCGCTTGTCGAGTTCATATTCTAATGGTAATTTTCTCTCTTTTTGCAGCGGACGTTCAGAGAAATCATGTTCCTCCAGGTAACAATAATAAATTAGTTTGAGTGAAATTAACTGACTGCCATACTGTAATTCTCTTAAATGTAAGGACAAGATTAATAATCTCGTCCCCACTCTACATTTCTCTCTTTGTCCACTGTGTCTCTGAATGTATAAAATGTACAAAACATCAGACACATCATGATATACAGTGATTATTGTATGTGAGGATACCGCTCAATACTCTTTAGTTAGTGAATGAGCTCCATCGCCAATTCTACAAAAACATGCCCACACAACAAAAGGACATTTACCTTTATACTTTTGTAAATGCTCTAACAGATACATTTCTGTTTTTATTCAAAGTCTGCTCCACTGATACTTCATGCCCTTCCTACTCTGGCACAGCACTGTTATTTCTCCATGACTCTTTCGTCCAAGCTTTATTGGCAAAAGCAAACATGCTGGAAAGGTTGTTTTTTTTTTTTTTTTTTACTGATTTTGCAGTTTACCGTGTGAAAACCATTTAGCATTAACAGTGCATGGTACAGTATGGTAAGAAGTCCATACAAATTTGTGAAATCACTATAAATAATGTTTAATATGGCAAAACCTGCTTTTGTTAAAGATTCAAAAGACATGAAATTGGCTTAAAACAGTGGTTTTGTTTTCAAAATGGTGTTTTTTATGTAACTGTATCATTGTCCTGAAGGATATGAACAGTGAACAGCAACATTACCTGCTGTCTCACTGTGCTTTATATCCCTGTACAAAACATTCCTGTCTGACTCTTTATCTGCTGACCTACATTCATATGGCCTCAGCCGTGCCTCTGACCCCGAATCAGCCGTTGTCATCTTCCAGTGAAATTCCAGTGTTGTGAAAATGGGGTTTATAGTGACCGTTATGTAACCTCTGTTGAAACTTTCCCTGTTGTGTACACGTCCTTTACACAATACCTGCCAGTTATTATGGGTCAAACAGCAGCCAGGGATTGTTTCTTTTGTGTTTGTGTGGGTTCTTTTACTAAAAAAAAAATATCTCCTTTCTGTGTGCAGGAGTTTGGAGATCACCCCAACATCGTGAAACTCCTAAATGTCATCAGAGCGCAAAATGATAAAGACATTTACCTTATCTTTGAATATATGGGTGAGTGTTTGGAAGTTTTTGTACAAAAACAGCTTCAAGAAGTAATCTTCAGTCAGTTATGACACGTCAGTGTGGGGGAAGAATAAAGACTCCAGCTTATCAGTTTAACTTGGCACTTAAAGGTGTGTGTGTGTGTGTGTGTGTGTGTGTGTGTGTGTGTGTGTGTGTGTGTGTGTGTGTGTGTGTGTGTGTGTGTGTGTGTGTGTGTGTGTGTGTGTGTGTGTGTGTGTGTGTGTGTGTGTGTGTGTGTTTGTGTGTGTGTGTTTGTGTGTGTGTGTGTGTGTGTGTGTGTGTGTGTGAGAGATATGAGTTTCTGTTTCCTTTGGCCGGCTGCACCGCCTTACTGCTGAGTCCGCAGATCGGCCTCCCCCTCTCTGCAGTCTAATCCATGACTGTACACCAGCCTCCGGCACAGACCTCCACTGTTTCTCTCTGGCTTTTCATTTTAGGGAAATGAAACCAAAACATTACTGTCTATTTATTAATTATTTCTGCATGCAAGACAGTGTGCTGGAATTATTTTTTTAACTTACTCTTCCCTTTTCTACGCACCTGTCTTAAGTCACTGATGTGCTATGTATTCTTTTGTTAGGGAATTGGTTGAAATAATTGTGTGTGTGATTACGGAGGAGCATGTGTGTAGCACCTCTGTTCCAAAATCACAATTAACTAACAACGATTTACAATCCAGTCATCAATTGTTTCTGTTACAGTCGTATTATTGTTCCTTTTTGATTTCTGATTTGTACCAGATACGGACCTGCATGCAGTGATAAAGAAAGGAACCCTACTGAAGGACGTGCACAAACGCTATGTGATGTACCAGCTCTTCAAAGCCATCAAATACCTGCACTCAGGAAATGTTATCCATAGGGACAAAAAGGTACGCCAGGTGGAGAATGTTGAGCGTTGCCTTGAATCCATTTATGTTTGAAATGATAAAACATATCATTGTAACAAAATGTGCTCTTATTTTGCTAAGGTCCCACATTGTAAAAAGTAAAATTTCCATGTTTTTATTTATTATAATGCAGATCAAGGTGCTATTAAATATAGTGAGAGTATCAAAACGCTCCACAGAGAAATGAACACAGCCCCTTTTCAGAAACTGTGCCTTTAAATGAGCCGTCAGGACTTCTGTACGGCTGTGAGGTCACAATTTTACTATATGCAGCTAGAAAGTGCTACTTTAGTGTTGTTACAGTCATTCCCTTGCTGCAGAGTGCAGAGAACGAACAATCATAGCAGACTGGGCTTTTTCAGTGGGGGTGTTTAAAGAGACAGACTTGAAAACAGGTTTATTCAGGCAGACAGTCTAAGAAAAAAAAAATTAAAGCATGTAAACATGTTCTAGTAGTATGGACCTGGAAATGAGCATAAAGTGGGACCTAAAATAAATCCTACTTATATAATGACGTTCCGCCTCTGCTGATATAAGACAGAGAATCAGAAAGTCTTCACAATTAAGAAGCTGAAACAATTGAATGTTTGGCATTTGGGCTGAAAAAAAATGATGAATAGATATTAAAATAGTTGCAGATTATTTTTTATCATCAACTAATCCGTTGTTTCAGCTCTAATGTGAATCTAATCTTATCTGTGTTTATGTAATCACATTCAGTAACACAAGTCTGCAGGAAATCTGCTGACTAGGCTTCACAAAATGGCCTCTGGTCCGGAGACTAGAATTTCATCCTTCTCTCCTGTTTGTCTGTTAGTCCACCTCTTTTCACTCTGTTTTCATCAGTGAAAACCAAACTGTTATTGTCCCTGTGAAGAATGTTTCTCTTATCTGTTTCCCACAGCCATCCAACGTGCTGCTGGACACCGACTGTGTAGTCAAGCTGTGTGATTTCGGCTTGGCCAGATCACTCAATCAGATCCAGGAGGACAGTGGGAATCCAGCTCTGACGGAGTACGTGGCGACTCGGTGGTACCGAGCTCCTGAGATCCTGCTGGGATCCACGAGGTATCAGCTGTGATGATCATGTCAGCCACATTTACTGCTGTATATACTTCTTTGGAAAATGAGTGTACCAGACTGTAACTAGGCAATCACACCAAAAGCAACAGAGGCGATAAAAGCAACAAGCTTCCATTCAAAATAAATGTAAATGACACGCTGCCACGCGATGCAATTCCGGCGATGCGATGAAACGATAATCACGTCAAGCAACATTGCGTGACGCAACAGCCAATCGCGTTGAAATTGAGGTAAGTGGCATCAAAGTTCTCTTTGATATATCCAGTGGATCTCAATCTCAACGCTGATTGGCTGTTGCGTCACGTGATGTTGCTTGAAAAGTTAAAATTTCCAACTTCAAGCAACGGACTCGATCATCGCTTCATCGCATCGCTCTTAACGCGGAATCGCGTCGCCGGAAGCGACATCACGTGTCAGCGCGTCATTTACGTTGATTTTGTACGGACACTTGTCGCTTTTATCGCCTCCATCGCTTTTGGTGTGAATGCCGGGTAAGAGGAGTATCTCGTCCAAAGGTACACTAAAGGTGTGGACATGTGGAGCCTTGGCTGTATCCTGGGAGAGATGCTGCTGGGAAAAGCCCTGTTCCCTGGGACATCCACCATCAACCAAATAGAGAAGATCATGAGCGCCATACCACACCCCAGCCCAGAAGGTGATTAAAGAACAAACACTTTGGTAATGGACAGCATTCATCACTATGAATTTATGAAATGTAATTACATTTTCAGATGTTCTCGCAATCAAGTCTGAATATGGATCCTCCGTCATTCAGAGAATGTTGCTGAAGTAAGAAAACCTTTCGTATGATTCATGTTGTGAAAATCCTATCGTACACAGAACATGTCACTGAAGGAGAGGTTCTTTTTATACATGTACATGTAAATAACTAACAATGCATCTGTTGAATTTCACTCCGTCAGCTCACCACTTTGTTTATATGTGAACACAGGGTGTGTACTGTTGCTGCGGATGCTTGGCCTCTTTCTGACCTTGGCACTCCTTGGACAGAGCTAGTTTTGGGAGTGACGATAACAAATAAATGTCCTCTCAAGTAAATTTAACACATCAGAGTTTGTTTACAGTTTTTAGGGAGCATAGGTAGAAGAAATTCTCCATGCAATCTGTTGGTGGTTGGAGATTTAGTTGCATTGTGAGTGATCTAAGCACCAGGTTTTGACAAGGAGGACAAATGCATGGAATTAAAAAAAAATGATATCTCTCGTTCTGCTGTTTTAATTTTTATTTTTATCCAGCAGTGCAATTCTAAATCTCTGCAGCACCCTTTAAAATATCTACCTCTCTTGCTTCCTTCACCAGACCACAGGTGCCTTTGGAGGATCTTCTCCAGCCATCTGTCTCTCCCGATGCTCTGGACCTGTTGAGAGGTTTGCTAGTCTTCAACCCAGACAAGCGCCTGACTGCCGAGCAAGCTCTCCAACACCCATATGTAGCCAGGTATTAAGGATACAAAATTCAGATTTCCAAACTGTATTAACAGATTTATAGATGCAGTTTTTTCCCACGGCTGTCTTTTATTCTCTTTTGATTGCTAATATTTGTATCTTCACTTTATTACCATTGAGTGCTATCACTTATCCATAACTTTGCCTTCTGTCTCTGGAGGTTTCATAATCCAGCCAAGGAGACAGCTCTCAACTATGATGTAGTGCTGCCGGTGGATGATGATGTACAATTATCTGTGGTTCAGTACCGCAACAAACTTTATGAGGTACAAACTGACATAGACGTGTATTGCAAAAAATTAAATTATGTTTTGATCCGATGATTAGACCTTATGTCCTCCTCTTTACCTGCAGATGCTGCTGGAGAGGAGAACTAATCAGGGGATGCTGAGGCTGATCCAGCCGAAGGATGGAGGCCGCGTCAGCAACAGTGCTGAGAAACCCACTGTGAAGGATAAAGTAGAGAAGGGCCCAGAGGCAGCAAATTGGGATGGTGACCATGAGGGGAAGCCCCAACATGAAAAGACTGAAGAGACAAACCACGTGCCTTCACATGCAGGCGTCACTGAGCTTGTCAATGTATCAACCCTACCTGCTGTGGAGAGTCCACTATCTAGCCCTGGCTTTGGAAAACTCACATATAACCCCATCACACATGCCCCAAGTATGTCTGAATTTATGTTTCCACTCAGGGCTGGGTATTGAACCTCAGCCCTTTTTTGGTACTGAACAAAGAATGTTTGTAGCAAAGAGTATTACAAACTAATCTTTCATCTGTTTTTAGGTATTTTTAACTGTTAATTTGTTTTATACTTCTTACATAGTCTGTTATTGCAAAAAATGTTTTGCATCTGTTGTTGATGCTCTTGTTATTTGCACTAACAGCTGCTGTTACCCTGTAAATTTCCCCACTGTGGGACTAATAAAGGATTATCTTATCTTTTGGTAGGGAAAAATGATTGCCTGTGTTTAGATATTTAACACTTGTTTTGTAGTGTAAAAAAAAGTATTGTTAGCCACATAATATTTATTTCCCAAACGTGGTACATACACATTCCCTCAGGTAGAAAAGTCAAACTCGTCTTTTCTTCCTTCAGATGTTTTCGTTCAGAGTCCAGCTGGTCCTCCTCATTACTACTCCTCCACTGCAGCCAGCAGTAAACTCGTGGGACAGACCAGTAATGGAGGAGTAACAACATCACCAACAGAGGGCGCCAACACTAATGTAGTAAGCAACAGACCTCAGTTCACTTTCTGTTCAGGCTTCATTTCTCTTGCTGTGATGTAAAACCTGGTTTTTGTTTAAATCCTTTTTCATTTTTGGCCTCTTGCATTTTCTCTTACTCATGACCTTTCTGCGGCTGACTGTACGTTGCTCTTTCTCACCCTCACTAGTCCATGGACCAGATTCTCCAGCGTGGTCGCTCCGCCCCAGCGACCCATAACCGCTCCTTCTCCTTGACCCTAAACCAAACCAAGAACAACCCGTTGGTTCGCAGAGATGAGCCTCCTCTCTCCTCTGGGCTGCATGTCACATCTGCACGCCTGGTCAGTCCACCACGCCTCAGGACATATATATATGACTCAATTATGTATGCTTGATTAAATATCGATTTAAACGTAGAAAGCCTGGCAGTATATGGATATTTTAATGCCTGGTGGCTTTACTAAGATGTACAGGGTCCGTACGGGTGCTGGAAATCCTTGAAAAAACAGGTTTGAAAAGTGCTTGGATTGAATAAAGTGGTTGAAACTGCTCCATATTTTAAGAAACTGAAAACAGCATTTTCGGAAATTTTTGCATGAAAAATTACTTTGATGAGATGATCAAAATAATTGGTTATTATATTTCTGTCATATCTGTAAGTGGAGTTAGTTTTCCTTTCACGTCCTTCTGTAGAAAGCTGTCTCAAAACGTCATGTTGGTTGTTTAGGACAATAACATCTAATTTAATGTGATGAACAAATGCAATAATAAATGAACTGAATACGGAGTATTGTACTGCGTACAAATGTGTAGCTTACCACACCTGTAAGCTGCTAGAAAAGCATGATAAAGCATCTCTCCAAATGCTTAAAGAGTGCTTGAATTTGACTTTGGAAAAGGTGTAGAAACCCTGGGTAAAGATGGAACGGCTGTCATGGCACATCTAACTTCTTTCTCTTTCATGCAGAACCAGCGCTCCAACCCTCAGGTTCGTGAGGCTCGGCCACCGACACGGTTCAGCAAAAAAGTATTTCAGAGTAACTGTAATGTGGCAGCTGCAGGTGACCCTCGGGCCAAACTGGGCAGTTATTCTCAGGCCTATGGTACCATCAACAAGACTGAACTGGACAATCTACTTCGAAGACGCCCTTACAACCAGTAGCTGCTGAAATGTCAACGGTTACATACACGTAACCGCGTGTTTGAACACCCAACAAGATTTGCCTTTCACTAAGATGTGAGGCCAACTTAAAGAGAACTTGTAAAAAAGAAACTGTAAAGACTGTTACACCTTTTGTATACTATGCAGATTGTATCCATGGAAAAACATGTACGTTGCTGTCTGTGACGATGAATATATATTTGTAAAAATATAGTGCGACTTCATATTGCATTTATCAAATTGTAGCAGCAATTCATTAACATGTGTTTGTGTAGTTTTTAACAAGTTTAACTGAACTGCATTTCTGACTAGGAAAACCGCAGACCTGAAGGTCATTTTAAGTGTATCAGTAGACTTTATGGTAATTTACAAATGTCTTCTGGGATATACAACTTTCTAGCACATTAACAGCTGAAATGTCAACTATGACCCCCTGCTGAAAGGTGCCACTATGGAGTCAAACCAGCCATGGTTTTATATGTGGATCTATGTTGCTAATGACCTACAGGCTTAATGATTTATGTACATTGAGCCAGTTGGTTTCAGATGGACACAGAATAACTGTAAAATATGCAAATAGTTGTTTAAATTGATTATGCAACAAGGATTTTTTTTCATATGAATACAGCAGTGATAAGAATACGTGTTACGAGATTAGTTTTTCTTGAACCCAGTTTATGATGTTGGACATGGATGACTGGCAGCAGACCGCCATAAAGATCAATCATAAACAAGGGGTTTAAATCTGATATTTCTTTTTACCGGAAATATTGAAAACTCTTTGGGCCTTGAACAGTTATTTAAATGAAACAAGATTCAAAATAATTAGACATCTAGAGGGGAAACAATATTTTGCGGAACTGCTAACTTTTATATACATCTGAGACATGACAAGGGGCCACAAGTAGACACTAGAAGTCACAAAAGGCTGTTAACCAATGGTTAAGTCTTAAATAATGTATCTTATAACCCTGTCATTTGTTTTTTTTATATGTAAAATCTTAAATCTGAAAAGTGTCATAACTACAGGTGTCAGATAAATTAGTGGATTACAAAATACAATCTTTCCCTCTGAAATGCAGAAGAATTAGAAAGTAATAAGTGATTTAATGATACTCTTTTACCTACTCTTTTGGATTTTAGGCTATAGTTAAAGGAGAGATACAACAGTGTAGAAATATGCTCCTCTGTTAAAAAGAAAACTAAAATTCTGGCATACAAAAATGTGCTTACGTAAAAGTTCAGAATTAAAGCATTAATATTAGAAAGTATTCAAATCAAAATAAACTTAAAGTACCAAAATAAAGATAGGCTACTCATGCAGAATGGCCAATTTCAGAACATATTAAACAACTGAACTAGGCTATAATTATTGATGCATTCAGGTGCATTACTTGGGAATTGCGGTTGGTAAAGGCAGGGCTATTTTCATTGATACATTTACTGCCAGGCTGCTTAATCTACAATAATACATCATAATTAACTTGTGATTTATATTTGTGTATTATCTGAATCTGCACTTGGAGTCACTATATTAACCACAATTGACAGATACATTTGGTGGAGTAAAAAGTAGGCTACAATTATTCCCTGTGGAATTAAATGAGAATACTCTAGTAGAGTAGTTCAAAATTGTACTTAAGTACAGCGCTGTTGTCTAGATATTTTGATCACAGTATTGTGTTTATAAAGCCAGTACAAGCCTTTAACATTACACATGTTTCTCTCATATGACCCTTAATTCAAGTTAAAGGTTGAATATTTAGAATGAGAACACCGCCATCTAGTGTCTCAAGATCGCAGTCGCAACAACAAAAATAATTAAAAGCACTTGGGTTGGTCAGACCCAGTCCAGTAGCCTACAGGAGACCGGAGTCTGTGTGAGCCGGTTTGAACCCGTCCCCTCTGCAAATCGCTCCATAAAAACAAGTGTTGCAAAGGAGTTTGACTGACAGTTACCGTTAGCCGTTACAGCTAAGTAAACATGAAAGTTAGCTTACGATCATGGTCATGGAGAAACGTAGCTATATCAGCGTGTGTTTTAATGTTGTTGAACTCCTTTATCTCAGTCCATGGAGTGAATGCTCGGCCTTTGACATTTCACCCAGTGCCAGCCTACAGTAGCTGCACCCAACAACAGACAACCCTGGCAACCAGCAATGCCCAATGCTATTGGCTGGTACAATGTAAACAGAACGTGACAGAAGGTCATTGTCAAACCCGCATCGAGTGCAAACCCCTCAAAAAAAATTAAAATATTAATTCAGACTAAAACATTTTTTTTTCTGGAAAAGCAATACTTTCATTCTGTACTCCTCAAAACGCCCCGCGTGTGAATTATTATTATTTTTTAACATAGCTTTTAATGAAGAATCTACATATTCAACCTTTAACATTAATAATAAGGAGAAACACTGCGTCATCATGGCGGGAGCAGAGGCGTGTTGTCGTTTTGTGTTACGTGAAGAAATTCCCACACACATTACGTCATGACGTCGGGTGGTGTCGTAAGCTCTTCTCTCGAGTCAGTTGTTCAGTCCGAGTCAGAGGAGGAGGAGGAGGGAGATCTAATGTCGGCAGCCACTCTCAAATAAACACAGTAAAGGTACGTGTGTGAGGAATTTGGTGGGAGTTAGTTTACCCTCTGTGTGTGTTAAACTTGTAGAAACATGTTTTAATATAAATTTCTTAAATATATCGGTTGTGCGGCTAACCGTTAGCGAACACGGCTTTGCAACGGTCAGCCTCCTGCCTGTCGTCAACTGCCACAAGATATGACGCGGTGGATTAACAGAACATCATATGTGAAAATGGGTAAATGTAAATGAGCCGTGAGTCACAAATACATATATGTGGCTTTAAATGGAGCTGGCAGCTAAGTGTCGTAAACGTGGGGGCGCTGCGTCCCCCACGTATATAATGGATTCAACATGGGAAGCAGGGATACCAAATATCAATAATTCATTGTGTGTCTATCTATCTATATATATCTCTACATAGAGAGATATATATATATTTATTCATACAGTGGTGGTCTTGCCATGTTGGGGCTGATCGCTGTGAGTTTGATGTAGATGGTGTCGCAGTGTTTATCCGCGGTGCTGAGGCCTAGATGGAGGCGCGCCTGCTGCAGGTGCACCATGAAAGCCGTTATGAAAACCATGCAGGCTCACTTTCGCTTTTGGTTTCCAGTCTCTAAATAACATTTAATAATAATAAAAGGCAGAACCAGGCAAGTTTATTAGTATAGCACATTTCACCAACAAGGTAATTCAAAGTGCTTTACATAAAACATTAAAAGCATTGAAAAGATTAATTAACAAAAAAAAAACACATTTTGAATAAGAAGAATAAATTAAAAACAAGGAATTAATGCTGTGACACAACATAAAGCAATGGCTATAAAGGCGTTTGAGTTAAGACTTTAGTCAGTGAATCCAACTTTGTGGCAGGTGCCTAAACAACCTACAAAACAAAAATGAACAAATAATAATAATAATAACTTTATTTATATAGCACCTTTTAAAAACAAAAGTTTGCACAGTGCTTTGACAGCAAGAGCAAAAGGCTGTATTAGGGCTAAAATAATTATTCATAAGTTATAAGATATAGTTATTTTGGGGGCTATTTTTAAACAAACTGATTTTATTTTGGGGCTGCTGGTTGGAGCTACAAGACGTAAAGGCGTCACCTTGGGCTGTAATGGACAGCTCTTACAATTTTTGGACATTTTATAGACCAAACGATTAATTGATCAATCAAGAAAAGGCATGGGCTTATTAATCTGTAATGAATTTTACAGTATTAGTTTATTCTGTAGTGGTACATTTTGGTTAAAGTTAATTGAGAACCAGATAGGGCGACTTGTTGCTGCTCATGGGGGAATTAGTGGGTCTCTGTAAATCATAATTAAGTCATAGACTGTGGTCTTTACCTACTCTATATGTAAAGTGTCTTGAGATAACCTTTGTTATGATTTGACACTGTAAATAAAGTCAAATTGAATCTAACTAGATCTGTCTGTTTTTGACTAAACCCGTAATTAAATGCCTGACAAATCAAGATACCTAAACTTGTGATGGATGCATTATTTCAACAGTATTAACGCTGCTGTATAATCGATATCCTGATATGTTTGTGCTGTTGCTATCTCAGCATCAGGCCTTCTCCGTGAATAATCTGCACATCTCAGAATAAACGCCGGCTCCATTTGCCAAAAACTGTCCTTTGCTATTTACAGTCTAGACAGAACCAGTATTAAATGTATTTCTATTTTTTATCTTTTAGGTTGACACTAATTATTAATGTTCTATATTTACAGTCTGGCTGCCCTGTGTTGACCACAGCTGAAGGACTATAGTATACCTCAGCGAGATGTTTATCAGTTCAGTTTGCTCGCCTTACAGTAAGGCGAGCGAACTGACAGTAAAGTATTTTAAATGAGCATTTTTTGTCCAGGGTCATTTAAGGGAAGAACAAGGTGAGGAGGAAGAGTTCTAGTATGCAGGGTTAGTGGATGTTTCTGCTATTGTTTCACCATCCGACTGTGAAATAAACTTGGACTTAGTCCAGGATTATTTAGTTTATTTGCAGCCATGGAAATAACTGCCTTATCCCATAGAATGCATTTATGTGCTTTTTCTGTTCTGCTTTTGATGGAGTATTGGAGACTTGACTTGAGTTGTGTTTGATAGGATTTGTGTTTACAAGGATCAGTGGGTTTATTTTGGCAGGACAAGAGAAGTAAAGCTGTGCTATCTTGCTAACACTGCCTCCTGATATTGGCAACTGCTTACACATTGTACGGGGTGATCAGTTGATTTCAATTTTAAGCTAATGATAAATTAGCTGCGCTGTTAGAGCCATGGCTGTGCTGCTGCAGTGTTTTGTTGCTACCAGGGAAAACAACTATTTTCTTCTTACTAGATACTTTCAATTTGTAACATTTATTTCTTTAACCTTTTTATTAACCTTATTCGGATTCAATGAAAATAATGTTCCCCTTATGTATGAAATTGTGGTGTTGTAAGATATTTTGTTACCATAACAAGATAAGCTGGTATATATAATATTAATACAAATGTATGTTGTTATGAGGAGCACAAGAAATATATATATATATTTTTTTTTTAAATCCTGTTATTATAAATAATAATGGAGATGTCTTTCACAGTGGCAGCAGTATGGAGCCATGCTATGCTAACCTAAAGGGCAGCCATCTGTCACAGGGCGAAGTGTCTGCAGGTTAGACATAGCCAGAGCTGCTGCTGACATGGTGCGTCACAATGATAATATCTTGCCAGGCTGCTGCATCAGCTGGCAGATAAACTGACAATGACTCAATGAGGGATTTATCTCGGTGGTCCAAGTTGCATTTCATAACAAGACTCAAAATGTTATCTTTATGCTTTGAGGAGTTTTAAAAAATCAGCTGCTTTTGTGGTTGGTGTCGTGTGTGAAACAACTTCTTTTTCTCCCCACAAGTTGCAAAACTTATCATGTGACTGTGAAACAGCATTCTATTTATTTATTTATTGAAGTCCTACGTTGGTTTGTAGCTTTTAAAAAGTATTGAACGTTCGAAGGTTTGCTTTACTATTTTATTAAAGTCATCCACCATTAAAGATCACAACTTCCCGCTTTTAACTTGTTGTGTCGCCTCATTGACATGTCTCTGCCTCTGTGGCCCCTCAGCTTTGTGCCGCTGTTCCTGTTTTGTCACTGCGTTTCCTGGTGTTGCTCAGGCATCCACATAGCATGTTGTATGGGTTTGTGGAGGTATTGTGCTAGCCTAATTGTGTTAACGTGGCTCTCTGGCTAGCCCACTGAATCCCCCCTGACTTAATTCCCCTAGTGATAGCTATCAGCAGGAGCCAGGGATAGTGGCACTGTCCTTATTCATCTAGCGTTGTGGCGTCTCTCCTAAGAGGATTTGAAATATCCCACGTAATGCTTATAAAGCTGTAGAAACAGTGCCTCAAACTGACTCACCCCTCTTTAAAAAACTGTATTTAGTTTCACCACAGACATGGAAGTGAAACTATTGTGGTTGAATTGACGGCATCACTTGTGAGATGACAGAGAGGTCATGAACTTTTAATGTCTCTTTACCTTTAAGAGCCTTAACATTTTTTTCTTCTAAAACTGTTGGTTTTCTTTGTGTTCAGGGTTTTATTTATTTATCTTTACAGTTTTTGCCTTTATTAAATCAAGTACTTTCTAAGTGATTACAGCTACATGTACCAATGTCATACATCTGTTGTCAAAATATCAGAGAAGGACGCGTCTGCTGACCTTTTATAACTTCATGCACATTTTTGGCATTCTCTCGGCTGTGTGGTGTGTTGGTAATCCATCATACACAGATAAAAAGCTACAAACATGCCAGTGCGGACTAATTCAGTACAAAAACCACTTAAGTCACACCTGTTAAATATGACTAAGTTTTTCCCAAAGATGGTTTCTTTTGCTGTAGGTTTTATATATTTTATTTTATGTTAATTTTTCTGAAATGTTTGGTTTTAATTAGTTATTTGATGGTATAAAACTGTGGCTCAGAGATCGGCAGTTTGATCCCCATCTACCCAGATCCGCATGTCGAAGTGCCCTTGGTCAAGACATTGAACCCCAAATTGCTGGTGTGTGAATGTGGTGTGAATTAGATAAGTTGAGATGGCGGGTAGGCGTCCAGTGCCATCAGTATGAATGTCTGTGTAAATGAGTGAATGTGACAAATAGTGTAACGTGCCTTGAGTAGTCAGACGACTAGAAAAGGGCTATTTACGTCCAGGTCCAAGTCAACCCAGGTAATTTATTGTGATTTGTGATTATTTGTAGGTCACGTTTCATGGCTGTGATTGGTTGTCGGCCCATCCAATTGTGTCCAGAGGCATTTTGCGTTGTTGATTATGCCCCTTGGAAAATGAAGATAAACTGAGACTACACGTTTGCGATTAGTCTGGAGATGCCAGGCTAGAGAAATCATTCCACAAATGTATGCCCAAACTAAGGCTTCACAATAATCTGTAATTATAGATTAACAAAGACACAGCGTTTTTCTTCATGTATTACATAACAGGGCATCGCGTTGAAACAGTTGATTAGAAGGAATATCAATTATTTTGATAATATTGTTCAAGACATTTTGTTGAGAAAAATGCCCAATATTCCCTGATTTCACAACCTCTCAGTTGTGTGGTTATGCTATTTTTGTTTGTCTTTTGTGATTATTTACCGAATATCTATAAGATTTGGACATCACCGTTGCTTGAGGAAAATCTCGGTAGGCATTTTTTCACGATTAATCAATTAATGGCAAAAAGGCCTACAGCACTTTTGTTTCTTACATCAGTATGATTTATTTACATTTGATTTCAGCCTCATCGTCCTGCCCTAACATGGACTGCAACCCCCGTCAAGTCCTGATTGAAAAACTTAAATGCTTTATATGGACAATGAAAAGGGAGTGGATCACATGCTCTGACTGTGTGTCACATGATTAGTTAAGGACTCCTGAGATATTCAGTTACATCTCTGGGTTCTTTCAGTCAACAGATATCCAGTCATGTGTGATGAAATCAAACAAAACCTTAGTTGTGTTACAAAATTATTGAGAAGGGTGTTTGTGTTGCTTTATGTTAACAAATAATATTTGTAAAGTTAATATAATCATCATGGCTTAGCAGGTCTTGGTCCTTTCATTTACCCAGAGTTGGTATTAAGTAATTTTATGTCATGATATTGATTTGTATTGGGGCTAAAATAACCAATTAATTTGTTGACAACTATTTAGATAAGCAATTAATCATTTAAGTTATTTTATGAATAAGTAAAAGATCTATCTAGCTCCAGCTTCTCTAAGTATGTTTCTGCTTTTCTCTTGATTCATATTGTAACTGAAGATATTTTGTAGGTGTGTTGGGAAAAAAATAATTAATTTAGGAATTAAGATTCTGAATCCATTCACAACTTCCAACTTTCTTCTTCTACTAAATAACTTAGTTTTTGTCAACTTGTTCAACTCTGTTTACATCTTTATGAGACGGGAGAACGCAGTGTGAATGACGCTATCAGAAAGACAGCTGCGCTTATCATGTTTCTGTGAAAATCACTTTGTTGCAGTTCATAATCCATTTATGAATGGTGATCTGGTCCGTGTGGTTCACCAGAGACCGTACATTGGCGGGGAAAATTCTGCATAGTGATGGGACACTACAAGATATGCAAGGACGTCTCCTTGGGCTGTGATAAACTGTTCTTACAATTTGATTACAATGATTATTTTACACGTGATTTCAGACTTATTGCCCAGCCTTAACGTGGACGGCAAATTTCTTCAAGGCCTGAGATACAGACCTTAATGCTTTACATGGACATTGGACAGGGAGGGGGTCACATGCTCTGACTGTGTGTGTCGCATGATTAGGTGGACTCTCAGGTTATTCAGTTACATCTGAGGGTTGCTCAGACAACAGATGACCTGTCTTGTGTGATGCTATCAAACAAAACCTTACTTGTGTTACAGAATTATAGAGTTGGATGTGTCAATTCTGATCAAGAAAACCATCGTTTCAGATAAACCAATACTGACTTAAGTGCAAATATTTCACTGACAGACAGATTTTAAGTAATTCAGCAAAACTGCTTCACTCAGTGTACTACACCACCGCTTACACAACCTTTGTTGTCCGGAAAGCCGGGAGGGATTTGGCTCCTCAGATGATTGTAATCTGTCATGATCTTATTGGAGACTGTCAGTATGAAGCAGAGCCAGCAGTCGCCATGTTTGTCTGCAGTCTCGCACTGCACTGTCATAGTGATGGACAGACAGGGATCATGAGAACACACACTGGAGTCTGGATGCATTTGCCAGGGCGAAATAAAGCAGTGTTGCATAACGCTTACTGTGTGTCCTGGAAAGAGGGGAGGAGAAGGATGGGGAGTGTGAGAAGCAGTTTTTTAGCTTTCCAATCTGCCGCTGAATGGATATTTGTATGTATTTATTTTACTCTAGTTTGCATTATATATATAAACAGTTACATTGTCTACATACAGTAGCTACACTAAACAGCACAGGCCTATGTACCACTGAAAAGTCTGTCTGCTGCAGACTCAAGCTTTTCTTTTAAAGTCAGCAATTAGAGGGATGGCTTTTGGCTCCTATCCTGCTCAGCAGATGTTTCCCTGCAGGCCTAGGAAACCCTGCACAGCACATATGAAAGCACCTCTCACTCAGCCTTGTAAATCTGACCTCACCTTCAGAAAGATTTCTGTTTTCTAGTGTGCAGCTCTCTGTCATGCGTGTTGATGCATCATTAGCATTATAGATTGTGATGTAAATGGTGCAGGAACCTGTTGACCCAGGTTGTTTATGGCCCTGATGGGGGAGGAAGGGCACTGCAGTAACAGCCAATATGTCAGGTCTTTTCCTGGGGCAAAGCAGATTAATAATACATTTGGTTTCCAAGGCACCACCTGCGTCCATGGTAACGCTGTCCGCACTGGTGTGGACATCCGCTTTCAGTCTCCTCAATTTCTCTCGCACCATGCATCCCCACTTTGCCATTGTGAGGATTAACAGCTTTTCTTTGTTATGTGTTTAAGTCAATTAAATATATTTGGCTATATTTGACCAAAACTTGAACCATTCGATCTTTTTGTACTATTTCCCGACAGTGTGTGTGTGTGTGACATTAATTCAAGTCAATTTGGTAACACTAATTCTATACACCCAACATGAACCATTAAATAGTGGTGTCACCCAAATCATTTTGCCGTGGGTGCATTTTCTGTATAAATGCAAACATTAAATTCACACTGTCAATGCAAAGTATCAAATTATTATTGTTATTATTAATATTATATCTGTCTTCTGGAAACCTTTTTGTACAGTTAGCTCTTTCCAGGAACTGTGTTTCCTGCCAGACACCTGCATCAACAGGCTTTTACAGTAGACTTGACTTCCCTTACCAGCCACTGCTAGACGTGTGTTTTCAGATGTGCCTGGATAGTCAGCAATAATAGTAAAGTACCCCTCCCGCAAGTGTCTCATCTGGTCTCTCTGACATGTGGCCTATTTTATGACTCTGGATCACTTGCTGCTGCCCGCTGCTTTTCAATGAAATATTACAGGATCAGTCAGCATCAATGTCTGTTATTTGTTTAACTTACAATCAATCAGACAATCAGATTTGATTTGAGAGTGTATAAAACGGCATGGCTTAACAGAATCAAATCAGTCTAAACTAGCAAAGTAAAAGAGCATATGATTATGATATAGCTGGATTTAGTTACTGAAACAGAAATGCAGTGTGCTGCAGCTCTCCTCGGTGCCTTTGTCCTCTCTTCCTGCACCATCGCTTGATTGCCAGTCACCTTTTTAATCAGGCATATTGCAGTGCTTGTGCCTTTGCCAGTTTGGCCTAGATGGTGTACCATCATTATTTTTCTTTTCTGCTTACTTCTCTGACTTTTCAGATGTAATAAAGATGTTGAAATTGTATGAATATCCATACTGCAAACATAAGATTTAGATTTAAATCTTCCTGCCTGTTTAATGTGTATTTGTGCTGGCTCATAAACACATATTTTTCAAGCGAACTAATGCTAATTCTACTACTCTACTTCTCTTCGTCTCTTAGATTGTTATAGCAGCAGAGTGAGACTTCTTTCACACCATGTCCCAGGACAAGAGTGGATACCCTGTTATGGGTGAGAACAACCCACTTCACAACAGTGTTTATGGGCCCCCTCAGCAAGGTTTTGGCATGCCCCCTCCCAACTACAGCCAAGCCCCAGTGGGATCGTACCCACCAGCAGCCGACTACGGACAGCCGGGCTTTCCCCAGGCAGGCCCAGGTTTCGCCCCTGGTCCCTACCCTCAGATGCCTTACCCTCAGATGCCCTACCCACAGGGACCCTACCCTCAGGGGCCTTATCAACAAGGACCTGCACAACCGGGCTTTTCCGGTGACCCCATGGGTGAGTGTTATTAGATGTGTGTCAAAGAGGTGATAAACCATGCCCCAATTATGGGGCTCTACCTCCTGTGAAAGTGAGTCATGTCATTTGATTCTGCTTATGCTCCATCCACAAAAACCAATGTCTTAGTTCGGCTGAAGTCATGTTTATTTATTACTTTACCCAAACACAACAAAGATCTATAGATGCTATGAAGAAGTGTGTACACCATCTAGGTCAACAACACAAACCACAAACACATTGCTGTCTCCAGTTTAGATCGAACTCAACACAGATGACCGGGCAATCCATCAATGATAAGATCAATACTACAATCAGAGCGTGCTGAAAACACAACAGACCTGTTTCCGTTTGTTAAGCCTAGCTTTTTGCCAGTAGTTTAAAAAACAAAACAAAACCAAAAAAAATAAATAGTCATCTTGTTATTATTGTTCACCAGCACCTGCTGGCAGCCCTGGTTACCATGGTGATGTCCCTCCATCTTACTACGACAATGAGGAGTTCACCAACTCTGGCTTTGAGGATAAGACCATCCGGCAAGCCTTCATCAGAAAAGTAGGTCCTTCAGCTTGTCAGATAGATAAAATGGTCTAATGAAGAAGTAAACATTTAATACAGTTTATATGGATTACCACCGAAACATACATTTTTACCTAATCTCCTTCATTCCTCTTTCCCACCAGGTGTTCATGGTTCTCACAGTGCAGCTGCTGGTCACTTTCTCCTTTGTTGCTGTCTTCACCTTTGTGGATCAGGCCAAGTTCTTTGTGCAACGCAATCCGTGGACATACTATGTGTCCTATGCAATCTTCTTCGTGTCTCTGATTGTCCTCAGCTGTTGTGGAGATTTCCGCCGCAAGCACCCCTGGAACTTGGTTGCACTGGTAAGAGCCACCACATTAGGTTGTCAATCCACAACTGCTTTTATTAACATCAAACAAGTTTGAGAACTGTTTGATGGTCAGACATAACAGGTAGAAAAACTGTTAGTATCTGGTTGAAAATTATTGGCAGGTCTTTTAATGCAGGAATTAACACCAAAAACAACATCGGTAATGTTTGTAGACGCAGCAGTAATGTTTTCAGTTACAGTAATTTAACACAAAATACTTTTCATCTTTAAATCAAACTGTTCACATATGTGTGCGATGTGGCTTTCAGTCAAGTAAATGATTCTCTAAAGTCCACGCATCTATAATAAAGACCCTATAGATTGTTTTTCAGTGTTTTGAGACAGACCAATAGTCCGTCTTTACACCATATCACCTGAATCTCCAACATGTAAAGTGTGTCATGATGTTAATACTACCACGTGTTTTCTGTGTCTTGCAGTCCATCCTGACCCTGAGCCTCTCCTACATGGTGGGCATGATCGCCAGCTTCTATGACACAGAGACCGTCATCATGGCGGTGGGCATCACTGCAGTGGTCTGCTTCACTGTCGTGCTCTTCTCACTACAGGTCAGCAGCACACAGAAACAGCTGCTTGAATAAATGTATTTAAATATCTACAGACAAACATCTGGTGCAAAAGCAAAAGAATTTCTTCTGTTTAGTTTTCACAGTGAAGTGTGGAAGTCAAACTGTTACACAGAAATATCACAATCTATTTTTATAATAGAATTTAACTGTAAATATATATATATATATATATATATATATATATATATATATATATATATATATATATATATAGTCATTTAACATGACATATACTTAGTTACTGGAATACAATTACTTTATACTTTAATATATATATACTAAAGATTTGTTGTTTTATAGGTGCCTGTGTCATTTTTCATGTATTTTGGGTTTAAATAAGAAATCAGACTGATTGTCAGGTTGAGTTTGTTTTGAGTAAAAGGTGGATTCAGGTCATTTTAAAAGAAAAGCTAAAGAAAGACAGAAATTAATGCATAGAAAGTCGACAGAATTGAACCAAAATCATGTGCACTCCTGAGGTTTTAAACTAAATATTCCAACAACTAGCTTTGTGTGTCTCATGAATTATTATGACTGCATTTAAAGTGAATTTCCACAAGATTGTTGTGTCTTATCATAGCTCATATTTTTCTTTTTCTCTCTCTTCACCACAGAGCAAGTATGACTTCACTTCCTGTCGGGGCGTGCTGTTTGTGTGCCTGATCGTGCTGTTGCTCTTTTCCATCCTCTGCATCTTCATCCGCCACAGGATCCTTCACATCGTCTATGCCTCACTGGGCGCCCTGCTCTTCACCTGCGTAAGTTTCACAGTCATGACATCAATGGCTGTTGCTTGTTTTTGTTTTGTTATTTGCTGTTTTGTCCAAAACTATTGATTTAGTAAAACATTGACGATCACTGATCATTACTCAAAATAGGGCGGTTCATTTTATTAAGGTTAATTTGATATTTATTGGAGAATGGCATCTTGTGGTCTGAACACAGTTACAACACAGCCATCCCCATTGGCATACAGACTGTTTTCCACCCACCTGTGAACTTTAGTCTGCTCAATAAGGGATAATTACATCTGCAGAATGTTACAGAGAAAAGACAAATAGCAGGGAAAAGATTAATGCTTATCAAGAGGAAAGTGGGACGCTAACTTTATTAAAATCTGCATGTTTGACCAAAACTCAAACAAAACAGCTGTTAAAATGCTATGAACATTATTATTGTACAGTAGAGGGTAAAGTAATTGTCGCCAACAGAAGAGGTATAGACCTCTAGGAAGAGTAGAATTCAATCAGATGACCAAAGGAGAAAATGTGACAGGACGATTAATTGGCCTTGAATATACTAATGCTAAAAGGGCATGGATAATATTTAGAAGATAAAAGAAAACACAGCATTCAAGTTACGAAGTGATAAACCAGTGTACACATCTTTTATTGTACACTGCAGCAGTTTGACGTATGACTACCCTGCCTTTTTATGCCTGAGCCGTCTGCATTAGCACCCCCACTGCAGTGATCCCATTCAAATGAAAGAGAGCTTTTTTTTTCTTGCAGTACGGTTGTCTGAACACTGCCTAAGTGTCGTAGTACATGGTAAACTTTCAGACAGATTCAGTTATGTATGACAATATTATCTTAAATACAAATGGAAATGTATATCCTGTTTGCCATATATGAACATGTGCTTAAAGGTGTTTACAACAGTGTATCATGGCATTAGTTTGTGATACACGTACTTGATACATCTAAAATGACAGCTGATTTTTTTTTTTTTTTTATGTAATTCATCTTGGATCCTTAAAGTGTAGAAATCTTTTGACACGACTAATCCCATCCTTGTTCCTTCTCTGCAGTTTTTGGCTGTGGACACTCAGCTTCTCCTGGGGAACAAGAAGCTGTCTCTGAGTCCAGAGGAGTACATTTTTGCTGCCCTCAACCTCTACACTGACATCATCAACATTTTCCTCTACATCCTGGCTATTGTGGGACGCTCCCATGATTGAGGCTGCATCTTAAAGATAAACAGGAGGGAGCTAGAGAATGCCTCCCTTTTATTATGAAATCTTGCTAAAATACGTTCTAATTCCTTTAACTTTTTCTTCACTTTTTCCCCATGACACTCTGAATATCCTCTTCTGTCACACACGTGTTCTTTTAAACAGGCAGTTGCGCTGTGGAGCAGAGGCAGCATAACATAAAATCCAGCTGAGAGGCAGGGTCACTATTTATTTAATACAAATCTTGCCAGTAATGATACAATGATGTGTCTTTTCTTCAATTGTGTCCACCCTGCTTGCTGTAACTGTCCTCTGCCTCTATTAACAAAGATGGCTAAATTATGGCCACATTACCTGTCCCCCAACTTCCAGTTTGGCTCGGCTCAAACAGTGTAAAACAATGTGAAATGCCTGGTCTTGCTGCAGAGATTAAACAGAAAATGAACAGGGAAGGTATCCGTAGCGCCTAATATTAATGCATACCAGCCTTGCCTGAAGAGAAGAAGTTAGTGCTAGAAACACCCTCTTCCTTCAGTCTGTATGTTCTCCCAAATGTATCTCTCCCTTTGAGCCCGCTGGTGTAAAGTAACCCTGCATGGCAACATTGGAAACACAACTAAAGATGTGTTATGATTCTTTAAAGCTACCAGAGGAATACCTCTAGCTTGCTTGTCACAACTGTGAATAGTTTAGTGTATTACTGTTTGATGCCAGTGTCCCTGAAAGGCATGCTGGAGTGACTTATATGGATGTGTTGCTTTTTGGGAAAAAAATCCTCTGAAATCAGAACAGTACAGTAAATATCTAAATGGAAAAAGAATGAGGATCATTGTTGGATGTATATGACTAACATGAACATAAATTAGTATTTATAAACTATATTCTTACAGAATATCTTTTCAAAAGGAAGGAATTTTATGTTTTTCTATGATTGCAAAGCTGAGGTGTCCCTTTACCTTCTTCCTTTTTTATCTTTCCTCTCATTTGGTCATTAACATGAAGTGAAATTACAGTGCTGTATTTAAACTTTTCTCATACAAATGATGTGAGCTGAAGGTGACTTATTGGGGTATCTGACCACTTCTGTACCAAGCTAATCCAGGTTTAACAACTACTAAATACATAAACAAGATGGCCGACGGTCTTATAATTTATCTATTTATTGAGGTTGATGTACGTAACAAGGTTGCTTTGATGTTGCTGTAAGCTGGTGTCGAGGAAAACAGACATTTTGGTAATTTAAAACAACTTTATTGCTCAGTGTGATTGTGAAAGCATCACAGTGGTAACACTCACAAGCTAAGGAATGAACATGCACTGGAAGCCAAAATGCTCACTGCACATAAACACAACTTGAATGATAAATTTAACGTGAACATTTTTTTTTATTCTATAGCTTTTGTTTGGATTTTTCACCTCTTGCATGACCCTCTCCTCATTTGCATGTGCTGATAATGCACACTGTTCAGGTTTCCTGTTTTGGAGAGACACGGTTGTGTTTGGCAGCCCTGTTAGACTTTTTTTTTAACTCTTGTGTTCGTATCTAACTAACGTGTATGTGTACATAGAACTCCTTAGTGGTTTGATGTGTATAGATAAAGTAATTTTGGGGCTTTATAAGTCTGTTTGCATTGTATATTTGCATTAAATCAAAATGAGACTGCATTCCTCTACACTACTGTTCGCTTTTCATTAAAACTGATACAATGTAAACATGTCATCTTTGTTTGTTCATTTACCTAAGCCCCTCTGAACACCTTTCTGATAAAACTAAAACAGCTGTGTGCTTTATTATAATACTGTACTATTATAGATGATCACAGATATGATATCAGTGTATACAGTATGTTGGCTAGTAGATAAGCTGCAGCTCAAATGTTGAAGAACATTTTGGCATATGGGTTGTCAGTCAGAGCCGAGACTTTTTATACATTGTCAGATTCAGATCATATGTTTGCATTTCTTAACAACAGTTCAAGGAATCATTGTTTTTCAAAATTATTAGCCAATTCAGCATTGTTTTTTTACTATTAACTTTTATAATATTAACAACGGCCTCAAAAATCCAGTATCGGTCATGTTAAGGCTTATGAATAGTGGATTTATTGTTACATTAGGTGCAAATTTTGATCCTAAAGATATAATGAATGTGAACATTTTACCTGGATACTCCAAATGTGGACATTTAATATATAAATTACATATAAGCTTTATTCTTTGTTAGTCTGGTAGAGGTTATTGTTAATATGATAATTGTTTATGAAACATTGGTAGATGAGAAGTAACTATTTTCCCTCTATCCACCAGCACTATGACTTGTTTGTATATGTATCTATTCTGGTAGCCTATCATTTAAAAATAACTCATAGGAGGAACTCTGAAGTAAAATTGAGGGCCGGATTTCCATCCTATAAATATATATAACCTCAACTAAAACTTAGGCATCCATTCAATATAATTTAATGGAGTTAGTCAAATTAATTTGTATCAAATAAATAGAGCCATTTAATATAATTTAATTGAGTTAGTCTAACTAATTTGTATCAAATAAATAGAGCCATTTAATATAATTTAATTGAGTTAGTTTAATTAATTTGTATCAAATAATTAGAGCCATTAAATCTAATTTAATTGAGTTAGTCTAATTCATTTGTATCAAATAAATAGAGCCATTCAATATAATTTAATTGAGTTAGTTTAATTAATTTGTATCAAATAATTAGAGCCATTAAATCTAATTTAATTGAGTTAGTCTAATTAATTTGTATCACATAAATAGAGCCATTCAATATAATTTAGTTGAGTTAGTCTAATTAATTTGTATCACATAAATAGAGCCATTCAATCTAATTTAAGTGATATAGCCTTACTATTTTTACATTACATTAGTCTGCTGCACTTTGGCGCCAAACGTAACGTCACGTCCGTGTGCGCACGACCCTACAGTTTATTAAAAAGTGGATATACTTTTAACACCAGGACAGTTTAGGAAAAGACTCCGCTGACTGGATAAACATGAGCGAGTTTACAGGTAAATTTAATTAAACTATGAATAACTGTGGTGGGAAGAAATATTTTAACATTAACCGCTGTTGTTGTTCGCTCTGTAACTATGGCGACAAGGTGGTAGCAGCATCGTTGCTATGCATAATAGAAACGTTAGCTAACGTCAAACCTGAAAATACAGCTATTTTCAGGATTAGATTAAAAAATACAGCTATTTTCAGGTCTGTTTTTTTTTTATAAAGAAAGCTTGTAAAATTAACTTCAAACCACCTACATTTTAGCTGTAAAAGTGAGCTAATTGTAGCCAATTATCTGAAGATGAACGTTACCATTTACCATTACATGGAGCGACAGCTTTTAAAAACAAAAAAAACTTTATTTAGAACAATTCAGTACATTACAACTTATAAGGAATATTGAATTTGCATTTCTCAAAAACATTATAAAAATTCAAAACGGCATGGCTCTATTGACAATACATTAAGGTACATAAAATAAAATAAAGTACATAATAAAGTAAAGATAATTAAGTCAAGGCATTATCCCCGTCTATCAGTCAATAACAGACATTTTTATAACAGAAAAAAATGTCTTGTTCAAAATAGCAAAAACTGACAGAATGGAAATAAAAATGTGGAATCGCTGGTTTGTATCAGCTAATGTGGAGCGATGTACTTAAACTTGCTTTAGGCACAGTGAAGCATGATGGGAAGGTACCGTTATCTAGCTAACGTTTCTTCTTGTTCTGACAGGATTCAACATTGAGGATTTGATTAATGTTACACCATTGAATGGAGGTAAAGTTGGACAAAGTACATATGCAACTAATCTTGAACATCCCAAAACGAGGAGGCTGATAAACTGTATGCCCGTGCCCTTCTGTCAGGTGGAGGAGCACAGGAGCCCAAAGTTGAACAGTTGATGGGCAAATTAAGGCGGCTGCAACAAGGTGACGTATGTTTGCTTGACTTTGACGTATGAATTGCTAGTAAATCAGATATTTTGAATTAGTTCAAGATAGTTGACATAGAGCAGGGGTCTTTCACGTAGGCCAAGGACCCTTCAGCGGAAACAGAGAAGAAGCAGGGACCCCCTACAACAAATGTTATATTAAATTGAGTTGCATATTGATTTCGACGTAACAGTTAGGGTGGCCTAAAGCCTATACACACAGCTTTTTTTTTTACATTTTTTAAATTGATTTTTGCAGACCAGAACACAGAAACAAGTAAAACACATGTACAGTACATCTGCTTTAAGGTGAAAAAAAGAAAAACAGAAAAACCCCAACGTGAGTCCCGCTATCCCTCCCAACAACCCACGGTAACAATTAAAAAAAAACAAGTACCTGAATAACATGTAACATTAGTAGATAAAGTAAAAAAAATATATTTAAAAAAGGAAAAGAGACAGAAAAACACACTAAAACTAGTAACAAAAATAATTAACGTAATTCAAGAAATAGAAAGACAACAAAAAATAAATAAATAAGGGGGGGGGGGGTTCTCTCACAAGCAAAAGAGTACAAACCACAGACAGAAAAAGAATAAACTGCCACCTGAGAAGTCGCTGCCGCGTTCTTCCGGGTTCGTGTGTAATATTCTTGTGTCGCGCATGCGTGTTGCTGTTATCCTAAGATCGACGGTAAGCGCATGATTTAGGTGTCAAATTAAGGGCTTACACGTTTGATCAGTATAAGTCATGTAATTGTATTTACGTGTTCGCTGTTCAGTACAACCCAGCACGGGAACAGTCAAACTAGCGAAGCCAGGATGTGGTGTAATCATCTTGTCATTTTAGTTCGTCTTTGTAAGGCTACACTTCCGTTTCCGTGGTGATGCAGGTTCCGTGTTTTTTTTTAATGCAATTATATCAAAACCACTCAAAAATACGCACGTGAACAGCATGTAATGTGTCATATATAGGTAAAGAAAGCATAAAAGGGGTACACCTGTTCAACAGGGAGGCTCGAGGTTGCTAGAAAAGCTCTGTGAAAGTGCACCAATGAGATGGCTGGCTGCTGTCAATATGATAATGACCACGCGTTTCCTTTTAACTTTGACAGAAAGAATAGCATAACACAAACACTTTAATACATGAGTACAGTATGTGGTTGAGTTTAAATAAGAACACATTTAACTGCATGCAAGAAGTACAAGTAGAACACAACACAGGAATTTAAAACCATGAGTCAGACAGCTGTATGTACGGATCATAGCAGTTCCTCCAACATTATGAAGTATCTTCAGTGAGGTACATCCTTACCTGTTACTCCTTCAAGGAGTATCAGAACATGATGAATGGAGAATCATGAGATATGATTAATATCTCCATCTTGTTGGGAACAGCAACACCCTTCAAGACCCATTCTGATAATGTATGTCTAATATAAAACTTATAATCTATAAGGAGTTACTATACATAATTATATTACCCCTACATTGTATAATAATGTGACTTGAGAGCTCTGTGCAGCGTACCACAATCTTAACAATTGTAATGTTGCACTTGTTGCACAACTATGTTTTATTTAAGGTAAAAAAGTCCTGGAAGAAGAAATTAAGGAGAGCACATCCGTCAGTGAGACTTTGGAGAAAGAGGTGGCATCTTGTAAGACACAAAAGCATCACTAATAATTGTTAAATTATAATAATAATAGTTAGTTTGTTACCTGAATTGTACTTGCTGTATGTTGTTGAGATGAAGTCAAAGAATTAATAAAGGTAAATAGTAACTGTATTTGCTATTCTTTCACTTATGTCTCATTTTATTTACCATATGTTTATTTTATCTTTGCATATTATTTTTACAGTAAGAACTGAGGCATACAAACTGGAGGGAGTCCATAAAGAAAAAGAAGGTACACACAGAAACAAACAGTTGTAAATGTGTTTTTGATTATAGCTTAAGAAGTATGAAGATTTGAAACCATGCAGAGTTAAACGCTTGTAAACACACAGAAAAAAAACATGAATCAGACGATGAGCTTTTTTTCCAGAGTTGTGCAGAAAACTGCAGTTCCAGTGTCAGGAGTGTGAGCAAGATTCTTCCAGGTGAGCTCAGCAATAACCAGTGAAAGAATAGGATTTAATGTTTGTTTGGCTGAAGTCGGAGCATGAGCAATTAACATATTTCTTTCTACCTGATATCATTGGACCTCAGTTGTGTGTGCGTGTGTAATATGTAACACTAGATGGCAGCAACTTATCAGAATCCTGGATATTTCTTCCTTTGAGAAAATGTCTTGTGTCAAATCTTAACTGTATTTTTTGATTTACTATGACATTACTGGAGTGGTTTCATTCAGTCCTTCTATTTGTACTGTTTATTAAGACCCTTGCCTAGTTTCCTATTTATATATTGGTATACATATGAAACTCCTAAAATCATGTACTATTTTAATGATACGATTTTATTCATCGGTATATATCGACTAGAGTCACCTAAACCAAGATAGTTTAAGATAATTAATATTAAGATATGTACCTGTGTAATAACTGAACATGTCAAAGTTATGAAGTGATGATTTTCCAATTTTCAGGCCTTGTGTCAAGTCTACTCTGTGAGTCTAGATGAAATAATGGTACGTGTTTATATCTTGTACTGAGCGATGTGTTTTGCAGGCAGTTAAATCAGAACAAGAAAAGTGAGGAACTGCTGGAACAGTACAGATGTGGAATCCAGGAATTCAAGCTTAAACATAGAAAGCAGCGGTACCTATTTTAAGTGCTATGATATAATGATTTTTTTCAATCAAATGCCATTGTGAAAGTCATATGCACGTACTAAAGTCAGCTTTGTTTTTGCAGGATGAAGTTTGAAAACCAACTTCTTCAATTAATAGAGCAGCATAAGAATCTACACTCTGTCTTTGTCAGTTCAGCTATTATATATTCTGTATTTTTTCCCACATCTCTAACACAATGATGCAAATGTGACTCAATGTTGATATTGTTAATGACTGATGTCCTTGAAATTGTTACTTAGACTCCAGAAAGGCTCCCAGGTGAAATAGAGAGTGCTGAGAAGACAAAAAGTCAGCTGTTGTCCGCTGGTAAGTACCTCTCAAAATGTATGCACAATCCTCTGCAAGCAACCACATTTTTATTTATTCTTGTACATGTGTGAATACAGTGTTCCTTTTCCATTTCTAACCCCTTTGATCTGTTCTTGTTATATGATTTTAACAGAACAAATGAAGTTGTCTCAGCTGCATCGCCTCAATGAGGAGCTAGAAGGGATGATGAAACAGAAGCAGCCAGCGACAACAGCTGTAGAGACTCAGGAGGCGTAAATCTGCACATTTGTAGATCATTTTGAAGAATCGGAGGTAATAGTCCCTCGTTTTCTCCCAAGTTGGAGGAACTTTGAGCCTTCTTGTCAGGTAAAAAACCTGAATTTCACAGATGTCAGCTTCTGGGTTTCATCAGTCCAAGTGTTGCAGGATCCTGCCAAACTCGTAGGTTAACAAACTAAAACTTCATCTGACCTCAAAGTAAAAATAAAAATAAGCAGAATTTTAGTCACAGCTTTTCCATTTATACCAATGACATCAAAGCCAAACTCTGTATTAATGTGTCCTTGGCTGCTTTTCTCTGTGTTTTTTTATTAGTTGTTTTAAGGCTTGTTTGATGTATTCAGATGCCAGTAGTAGTATTTTACTTAAATATTGTGCATTTATATAATACAAAGTTGTTCATATATTTAAAAATATAAAGTTTTTAACATTGTTGTGACATTGTCGTCAAATGGGTTTATTTTATTAATCTTAAAAAAGCCTATAAGTGAAAACAGTACAACCAGTCACTACAATATACACAGCCACAGATTTAATTAAAGACTTTTCTGCAGTATTTCAAATACAATGTAATACTATCTGAGGTTTAAAACAGGAAAGCACACATTGACCCTTGAGTTTTTACAGTCAAGACCACATACTTGCATATTAATTACAAATTAACCAAAGGCACTTTGATAGTACTAAGGATGATCGTTTTCTCATTTGTTATTTAGATTATCAAACCCCTTTTTTAATACAAATATGTACATAAAATCCAATATAGAAAATAGTGTAACCCCTGAAGAGTACATATGGCCATCCCTTCTCTGATATTTTAATTTAAATGGTTTGATGCACAGTCGAGCTGCCTGGGAACTGTATCATATAACTAATCTTTGGTTTACCAGTGTTTACAGACCAACAAAGGAGATAGCAGTCCTGTGTAGGGCGTAGGTCTCAGAAGTTAAGTGACTTATATAAGGAGGCATGGCCCTGATCCAGTACTGCAAATTGTAGCTATCCTTATTCATTTTTCTTTAGTTGATGACTGAATTTGAAAGTCAAAAGACAGAGAAACCGGGGTACATTTCACACATCAAGTCTAATTGTTTTACAGTGATTTAGGGCAACTGTAAATGCTTTACATTTTTATTTACATTACATAAAACAAAGACTAGTACACTTACATTTTTTACTCCACTTTAACAATCAAAGCCTGTAGGCCCCTCTCTGAATTGTAATTTGACATCTTCAACCCTGAGAAGTGGGTCCACGCCTTAACAGAAAGGTACACAACGCTCTCTTGAGAGGGTAAAGTTCACTACAGGCTCCACTTTCTATCCAAACTCCACCTCAACATTATTACAACACATTTTCTTACTTTCTGGTTTAGATTTTCCCTCACTCTTTATTCTCTATAATCGCACAGATTTGCCCCTTACATGTTCACTCTTCATCAATTCTTCATCTCATTTTGCTCCTCTTCATTTTCTCATTTTTGCTTTTTGACGGGGTTAATAATAGTCCTTATAGCTTCGGTAATGCCCTTGGTGGGTCATTGGCACACAGTGAATCCACTTTCTCCCATTCAGCTTATATCTACACAAACTTGCAGGAACACACAACACTGGTATCTTACACATGCAGTAATATAACGCCATGTTGTTTAACTGGCATGGATACATTTTGTATCCCTCAGGTGCAATATGTACTGTCTTTTTCTTGTCCTCTCTAACTCCCTCAGTCTCGTTCTTACAAGTTCAGTTATATGCAAATTGCCCTACCTTTTTCTGTTGGGTGAAACTTTAGCCAATGCTGCCAGTTTGCAAGTAGAGTCACTCTTCTTTCTCTCAGTAACCATATACGGTCAAGGTAGTACCATGTCTTGGCACACAGGCACATTCCAAACCCAATGACTTTAGTTTATTTTCAGCATTTTAATAGATTGTCTTTTCAAGTTTTATTACTTTGTGTAAAAATCCAGGAAAGTCTGCTGTTGAGCCACAGAGGTACTTTGATAGTGTCATTGGCACATTGGGTCTTTTTGATCATCTTGCATAAATAGTTTCCATATAAAAGGTGGCTCCTCCATCTTTCCTTATCCCAGGTTATTCCCCATCTGTTAACAGAACAACAGGGATAACAGTGAATGCAACAGTGTATGAACTCCCATCCGTTTTCATCTGCCCTTTCCATGCTTCTCTACTTTCAATATCATGAGGGCTAGTCCTAAGTATGTTCGGCTTATCCAGTATACCAGTAAAGATAAAACCAAATTAAGTAGTATTTAATCGAAAAATAATAAAAAACTATTATAATTTTACTAGACTTCTAGTTTTTATATAAAGCAATGAACATGAACTTGTCCATCCACATTTTCAATTATGTAAAAAAACAACTATTTATGTAACTACGTAGTCAATGTATAAAAACACGTTAAAAACCCAAAGATACTGACTGAACAAACTCTTAATTTAGAATAAAAAAAATGTGAAACCTTAACATGGGTTTAAACATATGTAATCACTTTATGGCTCAAAAAGTTGCAGAGACCGTGTTATTTTGCATTTGTTACTCGTGTTATTCTCCTGTATACCACTCTCACAAGTGTACTATACTGCTGTATCTTATTAACTCAAGCAATACTGGATTTATATTTTAAACAGCTGGCTTTTTGTAATAAATCTAAACCCCTATATTCCCCTTATTAATGTCCTTTCTACAACTTCATATCTCTTTCTCATCCACGCTGCACACATCATCCTTGCAGTGATAAACTACCTCAAAGCGGCTGTAGACCTTCTTCTCCTTCCGCATACTCTCTATCCTCTTCAGTAATCCCTCCCGCTCCTGGACGTTGCCCGTCGGACGCAGCAATCGATTATTTTTTAAGGGGTTTTGTTTCTCCAGCCCCTTCTCCCCGCCATCCCTCTCTCCGTTCCCTCCTGTTCCTTCTCGCTCTAGTCGGTTCTTCTGGCTGTTGGCCGAGATCTGCTCTAGAATGACTTTGGTGTCATCTCGTAGGTTGCTACTGAACAGAACAGAGCTGCCCGGGGCCTGGTATCGAGACGGACCTGTTGTGCTGGTTGAGGCCTTGTGATTGGCTGTAGTTTGGTCGGTAGTGGTATATCCTTTATCATTAGCTGATGAACTCAGCTTTTTGCTTGAATCTTCAGTGATCTCTTTGACCGTGCTCATACCCCTATCATCTCCTGAAGATTTCTTTTCTTTATCCTTGGGCCCCAGGAATCCCTTTAGCCTCTGAGTCTGCTTCTTCAAGAAATCGAGTGTCTTCCCCTCACCCTTCCCCTCACCAAGTGTGTTGATGGATGTATTAGATCCCGTAACTTTTTGCAGTCCTTCCCTGGAGTCATCACGTGGCAGAGTTGAAGAACTTTGAGAGCGACTCTTTTTCATTTCACTCTTCTCTGCATCTGTAGCGTCTGTGGTCAGAATCTCGTCACCACAGGAGATGCGACGAGGATTCAGTCCTTTGAGCTTCAACGGATCCTTTCTGAAGAGCTTAGGTGAAGGAAGGGGTTTTAGAGACTTGAATAGATCTTTCTTGAGACCCTCGGACGCATTTTCATCTTTCTGAGGTTGAGTTGTCTCTGAAGGTCTCAGGTGACTCGTAGAAGGCTTGGCAGAGATTATCGGTGGTTTTGAGGAACTAAATGAAGCTTTGCGAGTGAACTCTGCCAGTTTTGCAGAAATGTCTGGCTTCTTTGGTTCAGGTTCTGCTGAACTAACAGAGACAGCTGGGATCGTTGGAGTCACTGTAGCTTTTAGGGGAGGTTTCTCAGAAAGGTCTGGCTTTTTTTCAGCAGGCTCTGGGGCTTTCAGCGATGACTCTGTCCCTATTTTTGAGGCTTTCCTCTTGGCAGCCAGGTCTTTGAAATACTGCAGTCTATTGGCTGGATCGTTCATGTTCATAGATACTGATGTTGTGACTTCAGATTTCACAACAGTTGGTGTCTCCTTTACCTCTTTGTCGGTTTTCTGAGGTTCCTCCTTTGCTTTAATCTCATCTTTCAATCGAATCTCTATTTCCTGTTGTTGTCGCTCTTTTTCCTTTTCTTTCTCTTTCTCCTTCTCCTGTTCTTTCTCTTTGTCTTTTTCCTCAGCTTTCTTTCTCCACTCATAAGGCTCACGAGACAATGATCTCCTCTTTTCTAGGATCTGGGCCACAATCGAGGAAGTGCGCACTGAGTCTAACTCCTCGTCATCCTCTGTGGCTGTTTTCAGGCCCAGGCTGCCACTGTGCATCTCTGCCTTGGAAGATGTGAATATAAGTGAGGAACGCAGACGAGAGCTACGTTGAAGGAGTGGGTTAATCCGTGTACGGAATGATTCATGTTTGGACAGGAAGAGATCTGGATTCTCTTTTACCTCCACATCCACACCCACCTCCCTTGTTACACCCCTCTCTGGTTCTTTCTCCCTTTCCCTCTCAGCCTCCCTCCCTGGGGCTGGGTCTCTACTGTTGCTCTCAGGTAAGATGGGCTTTCCAAACCGTGGTCTTGTTGTATCTGCTCTGGGTTTGGGAGGAGCATTCAGCGTCTCCTTTATTCCAAAGCGGGAAGCTGAATTTTCAGTGGTAGCTGGCTGCTGAGGTGGTGGAGGATCTTCAAATGCATCAGGCCCCAAAGGTTGAGTCAGACCTTCTTCTCCACCGTCCTCATAAGTGCTAAGATAGGAGTGGATTCTCCAACTCCTCATGCCTTGCTTAGCATTTGCATCTTCATCATTGTCAGATTGTTTGGCATACAGTTTCTTTTCTGGTGCATGGGGCTGTGTGGGTGAGCTCTGGCAGGCATACGCCTGACCTATGGTTGGCCTCTTATTGGTGGAATCTCCTCCGTACCTCCCAGCTAATGGAGGTGCCTGCCGCCCCTCAGGTCCTCTCAAGTCCTCAGATGAAAAGTAGTCTCGGCCATAGTTTCCAGGTGGAGGCTCCCGATCTGAGCGAAAGCTTGAATCTGAATACTGGTCAATGGAGAGTTGTGGAGAACGACCTCGAAGTCTGTCATAGTGTCCATGGCCAGAGCCTGGTCCAGGCCCTTCACTGTAGTAATGGCTACTTTGCATCTGCTCCCTGTAGAGAAAAACATGCAGATTCATTATATGATAATTGTAAAGACATGTTCTCACATAAGACCTGACACATGATGATTCAGAATAATTCAGATTCCAAACAGTTGTAGGTATTAAAGGGTTAACTACCTGTGGAAGTCTGTCTCATCCAGATTATTCATCACTCTGTGCTTCATGTACTGCCTCGAAGAGGAGTAGTTTTCCTGGGTTCCCTCTGCATAGCTGTGCCTCTTGAAACCACTGGCACTTATCTCCATCTGCCTGGAAACTATGGACCTCCCCTGCTCCAGGTACGACTGCTGCATACGAAACTGTTGCTGGGAATACTTTCCAATTGTAATTCCTGCCGTGGGTTCCATAGTGTGACGAAAAGCATCGTTCCTCCGGAAAGGAAGTGCAGGGTTACGATCTGCGTCATAGGGGAAGGTAGTAGGAATCTCAGGCTGCCTGCGGTAACCTATGGGATTACGCAAAGACTGGGTCCTCTTCAAACCGAACTGGCTGCCTAAGTAATTGCTGGTGCTGCTGGTGTCAGAGAGAGCAATCGCTCCATTGGATGGGTCAAAAACCAGAGGCTCTGACTGAGCAAAGAGAATGCGAAACTCTTCATCAAAGGTGGCAACCAGCTCCCCGAGGAAGAGGTGGGCGATGCAGCGGTGGATCTTCTCATAGGACCACATAAAACTGAAAGAAAGTAAGAAAGAAGCAAATAACAGAGGAGGCAATTAAAGTACTTGCATTTACAGAATAAATGGCAAGGGAGTCTTGTGAATAAATTGAAAACACAACCACAATTAAATGACTCACCTGTAGTTACCACTGAGTACAGCTCTGCAGTCAGCCAGTAGGAAACGATCTTTCACCTGCCCCTTAAATGATTTCCCTGTACGGGAATAATAGGTTATTCCTGCCACAGTCCTGACACGCACCATCTGTAAAACCAGATTTAAATCATGTTATGGACACAAGCAAGCCTTAGTGGTTTCATGTAATGCACAAGTAAAAACCAGTACATGCAGCAGTTGGCCCAGTCTTTTGATGAAATGTAATGAAAAGGCAAACTCACAGGATGGTGGTCCAAGTTGACTTTGCAGTTGCAGACCATAGAGATAAAATGGTGGGCTTCCTGCTCATCCAGTAGAATATAAACAGGAACGTGGCGTGTTGCTGCGTCCAAGAGGTCCGCAAAAATATCAACGTCTGTGAACTTGTCCATCACCACAGCAATAACCTGGAGCAAAAGAACAAACACAAGAAAACTAGTCAAGGTTTGGTTAGTGAAATGTGGTCTTTATTAGTCTAGTTTTATAATTATTTTAACTGAATCGTTGTTTTTTAATTGCAACACTTAAACATTTACATAATTAGAAGAAACTTTGGCAGTGTTGGCTGTTCATTGTGTTGATCAGTAATAGAAGATAAAGCATTTAACATTATTAACTTAAAAAATGACTGTAAATAATGTACATGTTTGTGGTACTTGACAGGATTGCCTAAGGGTGTCTCCTGCGTGATAGTTAAATAGGATGTTAAGACTAAATTATGTATCATATTATTTACACTGCTCCATAGATACTATCAAAAAGTTTAAATTGATTTCAAATATTGAAAATATTGTATATACATCAATGCAGTTTAAGTTAAGGTTTGAAAACTACCAAGCCTATATCATGTCTATATAAATACATGTACAGTAACACCTCTCAACCAAATAACAAAGGCAAAAATGGGTCAGTATCTACTAAACGTACAATTAGCAATAAAAAAACAAAAATAGCCTAGAAAGATGAATGACTCCCGTCCCAGAACCTGTCTGTCTTCTATGTGCATGTTGAAACACTCAAGTCAAACTCGTCACAGTAAAATGTTCAGAAATGTACTCTCTAAACAGAAAGACAGAAATGGTGGACAAACATGTCCATAAGACCAACAGGTTTGACTGCTTGTGACTTTTGTCATTAATTATATTTTGAAATTAGCCAAAGGCCAGCCAGTTAAAAATTCATCTGACAGGGAGTGGTAGCAAAGTTGGCAGTGGCAGATGAAAAGTTAAGAACTAACAATGAGATAGCATAACCCACACATACACTAGTCACTGGCACCCCTTTATCTCAACTTTTGTTTTGAAGAAGTACAGCTTGATTTGTACAATATATACTGATAAGACAGAGAAAGAGCATACACAGTCATAAGAAACAGTTTGTTCATTTAGTACATCACAGCCTCCCACTCGTCCGCTTTTAAATTAGTGAAAGAAGGGTATGTGCTAAGAAACAAAAGCATAAGTAGCATATGTGTTGTTGTACACATATCTGTTGTACGTCCTCCATATAGCTTGGTCTGTCCGACGTTCCTGCCTGTTATAGGGAAGGTTTTCGTTGCCTACGGGGGAATTGTTGGGTCCATGTTAATCCTAAATAAGTCATAGAGTGTGGTCTATACCTACTCTGTAAAGTGTCCTGAGATAACTTTTGTTATGATTTGGCACTATAAAGAAAATTGAATTGAACTGAATAAGTTGGAATTTATTAACGTGAATGCTTTGATCTTATCTTCAGAAATCATTTTCAGAAATACCTGCTGAAAGCAAACCGGATATGCAAGTTTAACTCTCTCTGTTTCCCATCCCTCCCTATTGCTTACTTGGCGCGCATTCTTGATGAGTCTCCTGGCCTGCTCCTTGATGCTTGGCATGTCTGGGTCGGAGGGGTTGACTAGAGTGGTGACCTCTGTCGGCCCCATGAAGCTTTGCTGTGGCATTGGCCAGCCCAGGTCCAGCCCCGGGGCAGCCAGGTCAGACTGCACGGGCCAGTAGGTGTCGGAGGAGCCATCTTCCTGATGTCCCTCATGGTAGGTCAGCTCTGGGACGTTAGAGGTCCAGTTGGGCGTCTGGATTTTGGACTTGATCAATTCAATTTCCGGCTGTGCCAGGAAACCGACCACATCCGAGGCCTGGAGGAACTCGTAGTAACCCTGGGGTGACGGGAGACACCCAAATTCATTACATCATAAAACCAATACGTCTTTTTTGGAGTATTTAAAGGAAATATACATTAGATACACAAAAACACATAAGTAGACAGGTCGGTGTTACCTGTATGTCATTTTCTATCAGAGCATCAATAGCTAGGCGATACTCCTCACGGTAATGTGGTGGCAGGTAGTTTGGGTCGAGGGGGTTATCCCCAATAGATGAACCCTGAGATCGGTGTGCCATGGTTGGAAAGAGAGGTGGTGTCAATGATCAGGGCTTGGGTGAGAAGAAGTAAGAGCGGAGGACTTTGAACCTGTGCAGAAAGAAAGAAAAGGTCAGTGAGGGAGAAATTATGTTGGTAAATCAAAAAATGTGATGCACAACGCTCCTATCAACACCTTATTGCTTTCATTTGTTCAGGTGGCGATACAGTTCAGTATTTTAGATAAATAAAAGTTTCTAAGAATCTACACAAAACAAATACTTTGTGTTCACTCACATTACTTTTGTAGTTGCAACTCAATAACACACCACTCCTTCATCAGTGATATACAAAACTCATAATTCAGCTACATACACCTCAGGGTGGTGAGAGGAAGACGGCTTAGTGTCAGGATACACAGGCAGAACAGAACATAAAGACTGTTTTGTTGGTGAGTCCAAAGCCTGTGCCGTAAGTTTAATTTTTAAAGCTTTCATATTAACACACAATACCACACGCTCACATCTTTGTCAGTCGTTAACAGTTGTGACAGATTTCCCTAGTCGTGGGCCATGTTTCTCAGTTTACAAGACAAATGAAGAACGATTCAAAGAGATATTTTGCAACTTCCTAGAACAAAGTATGTAACTTGATTACCGAATACCATGAAAAGGGAGAGGAAGGGAGGTGTAAAGGAGAGGTGGGAAAGGCATTTAAAAGGTGTATAGACAGGTTCTCATATCTTTATAATCTTCATGCTGGTGCATCATGATTCAAGTTGCTACTCAGACCTCATCCTGAAAAATCTGTGTCAGCCATCGCACACAGATTGATTTTAGGAGAGCATGACTAAGCTATTAGCTGTGCCATGACTTGAAGTAACTTAATTTGAGGTAGTGAAAGGAACATTGTTACACACCAGTTTGGGAATGTGTGAAAGTTTGAATGAGAAAGAGGGTGGAGGACTTCAGGATTCACAGGCCAAGTTCATCATTAATCATATTATTTCATAAGTGGATTAATTGGTTTATTACATAGTTAACAAGTTTTCTCATTACAAGCATAAAAGAGACAATACGCCACCATCGAAAAACAGAAACGTTACTACAAGGACACAATATTTAGAGCTACAGGTCAAATTGTTTTCAACATCAATTCATCTGTGGATTTTTTTTTTTTTTACCATTAATTAAACACGATAAAACCTGAAGATGAGTGTACTAAAGCATATGTAAAAGAAAAGCAGAAAATCCGCACAACTGAGAGGCAGGAACTAGGTAATGCGTTTTCACTTGAAAAAAATGACTATCAAACAAGTCGCTGATTAAGTTTCAGTTATTTAACTTTTAGTTTCATCTCTAATAACAATAGCTGGTTCGATCCACTTTGTTTAGTCTATGTTTGGCGACAAAGGTCCCAGGCTTGATTTCAACCCATACACAGTCATGTTATGCACCATCAGCTGAGCCACCCAGGACGCCCCTCATTGACATCCATTGTAGTCCTGACAGCTGCTGTTGGAGATCTGGCTGAACAACCACTAAACTGTTCCAGCATCTAAAGTAGGCTGGTTAAACATATCAATCTCAAGAATATACAAGTGTTCCTTCTGCACATTGTGGCATGTCGTCAAAACAGGAAGTGTTTTTGACTGTGTGGATAAATCTCCACGGAGACGTACAGTCGTGGAACTATGGTTAATTGACAGCTTGGGTACATGATCAGGGTGTGTGAGTGTGTGTGTAATCTGGGGTCTGAGTGGGAGGGTGTGTAGATGTTTGGCAAGGTTGTACCTGCTTTAGAAGTTTGCGTGACGTGTTTTCTGTAAACTTCCATGCACACTAAAGAAGTGGTGATAGCAAAGGGCCCCAGGTCCTAACCTCTAATTACTAGGAGAAGCCGGTTTACTCGGAGGCCTGGTGAGTCACCGGGTAGCCCGGCTTGGCCTAGCCTGGGGATAACTTGCAACATGCTGCTCCTTGGTGATTCATCCACTGGCAAAATGGCTGACATCCTGTTTCCTTACTCAGTTCGAGCCGCAGAAATTGTGCGTTTGTGGTGTGCTGCATTTAAAAGTTCCATAGTGGGCAGGGAGACATGTTAGACGCACACACTGCTGGCGTGGAATTACTCCTGCCAAGTTTCTGCAATGGAAGAGTCACAACTACTTTTATGTGTTTCATTTTATTCTTTATTCTAAAAGAATCTAGCAGCCTGGGGCTTAATTTGTATACACGTGAAGTTTGCTGAGGCAGCAGTAAGGTGCATACCAGAAGACTTGTGGCAACAGCTATAAACACTGTGTGCACTGCCTGTGCTTGTCATGATGTTTAATCCTTAAAAAAGACATCTACCATGTGTGGAAACAAAGAAAGCTTTTCAAATTATGAGATAGTTAGTAATGCTGTTATTGCCTTTCAGTTACAAAAACTATAGACGGCAACTATCGATATTTTAATTATTGCTCAATTCTTTAACCATTTACTCCAAAAAACTGGTACTGTATAATAATGCCGATATAATGTTGTTTTGCATCAAATAAAATGAAATGTTTTAATAATAATAATAATAAAAACAACAACAACAAAGGAGACATACAATTGCTGACCTTGCATATTTCCTTTTTAGTTCAGTAGGATATAAATTGCAACATAGTTTTAAAAAAAGGCAAAGTAAAAAATATAATTTTCAAAACATTTTGTAAAAGGCTTTACAGTTACACTTGCTTACCACAACCACATATGACAAATATGATGAATGTTTTACTCCAGAGTAGGACTGGTGGGCTGGGGACAGCCATACAATAGCTTTTTGTGCCTTGTAAGCCAGTTTAGCTGGTTGAAGGTTTGCTATATGACGCTGATGTCTGCCTGTAAAACGGGGATCATTAACCTCGTTCTACAGCAGCCACACTGAAAAGGCTGCCGGCAGAAGCTTCTGCAGCTTTTTTGTTAATCAGCCATGTGAGTGCAGGCATTGGCGGATGCTTATTATCTGAAAATGGCATTAATAGGCTAAAATGCTTTCACATTATCATTACATAAGACAAAAAAGCAAACTGTCACAAATGGGGAGCTTACAGAAGGTAATGTCAAGCATTTTTACTTGAAAAACTGATTATCAAAATTGTTGATGATTAAGCCTCTCCATCATAGAGCTGCAAATCAACCAGGAGGTGGATATAAGTAAAGTGGGTGACTCAAAAGCACAGTCGCACTAAACAGAGCCCAGGGGCTACTCGTTCACCCTCGTGACCTCTGGGTCCCTTCAGAATGAAGCAACAAAGCAATAACACAATGTAAGAAGCATGTCATCTCACCTGGCTGACTGGTAGGATTTTCAAACAAATACTGCTGCTTTGTTTGTTGATATAGCAACTGCAGCCAGCATTAAACAGCAGATAGTGACATGATGATATAGGGATCTTTCTTTTCTCTCTCTCCGTTCCTCCCTTAGTTATAAAGCTTTCTGTTACCCACACAAGGACGAGCCTGCCCTAAATGCACCGCTTACAAAGCCAGCTAGAAACACTAAACCACCACAGGGTAGGCAGGCGGCAACCGACTGCAGCGCCTCAAGGCTGTTAAACCCAATGTTGAGATGCGCCCAATGTTTGCTCATTGAGCGTGTAAATGGCTCATTCTCAGCATTCCTGCCATGAGAAGAGGGGGCAAAACAATAAGTGAAGAGCTGAGAGAGGGAAAACATTTTTATCTGTCTGAACATGTGAGCCACAGAAACAAGCCTGAGGAAGCACAAACTCCATAAAATATGTTCTGTTTTCTCTCTTGTCTCTCACACACATGCAGCTGAACACTCCTCACTAAACAAACACTATATTGATCCGGCATACCTCTTCGGTCGATCCGTTTTGTGCGATAATTCCGTGTGAATGGAGTGAGAAAAGAATTCCTGAAAACAGGTTTGGAGGGATGAGCAACTGATGCTCCTGTCAGGACTTCTCAGTGCCACTTTCAGCAGACACACACACACACATAGATAAGAGAAAACACAGCACGACTTGTCTCTCTGTATATCATCACACCTCAGCGCGAACGTTGAATGCCACACACAAAAGACAGCTCAAGGTTAGGTGCATGTACACTGTTCTGTGAGGACAAATGGTGGCACCTATCCTCCTTTTTTCCAACCATGCTTTGCATAGCAGCACTGCTAGAAAAACAGGTCCACTGAGGTCCTCGTCATCTGTTCCAACTGCCTTAATGTCAGCGGTCATCTTGAGTGGAAAACCCGACAATAAAAGCATAAAAATGCTTCTACTTTGCTTCTCTCTCTCCCAGAAGCACAATATTGCTCATAGACGAGTTACGACCACATACAATGACCCCTTGTAATGCATACAATGAAAACAAAGCTATGAATGGGATGGCGCCCTGGACATATGGCTAGTGTGACAAGATGGAATCTATAATAAGAAGCACACATGCAGAGTTGTACCACACAAAAAGGAAGCTGGCGCTACAAACTTTTCCCTCTCAAATTATAAACACATGTTGGATTATTCCTATCCAGTGAGTCACTTTGAATGAATGGAGGAAAAGTCTGTAAAGGTGAAGTTTGAATCAAAACACCGCTTGTTTGTGTCAAAGCTACAAACAAAATTGATGTGTCTGTGCGATAAAGACACCATGAGAGCCTACAGATCAAAGTCTGTAGACGACATGTGGGGGGCGTCTTCTTCGCTCAACATACAAGGCTGTGTGATTAGAAGAAAAGGACCTTGTATTATTATCTCACCAATTATCTTTAAATTGGAGGAATGTGACGTTAACCTAATGACAAGAGCTGCAATCCATACATAGCATTGTGCAACTGAGGCAGAAGACGTGCTTGTAAAAGTGTCTCTGCCTTTTCAAGCATTATTTATTACTTCTAGTTCCCTACAATACAGTGCAGACGATTAGTCTAACAAAAAGTAGCAGTTTTTCTTGAATGTCTTCAAAGGGCGAGCAGCGGAAAGAGCAACGTGGTTTGTCAGTGCCAGCCAACATGGAGCCTTCTATGTGCTTAGACTATAATAACAATACTGTTCAGGTTTTGCAAGGCACAGCAGCAGCTACCTGGATGACTTAATCCTCTATAAACTTCAGGCTGCTGGTGAGGAAAGTCACCAGCATTTCACTTTTTTTTTATCCCACCCACATCCATGCATTAATGAACAGGACATAATTTACATAAGTAGGATGCAGTTAGGAGACATTAAACCAGGACACATTAGAATATGATTGAAATATGGGACTTAATTAAGACAATTTAAGGATAATAAAACAGGACAGACTGCAATAGAATAGATACAATCAGCATAGAAAAACAATACAGTAGGATTCAACAGTGCAGAACAGAAAGAATAGATCCGAGCAAGATACAAGAATAGTACAAAGGAGTATAGAGGAGAATAGGAGTCTAGCCTACATAATAGGATACATTTATAATAATGTTATGAAACAGGACACAACACAAAAGAATAGATTAGATCCTCTGTACAAACTGTTCTTTTGTCCCATTTTGCACTTAAAGATTCGACTTCCACCTCCTACCTACTAACTTTGCTGCAGGACTTGTCTCCTGTCTTTGTACCGACGGGGATCGCTCTCTCCAGTCAAACCGCCGACGTGCGTCTCCTTCCCGTCGGTGCGTCACATTCCTCCGATCGGGGCTACAAACTCCACCCAAAACCCCCGCTGTGTACCATCCACTGCCGACCAGCGAAGACAGGCGACGCGAGGCCACACGGACTCCAAGCCCGGGCTGAGTGCTTCACTCGGCGGGGTGTGAACCTCCAGAGCCGCCGCCACTACACGGAACAGAGGAGCGGGCGGTGAATGAGGAAGGAGCGGGGCAACTCCTGCTAGGCAGGGCTTTCCCACCGGTGTGACTCCTCCCAAACCCGTTGATCACTGGGAACTGAAGACCATTGGAAGTTCACTCCCAGTGGCGTATTTCAAAAGTGTTGGCCTTCATGACATGACTTTTAATCGGAGTTTAATCTAGCCTTCATGGACTGAAGTTTCTCCAAACCTTTACCCAAAACTCTCAAACTTTGTGTGTATTCTTTTGTGCGGGTTTGTGCCAACAGCTGGACTTTTTGCACTTAAATACTAGAAATTCAATGAAGCACCATTGGTCCTAGAGAAACGAGATGTCATCCCTATGTACTCGTATATAGATGAACAGTAAGGTTCTCTTGAGACCCTGGAAGATCAGAAGTGTGTTGTAACAGCCTCTTTACATGGGGTGACTACTATAACCACTGTGCCACTGGTCGCCCTGCAGATAGCTTTTTTTTAGAGATTTCGTCTTACAAGACCAACTCCATTTTTGCATCTAATTGCATAGTTTTTGCTAACCAGACCATAAATAAGGAGCACCACTCAGAGCATGAACCCAGCACTGTTGATCTAGGGCAGGCAGTGACAATTGTATGATACAAAGAACTAACCTGACTCATTGGAAACTGATTGGGAAAGGGCAGGCGCTGTCAAAACATGGCAGGTGATTGGATGAAGCACCTGTCTATCAAACTCTCGCCAAAGTAAATCAGGAGAATGGTGAAAACATCTTTTCCATGGAGATGGGCCTTCAGTGCCGTTCTCTTCTTGCAATGAAGAAAAACTCTCCAGTTCTGATAAAACTGAGTCTGATGATGATGAAAACTGATGATGATCTGTACAAGCGGTCGCCTCTTGTGTCGTCATCACCCCCTGCTCCCCCCAAGCCCCTTAACTGCCAATAGCTCCTCACAGGACGCTGATTGGTCAGCTTTCTTCTGGCTAAAGCACAAAGGCATTACTTAGAGCCTGACAAGGCATACCTAAGAGCGGTTCAGAAGAACCGTTGTGTCCGTGAATATAACATCACTACTGGCTACACTGAGAAGCCTGAAATATAGGCTGCTCCCCCGAGAGACTAAATTTTGAATATGGTATAATGTAGAGCGAGAGGGTCATTATTGCAGATTGAACCCAGACAGAGTGATGCAGGCCTGCAGGTTGAATCAACCTGTATGCTGCTTTGTATCTCATATAACTGTTTCAGTTTATTGACTTTATAACTCCTAATTTTTGTGCTACTGCATTCATCATTATCCCTTAATAAATGGTCCCTGTTTTAGCAAAAGCCACATGGCAGACGGGTTCATTTAGTTAAGAATTGATCTCCCCAGAACACATAAATTATGAAATTTGGGGGGGGGGGGGGGGGGGGGTCTCTAAAATATTGACAATATGGTATTTTTGTAATGCATTTATATTGTTCTATATCTTCATCGTCATGGATCGTGCACACAATTAGACTATTATTAATGTATGATTCATGTATAAGGGTGATACATCACTAATGAACTTTAATAGAGACACTGGTGTGCATAATATTCTTACAATTGAAGCACAATATCAAAAACTTTGCTCACTTTGACTCAAATATCAGATAAAACTAACTTTCTTGGTCCAACTGAGTCTGCATGCCAAATCACCATTATCCATTTCTCTGTTTGTTTGTTGTCAGCGTACAGATATTTTGGATTAAGCCAACTGAGCAACCAGAGCAAAGCCGTTGTATAGTTTGCACACTTTAGGCTCATTTTGGTTTTGGACACCATGTTCCCCACTGAAACTTTATGTAAATGAGTCACCTGCTGTTTTTCTTCATGGTAAACCACTGAATCAGCAGTTTCACAGTTCCCGTTTCTATATGAATCCTCTGCTTCAGGCTACACCGCTCAGACTCTCCTTCTTTCATATGGGCTGGATTTGGAAAGCTTGTCTTTCTAAAAACCACAAAGACACAGTGCAGGTAATCCTCAGATTATTTAATTTCACTACTTCGCTTTTAGATTCTCAATGCGTCTCGCTGTTTGTCACTCACTTGCACACAAATACAACAGCAACCAAGACATTAAAACAAGGCATAATACAGGTAAAAATGTACACCTGTGTGTGTGTGTGCACTTTAAGTGGGCCGTCCTTTGTCCTGAAACATGTCTATCAGACAGAACACACCTTGTTTTATGGCCCTCTGATAGCAACACACACTTATGAATATGACTGTGTTCAGTCCTGCTCCTAAGGGTGTGCCTCCTGTCTGAAAACACCTATGTCTTAGTTAGCTGTTACACTCTCACTGCAGGAGCTTCTTTTTCAATTCAATTCAAGAAACTTTCTGAGCACTAACATGACCTGTTCACCATTTTCCAGATGATGCAAATGTGCAACTCTCAGCTTGGCAGCGATATGACATGAGGGTTGAGTGTTTGCATATAGCTGTATGGGTATTACAAGCAGACTATGACTGTGCAATAATAAAAAATACTCTGCGTGTGTGAAATGATATCCGATGAAATAAGTGTGAGTGCCAATAGAGAGAAAGTGTGTACGGGCTTTTATAACAAACACTAGGTATACAGACGCTGAGACGCAGGGTGCGGCTGTTCCAAGGAATGTGCTCAAGGCATCTTACCACACCCAATGTCTTTCTCCCTCTCTCCCTCCCCCCTTTCTCTATCTGTCCTCCTCCCTCTCTGAGTCACCTGGCAGCCATCGAGCAGGTGTACAGGTCCAGGCAGAGTCCAGGTAGCAGCTAAATCCTGGCCTGCATCTCAACACGCCTGGCTGAGGAGTCTGCATTTTCTTCTGCAGTTCTAATTCAAACAAGCTTTATTGACACGTCTGTAAGAGTTCAATGTTGACAATGCAGTCACATGTGTGTAGAGCACAAACACACAAAGTGCATTACTAAGCATTGGGGCACCACACACCAACAAAACGGCTTCAGTGTGTCCTCATGAAAAGATTGGGAACTTAGTATCTTATAACAGAAGTTAAATGTGGTTTCATCTTCTTTTTTCAGACAATAACTTTGTCGTCAAAGTGAGATGGGAGTCAGTAGAAAGCGGAGTAGCTCAGGATCAGGAGTCACTAACAAACAAGAGTTTGCAAGTTTTCTCTTGCTATTATCTCAGTGTGCCAGATTCCTATTTTAAAGCTATTTGTAGACATATTTTCCTCAACATGAATTTGTTTTCCACATGTTGACAGCGAATGTAGCTGCAGTCCCAGAGCCGACCTATGTAATCTCCATTTATCTGGATCAACAGGAAAATACTTCAGCGGTGTAGAAAGGTATTACAAACAGGTTACTCTCTGAGTCCGCTCTTGTCTTGTCTCTCTTTTCTGTCTCTGTCTGAAGCCTGCATCTCTGTGGCCCTGTGAGCTTTCCCAGCATGCTTTTCTCACGCTGTAATGTCACACCTGAGTATAAGGTGACTCTCTGGAGCCTCAAGCTCTGAGGTCATCTTTACACCACTGTGCCGAGAGGAAAGGTGCATACATGTCCACTTCAACACCATACAGTATATGGGTTGCTATGTACTGTATGAGTGTGTTTGTGAGAGGGGTGGTAGTGTTGTGTGTAGGACTTTCATGCCAATGAAAGAACAACTAATACTACAATACCACCCACTATATAATGATATTTCAACTTCTAGTTTTCTCAGTCTACATCATTTGCATTTGTTTCTCCCCACAGAATGAGATCCTGCAAATTAATTAGTCTCAAGAGAGTAAAACAGGATCCTCAAAATGTAAAACAATACTGTCTGCGTGTGTGTAAGAGACCTGATTATATAATGTAGTTATGAGACATAACACTCAAATAATCACTGACAAGTTCTAAATGAGATTTTTCTGTGTGTGTTATGAAATGTGTGTGTGTTTGTGTGTGTGTGTGTTGCTGCTTTGATCAGAGCTCAAGATCTTGTCAGGAGACTGACAAGTTTGAAGTAGCTACTGGGTGCGCCATCATCATGAACCATAAACGAAGGAAAGTCCCTACAGTGTGTGTGCAAGGTTTTTTTTCATTTATAGTAAGTGTGTGTGTGTGTGTGTGTGTGTGTGTACTGACACCGTCATTACATACCTGCGACAGGTGTTGTCATCCTGATGCTATTATTACTACTGTCTGAACTGATGATAATGATTATTCAGGAAACAACATGCATCGTTTTACAGACAGAACACAAAAGTGAGCAAACAAGGCTCCACATCATCATCCTGTCACTACAATGCCCGCAGTCCGGCATGGGTCATTCTTACCACCTTTACTATTATTGCACTCTTACTTAATCGCCTAATAAAAAAAAACAACAGCAACTAATATTTCGCGAGGACAAGAACAAACACAACAAAGCCATTCAATAAAAGCTGCTGAATCTTAGTAAGATAGTTGAATAAGAAATCTGAACAATTTTAGCCCCAACACAACTTTAGGTAATTAGGCCTAGTGACGCCCTAAACGAGCTTTAGGTGTGAAAGTGCTTGGGGAACAGCAAGAGATCAAAACCAGTTTTTCCGTCAAAGTCTTTTCAAAGGAGACAGGTGACACAGACGAGTGTTTGCACCAATAACTTGGCCTTTAAATTGCCAGGAATGTCATAATGCGGGCCGAAAGAAGGCGGACAGAACTGTGGAGGCGTAAACATGAACCAGCGATGACATCAGTCACCAAACACAACTGACTGATGCAAGTTTACCAAAAAACAACAAAGAACACAGCCTATTTTGGTTAATCTGACTCATTTTCATTTGATTCAGTTGCATAAAGCAAATTCAGCTAATTTCCCAGCATACGTTGCTATGGTAACTGATCTTGAACTATGTTGAATTTGTTTTACGGAGTCTAATTTTAAGAAAATGAGTCAGACTAAACAAAAGAAACCCGGTATATCTGATGAACTTGTTTTATTGAACAGCCACAGGAAGCAGAATATTAGTTTCACTCTGCTCTTCGTGATGACCAGGAACATTATATATAATGTGTAGGCATACATTGTGTTTCTGACTTGGGAAACATTAGTCTTCCGGACTAATGGGATAAATCACACATTTGATCAGGACTTCAGGGTGACTTTAATGGTTGGCAGCGACTCTACAGTTACCATTTACATATTGTAATACCAATGGAAAACGGATCCAGTTCGCCTGCTTCTGAGAAATAGGCTGTGGCTTGTAGGAAATGACAAGACTGATTTAAATACTTCCAACGTGGATCAAAAGACGCCACCCTTGGGTTTAAATGCACTGGTCCACCTCAGCATGTGGCCTGTGTGGAAACAACCTGCTGTCCTCCACTGCCCCCTACTGACCCGACCTGGACTGAACCTGAGTGTGCATTTTCTTTGATCACTTGCATCAGACTCGCAATGACGTTAGGCTGCTGTAAATGAAACAGAAACAGCAGTTAATACAATACACAGACGGAAACGCCGATCTCATTATCATAGAAATGAAGAGCATTGGAAATGTGACCTGGAGAAATTGTGAAATAGATAAATACATGTGTGGTAAGACCAAAAAAACAGAAAAAACAAAGATTTAAGAAGAGATAAATAAGATCTTTGTTAAATAGACTTACTTTTAATTTATTTCCAACTGATTGGAGGAGAAGGGAAACTAATACATGGGGTTACATATATGATGCAATGTCTTTTTAGCCAACAATTACAGTTATCTGTCAGTATAATAAGATAAAAGTCCCCATATAATGTTGCAACGTATAATGGCTACGTAGTGATATTGCGTTTGTCTCTGCATCACCTCACGCATCTTTGACCGACTAGATGGAAAACGAAAGTTATGTTAAGTTTCGTTTTCCAGAGTACCAGCTGCTGGCGCACAATAAATACAGAGACTCTGCAAACACGAGTCAGACGTTTCATCGCATCTTACGGAAGCTTTCCGATCAACAAACAACAACATGAGCAGATCTACAGGTAATATGTGTGTAATATGTTAATGTGCTGTTTAATTCTTTGTTATGCAATATTTGTCATCTGTTTGTTTTCATACATTTGACGTCATTGATGCAGAGTCAATATTTAGTTTTACTAATAGGCCGTTTAAGGCATGTTTACACTTTCGTGTTGTGTAAATTCTTTTTTAATCAATACAGACGATTAATACAGGAAGAAGGGTGTGACCCGATGTTTTTCTTTTATTGTCTTCTACCTCGTACAGCCCGTAGCCTTCTGCATGCTATGGTCATGCAGGCCTACCCCTGAAGTGCTTTTTAAAAATATTTTATATTGTAAAAAAAAAAAACTTTTCTCCTCTTTTGTGAAGACTGGGTCCCTTCCTTGTGGAGGGACACCTTTGCGGAACTGCTGGACGAAGACAGTGAGCTGGACTATGGAGACCAGTGGAATCTCAACTTCAGCTACAACCAGACGGACAAAGTCACCAAGGAGGAGAGAAAGAGAGGCTGGAAGATCTACAGCCACTGTGCCTATGGACAGTATGTAGACTTTTACATTCACGAGTGTCCAGAGATATAACTCTTAACCATATAACTATTTCCACCAATAGACATTCAGGTCAAGGAAGATAAAACATTTGAAAACTGTTGACAGAGTTTCTATTGTTCTAACAATAGCAGAAAAACAGGCTTGGTTCAGACTGCTTTGTTGCTACCATGCCAGGTCATATGATGATGGGGTTATAAGGAGCTCATGTGCAGTAAGAACAGTGTCATTCTGTGGAAAAACCTGGTACTGCACACTGGGTAAAGACTGCAGAAGTTATCTGTAGACTGTGTAGGAAGTTATCCTGCTTTATGGTGACGCAAAAGAACACAGGATATGATTTAACCAACGCAGTTATGGGAAGATTGATCCTTTTCCATTTAAATGTTAGTTTAACAATAAAAATCATTCATAACATACAAAACATATGTTGCTGATTCTGAGAATACCTCAGGTAGAATCTCAGTATCCCTAAGACTCATTTATCCTCTTATTTCCGCACAGTTTCAAGTGTGCATCCTGCAACAAGATCTGGCCTTCAGCACGGGTGGTGGTGTTATTCCGTTACCGGCTGCGGGGGGACCGGGGGACGGTGACCATGAGGCCCTTTGGACAGGCCTGTCGCAGTTGCCAAAACGATGAGTTTATGCTCCCTGGTTTTTCCAGTGAAGAGGTGGAGGCAGCCTTGCTCCGACTGTGTTCCAAAATCCGCAAGAATTGCTACGGAGATGAGGACGACAGCGATGGGGGCTCACCATCGGCCAAGGTGTGGACCAAACCACACGAGGCGAGCCTGTGTCAGGCCTGCATTATGGGCATCTGCTGTCAGGATGATGGATAGAAGTGTGTGTGTGTGTGTGTGTGTGTGTGTGTGTGTGTGTGTGTGTGTGTGTGTGTGTGTGTGTGTGTGTGTGTGTGTGTGTGTGTGTGTGTGTGTGTGTGTGTGTGTGTGTGTGTGTGTATGTGTGTGTGTGTGCTGGTCCTTTTCCCTAAGAGTTGCACAGTTTTGTTAGTTTTAATGCTTTGTTATGCCATTTACTATCAGGACCAATCATTTGTTTGTATTTTTGTCAATACTAATAAAGTCTCAAGTCTGACCACATTTTGTTTTCAGGGTACTGATTATTTCATGGATTTATAATGTATATGAGTATTGAAGAATATAATTTAGTGCATTTACTCAACTACTGTACTTCCATTTTGCACTACTTATAATTTCTCGACAATTGAAGTACAAATGTTTTACTTTTTACTCCGCAACATTTTATTGATAGCTGTGGTGACTAGTTACTTTGCGGATTAAGAATTTTACATGGAAAACATGATCATCTTATTAATTATGTGGGTGTATTATGTTATATAATACATGCAGAGAGGGTAAGAAAACAAAATAATATTAAATATAATAATTGTATGCACAATAACACTTTTACTTTGAATACATTTTGATGAAATAAAGTGGAATTGTGTCTTTTGCTTAAAGTGAAATGTGAAATCAGGACTTTTAGGCCTACTTGTATTTATGTATTTTTGAAATTGTGGAATAATAGCATCCTACCACCGGGGATGACACAAATTAACTACTTTTGTTTTAACGGAAGTAGCTTTATGGTTATTTCAGTTACCGTAACCCACATTGTCTGACAGTAGTTTTTGACAACTCAGTGTCTGGCTGCTGCTGCTTGTTAAGAGTTAAAAGTCATAAACAAATGTATACGTTTTCTGTTTTACCTTGCTAGTTATTAATTCCCCGATAATTTAGTTTATTTTAATATATAGACTGTATAAATATTAAATCACCTGTAATAGCAGCTATATAATTCAATTTTACAAAAATTAATCGAAATATGTCAATGTGAATGGAGGACTAAACATGACTTATGGTAAGTCTCAATAAATAAATAAATGCATAACTAAATTTATAAATAAATACGTACAGAAATAAATAAATAAATGCATCAATAATTAATGAATAAATAAATGCATGAATAATTAAATGATTTACATTTATTTCTACATTTGTTCATTTACATTTCTTTCTTTCTGTATATCTGTGTTCGTATGTTGATGAGGTGAGAGGTCCCATTTATTTATTATTTATTAATTTAAATATTTATTTATTTGATCCTGTATTTCTTAATTTATACATTAATTTATGCATTTATTTATTTTGTATGTATTTATGCATTTATTTATTTATTCCTGTATTTCTATATTAATACATTAATTTATGCATTTATTTATTTTGTATGTATTTATGCATTTATTTATTTATTCCTGTATTTCTATATTAATACATTAATTTATGCATTTGTTTATTCATTCATTTATTTATTTCTGCATTTATTTATTTATTCCTGGATTTTTTTATTTAAACATTAATCTACGCATTTATATATTTATTCTTTAAATTTCTTTATTTAAACATTAATTTACGCATTTATTTATTAATTTATTTACGTATTTATGTATTTATTTCTGCATTTATTTATTGAGTCCTGGATTTCTTTATTTATACATTAATTCATGCATTTATTTATTCATTCATTCATTTATTTCTGCATTTATTTATTTGTTCATGTATTTCTTTATTTCCGTATTTATTTCTGCATTTATTTATTTATTCACTAATTTATTTAATCCTGTATGTATTTATTTATTTATACATTTATATATGTATTCATTAATTTAATTTATATTTTTTCTGTATTTATTTCTGCATTTATTTATTTATTCACTAATTTATTTAATCCTGTATGTATTTATTTATTTATACATTTATATATGTATTCATTAATTTAATTTATATTTTTTCTGTATTTATTTCTGCATTTATTTATTTATTCCTGTATTTATACTTTCATTTATTTATGTATTTCTTTTTTGGAGACTTACGTCATGTTTAGTCCTCCGTAAATGTGCACGCGCCTTTTAATTTTTACAAAAGGTTACAATAAAGAAACACAGTACAGTCAAACGAGCCGAGGCAACCGACCAATCAGGAGAGAGCTCCCCGGATGACAGTTGGTCCCGAGCATGCGCAGTACGCTTTTCTCTTTGGCAGCCACAACAACATACTGAAGCAGATACAGTCAGTTCGCCCCTCCGCTCCCAGCAGCATCATCGTCCCCGCCGGGTCCGGTGGCAGCACAGAGAGGAGGATGGTTCAGCGGAGAAGCTGCCGGGGATGCGAATGACAGTGATCGGATAATGGCCCTCGATTTACGCAAGTTCCCGAATGTGCGACTAGCGACCAAGTGAAACGACCGTGTAAGTAAAAAACGACGGAGATTTGATGTTGTCCTGGTAACGTTAGTTGAGAGGCTAACGAGAGCTAGCTTCGGTAACGGCAGGAAGGTAAAGGCTGCTTTTGGGTGTTAACGTTTTTTTCCCACGGCTGTGAAGGCGCAGTGGGGAAGACGTTAACACCCAACGTTTGTCTTTTTTATCGGCAGTATTTCGGACAACACACACGTATATTACTCGCCTTTCTGTTGTGTTGGTAATTCACACACAGAGACTGTCAGTGTGTTAAACAAAGGAGCTTTAACCAGAGGGGCCGCGTGGACAGAAAACATGCAGAGAGAAGTCGGCTGCTGTTTGTTTTGTGCTCCATTTCATGCTGACACACTTCTTCAGGGATAACCACACGAGGTCTGACCTGGATATGTAGCTGATTGACGGTGACCTAGCTAATTTTTGGTGAAGTGTTATTAAAGTAACTTGCACTGCATCTCACTGTGCAGTTCTTGATCCTCCATACAAGTTTGATTTCTCCTTTGACAACCTGGTTTCGGCTGTTTATACAGAAACATGATCCACCCATACTTTAACTGAGGTGTCAGACTTCATCATGTGAGACAGCACGTTTTAATAAAGGCACTACAGTGGGTGGTATTTTTTTAAAGGCATGTAGTGACAGTAGCACAGTAGTAACTGTAGATGTGACAGTTGAGGTACTGGCAGGCAGTGGTGGAAAGTACATTCACTCAAATGCTGTACTTAAGTACAGTTTTGAGCTACTTTACTTGAGTTATTCCATTTTATGCTACGTTTCAGAGGACATATTGTGTGTTTTACTCCGGTACATTTATCCCGTAACTTCAGTTATTAGTTACTTCATAGATGCAGATTATATATGATAAAAAATCAACTAATTAAATAACATATATTTGTGAAGATTAAGCTACACCGGAGTATATACAGTAAATAGTTAGCCACACATTTTATCAGCTGTAACATTAAAGTGATATTTACATTAATCTATCAATAATTATAATCTCTTATTCTGAAATGGGCCATTCTGCATAATAAGTACGTTTACTTTTTCTACATTAAGTACATTTTGATGCTAATACTTTTGTATTTTTACTTGAGTATCATTTTGAATGTAGGACACATACTTGTTTTTTCTACAGTGTGGTATTACTACTTTTACTCAAGTCAAAGTTCTGAGTACTTCTTCAACCACTGCTGGTAGTTATGGCTGAAATGCACCATGTACTCCAATAACGTCTCAGTCATAGCTGCTTATCGGGACTGTTAAAACATATCATAGATACATATCAGTGTCATTTATTAATGTCTTGATATTTAGCAGACAGCACCCCTGGTAGGACTGCAACAAATCATTTTCTTCGTTAGATGTGAAAGTTGGAAGAAAGTTCACTGGCAACAATTTTTTTGTAATGAATCAATCATTTAAGTAATTTAGCAAGCAAATCTGCCAAACAATTGCTTTTTTATCTAGTCTGTTAAATATCAAGAACAATAATAAATTCTTGGAGAACAAGGTGAAATATTAAAATGTCTCGTTTTATACAACTAGCAGTCCAAAACATAAATATAATCAATTTAAAATTATAAAAATAAAAGGCAATCTTCACACTTTAAGGTTGTCAACGATAATTATCGGTGGTTTTGCTTGGGAAGTTATTTAATAGTTGCAGATTGATTTACCGTATTTACTAACCATTTAAACTTGAACAACTTGTGTGTGAAAAGTACCCAGACAGTCACACCCAGTGATGTTTCATTGTGTCTGAATGTGGCTGAGTTTTCCAGAAACCAACAGTGTCATGGCTTGAGTTCTTGTCAGATTTCCAGACAGCATACATGTGTTTGGGAATCTTTTGCTCATGAGTCATTAAGTCTTGATTATCACGGTTCCTAAAATGGGAATACCATATCTACGACAGGCCCATTCAGTGTAGATACAAGTGTAACTTAAATTTTGAAATAATCCATAAGCATACCTTTTGTTCCTGGCTGGATATACGGCTAAAAGGACTAAAAATGTCTAGTCAACAAGGAGGGAAACACTTCCTCAGCCTCACTCCCGTCGACCACAGACTGACTGAATGCTCAAAGAGCTTTCGTAATAGAAAACAAATCCACTGTCGCTGCCAAGTGCAAACCTTGCGTTCCCTGGAATTCCAAAGTTCCATCATGTCCAGACTTCCTGTCCTTATTTAGTATGAGACACAGAGAGAGACTGTCGGAGATACACACAGGAGGGAAGTGAACTGGAAGTAAACCAGTGTGCACAAAACAGAGAACCAAGCAGACAGACTGACCTATTAACGACAGCAGCCCCCCTGACAATCACCACCACACACATGGTCCGGTCTCCAGCATGCATCACAGGAGCAGAACTCAAAAGATGTTGGCTATTATTCACCAGTGATTGCAGCTTCTGCTTAGCCTGTATGCCTCCGTCTGTCACTGTGCGTTTTCCCTGTCTGTCACTGCATAGAAATGGGAGGCAGAGGAGGGGAGGCAGCCAGCCACGTTATTCAAAGGTTCCAGAGCCCGGCCAGCCAGCGGCCAACTGTAGCCGGGCTAAAAGAGGCTCTTTGTGAGGGCCAGACAGATGGCCATAGAATGAAGACTGTAATGATACCCTCAACGGCCCAATACACACACACAGCCACATGCACTCACATACAGACTCCAATCATGGCGATGCAATGGTGTGTTTGTGTGTTTGTTTGTGTGTGTCCGTGTGTGTGTGTGGGTCTTATTTCACCACACTGTAATTACTCTTGTTTTTTTTTGTGATGGTAAAAATTCTTGTCACGCCAGTAAAGTAAATTTAGAACCGATAAAGGACAATAATGAATAGATCCTGATGACCCACGGATGTACAGGAGGATTATTAGCTGTTGCTGGGAGAGTAAACTCAGCTGTAGCAGCCATATCTGTGATTCTTTGATTTTTGTGCCCGAGAGTCAAAATTGAACTGGTTTTGGCCCAAGGCATTAGTGCTGCACGATTTAACACACTCAGACTCTAATATCTCCTGTAGCAGACAAGCATGTAAACAGCCTGTTGTATGCAAACTCTTCACACACACAAGCTAACTGGACTCACAGTGACCAGCTGTGGTAATATTGACCATGCCTTTCATCAACCGACTTACAAATCGATAGCTTGGATATCATTAACCTTCCCCTCCTGCATGTCCTCTTTATAATTATCTATCTGTCTTTCTAGCTTCTTTCTTCTGTCCCTCCGCTCTTACCTCTATTTCCGGTAAGATAACATCCTCGCCGCGGCACATGAGTTAATCGATAGATGGACTGATTGATTGAAACAGCTTTCACTCCCTTTCCACCTGTCTCCTCAATTCACATTCTGACTTCTGTCTTGTTTTCCCTCTCCTTTTTCTTCCCTTCACCAGACTTTTTCCCCCCATTCATTCTATTTCTTTCCTCTCCTTATGTTCCTCTTTCCACCATCCCTTTCCTTTTAATCGATCTTCCCCTTTCTCTCTTTTACTTACAGGGCAGGGAAGCACTGAACCATGTTGCTCTAAGGTGTGACCTGTGGTGAACGGGGGAGGAGGAAGAGGAGGAGGAGGGAGGCGCAGACGGGCATCTGCCGCAGCTCCCTTTGTGAGGCCTTTCGCAAGCTTGAAGCCATGGGCAACACAGCCACCAAGTTCCGCAAGGCCCTGGTGGGTGGTGATGAGGCCCTGGCCTGGCAGCTGTATGAGGGCAACCCTCAGTTCAGAGATGGCCTGGACCCGAATGCATCATACGGAGAACCGTACCAGCACAACACGCCCCTTCACTACGTCTGCCGCCACGCCATGACACGCCTGCTCAGGTAAAAGTTTTTTTTTGCTTTGGATTTGCTTCAGAATGTCAGACGTATTGATTGAACTCAACAGTAATTTTCGAGGCTGGGGCTTATAATGCTGTTAAGCAGTTATCCAATACAGTTACAGAGGCAGTTATGCAAGTGAGTTATATTAAACTGAATTACAATTAGCGGGATGTCGGCTTCATTTCTGGGAGTCACCATTTCCATAATTGTGTTTTTAAGGGAAGAAGTAAGACTTTTTGTTCAGAAGGGAGCAGTCACATCACATATACTTGTTGACATATGCCAGACACAGCCATAGGGTTTTAGCTTTAAGCACACAGGCAATCAGACACAATTAGACCCACACAGATACTGATTAATAAAACTGCAAACTACAGTCTCGAAAAGAAGCAATTACTAGAATGTCCAATAGTGAGAGTCTCAACCAAAAGCAAACAGGAATGGGCCACTTCTGTAGGAAGTTTTCTAAAGTCCTAATGATGTCTTCAGGGTTATCGCTTAATTTAGACTTATATGAGAAAACATGGCTGTGTAAACTCTAGGCACTAAAGGTCAGGATGTCTCTGCCACTGCTGTGTAGATTTTGAGCACCTCTTTCTTTCAACTTAATGAAAATGCAATTGTAAATCGCTGCACTGCCACTTTAAGAGTGTTAAATTTACTGCATTTTTATTGTTGCTGTAAGGAGTTTCTTTCATTGCATGCACGCATGCTTGAACCCGGTGTACACACACACACACACACACACACACAGATGGTATCAAAGGGAGGGGGCCTTTGATACCATCTTCTGTCTTAAGAGAAACTATAAAAGGGAGTTACTGAGGCTAACGCGACCCAAAAGAAAGGGGTCAAACTAAAAAACATACAGAGAGCAAGACACAAGTGTTTCTTTTTACCCCCTGCAGGGATAATCACGCTGGCCGTGACCGAGGCAGCTGATTCAGTGACTCAATAGCTGTCCTCTCCTTCTCCTCCTCTCTTGCCCTTTCTTTCCATGATTACAGGGGGGTCAGAGGAAGCTGTTTAAAAAGGCCTGTCAATTATCTGTGCATCTGCATGTGTGCGTGTGTGTTTTTGAGGAGGAGAAACCGTGACTCCACAACTGCTTAATGGGTCCAAGTCTGCGAATATAACACAGTGAACCAATCGGCGTGCTATTTGTGTCCCTTCCTACTAACCTATAATGGGCCAGAGAGACGTGCTGAATACAGCGCTCTTCTGCTCCTGATAAGTATCAGACGGAAATGCTTCTTTGTTCCAACAGCTCGATTGGACAGAGGCAAGCAGATAGATGACCGAGAAACCTCAGTCAAAATAAAGACTCAGAGGACAAGTGGGGGCCGGTAGATGCAGTCCGTTTTTCAGATTATTTTTAACATATATCTACTTCCCGGATATTCGCGCTCTTCTAGTTCTTAACTCCGTCGGTCGGATTGGACAGTAATCCCATGAGATGTGCAAACTGGGAACTCAAAAGTAAACTATTACTGGAAAAATGGGCGTAGTTCAGGAAGCGTAACCCTTCCTCCACAACAACTAAGAACCCACAGTCTCAGAAATATGTAAATAATAACAGTGACGTGGTTGCTCATTGTGAACAATTGATTTCCTGTTTCCTGAAGGCTGAGACATAGAGCAGATGTATTTGTTAACATACAGCAACTTCCCTTCTTATTTTCAGCGTGTCTTCAAACTATAGGACAGGTTTGGATCCTTTTTGGTCACGCACTGCAAACACATTCAGGATTCTCCCTTGAGGTTATCCACCCTCGTTAAATGAAGTACTCCCTGAACAGCCTTGGTGCTCGACAATTACTGCAAAGCATGTAACGTCCCCCAGCTTGTTGTTTCTAGTAGACTGATATTAGGAGCATCCATCCTGAACATGGGGCTTTGTGCGTGTATGTGTGTGTACAGGTGGAGGGGGCGATGGGTTGTAGTTGAGAGGGGAATAATTAGTGATTATTGCTGTGCGGTTGCATTGGCAGTGCTGTGTCATTAGGGGGAGGATTCAGGGGCTTGTAGCTGACAGGATTAGAAGGTCAAAAGTGGAATAAAAGGCTGAAAGGCTGCACAATAAGGAAACGTTCAAACACTAATTCAATAGTGGCTACTGCAGAGGGAGCACAGAAGGAGAGGTTTTACAACAATCCTTTGATGTATTCAACCAGTGGAAATCCAATGACATCCTATTATTTTCTTCTTTTTTTGGGTGAACATGCATTAGTGAGAAGATATATCCATGTTATACCAATGATGGAAAAAGAAGCAGGGTTTTGCCTACAGTTTAATATGTACTGGGATACTGCAGAAAAAGATTGCCAGTGGAAGAAAGGTACAAGACTAGGAAAGTAAATTTTAGAGGTGGATAAAAAAAAAGCAGAATAGAAAAGGAAAGATGGAAATGGAAATGTAGAAAGAACCTTGAAAAGGAAAGAACAGAATAAAGGTGGAGACAAATAAAAAAAATGGAAAGCTAATCAGTAAATGGAGGTTTTGACAGACAAAGAGCAGAGAAAAGTATTTACTAAACAGAACTGCAACCACGGCCTGACTTTCACATTCATCACTGTGTGTGAGTGTGTACCCGCCAGCCAGCATGTCCATTATCTCAGAGATGTAATACAGAAATCGTCAATATTCTGCCAATTTTCTTCTCCTCCCTCTTTCTCCTGTTCTTCTTACCCACCAACAATCACCTCACATCTCACTACCATACTTCATCAACATGCCACATCTGCCGATCTCTCCACATACCCCTTTCCTCCAGCCTGTCTTTCGTAATTATGCTTCACTTTTTCCTTCCACCTTCCCTTTCACCCTCTGAACTCGCTTCTGAACTCTTCTGTTTTGTCCTTATTCTGTTCTCTTTTATTTCTTCTTGCTTACCTGCATCAAATAGGTCCTTCCTGTTCAGTAAAGAGGGTAACCCCAACAAGCGTAACGTGCACAACGAGACGTGCCTCCACGTGCTGTGCCAAGGCCCGCAGATCCTGCTGCTGCCAGAGGGAGCGCTGTCGCCAAGACTGGCCCGGCCCCAGAGGGACGAGCAGCGTCGCGCCGACTGCCTGCAGGTCTGAGCACTCAAAAACACACACGGGCAAACTTACTTGTTGGTGGGAAAAAGGTTTATTGATAAAGTTGACATACAAATAATGTGCGTATTTGTGGGTTCCCCCTGCTGCCAGATGATCCTGAGCTGGACCGGGGCCAGGCTGGAGGGAGGCCAGTATGAGAAGGCCAATGTCAACGCCACCGACAATCACCACAGCACCTGTCTGCACTATGCTGCCGCTGCAGGCATGAAGAGCTGTGTGGAGGTGAGAGAAAGTGTGCGGAGCGCTCTGGAAGCTCAGACTGTCATTGGGAGGAGCTTTGTTTCTCCATGGCAGATCTGTCTCTGCTCTGTGTGATTGGATTGGATTTTTTTCAGCCAGTTATCTGTAGACAGTATCAGGAGCATCTGCTCTGTGTTTCATTGCTGTCAGGTCCTACTAGTGCTTCTCCCTTTGGTTTTTGAGATTTTATAGCATTTGTAGCAGGAAGAAAATCCACGCCCTGGATTGAAAGAAAATTGAGCTCAGTGTAACCCAGATATTATCCTTTTAAGATAAAAAGTGTGAACATATTTCCCTCCTTTCCCTCTCCTCTTTTACTCACCTCTTTCATAAACTGTCTTCCCACACCTCAATCTCTCTTCATTGCGCTAAACTTCCTTTTGACTCTTGCCGTTCTCATTTCCTTTTCTTTACATGTCACTGTCTACTTCCCTTTCTGCCGTCACCTCTTTCTGTCTTTTCCTCTTTCCCCCTGATTTTTCTTTGTTTTCTCCACCTTCTCTCGCCGCTCGCTTCCTTCGTTCTCTTTTGCTGCAATTCCTTCAATTTCTTGTTCCTCCGTTTTCCATTTATCTGGGTTTTTTTTCTCCCATTCCTTTTGTTCTCTTCCCCCCGCCCTTCCCTCACTGTAGCTGCTAATCCAGAGCGAGGCGGACCTTTTTGTGGAGGATGAGGACAAGTTGACGCCATGTGACCATGCCGAGCGGCATCACCACACCGAGCTGGCCCTCAGCCTGGAGTCACAGATGGTTTTTTCATCCTCTTCAGCTCAGCAGTCAAACACAGACGCACATGGTGAAACCAACCTGCTGCAATACAAGGAGGTGAGACCACTGTTACCAGATCCGGGGGTTTCCTGCTGGCTGGACTTTTAAAATATATGTGTTATTTTTATGCCTTTTTACAATTGTGGATCATAGTAAGTCAGTGTTGCCATTTTTAAACATTCGCCTCACAGGGAATGTCTTTACACTCAGTCCTGTGTTTTCCTGTTAATGTGATTTTAATAGTTTTTTTGCAGTTTGATGTGGAAGGATTTTTCTATGATAATTTAGATCTTTATCATACTGATTTGCTGGTTATATAATACGTAATCTCCATTTCAGAGAAGTAAAGTTGGCTATCGACCAAATAAAACATCTCTGAAAAAACTTGTGTCAAGCCCCGACGTGTACCATGCATCAGCTTGCACTTACAGGAGGAAATATGATATAGGCACAGCAAAGTATCTTCTTTTCTCTCTTCAGGTCACAACTTGGATAGTTTTTTGTATAGTGGTACCACAGTAGTAACACAGATATACATATGCACATGCATGCATGTAATCTCATGCTTTTCAGGATCCTAGTTCAACAGAGGGCACCAGCACAGTCTTCCAATAGTGGCTGCTGCAGTTTGATCTTCCTTCCTGCAGCCAAATCTATGCTAATACTTAATCTCTCTTTCCCACCACCACCAAACCCCACTCCTGCTGCCCCACATCCATGTCCTTTTCATTTTTCTTGCATTATTTTTTTAATGTAAATAAATTTCTCCATTTTCTGCCTTAATATTTCTTGCCCTCACCTTCTCTTTCTCCCCCATCGCTCCCTCTCTCTCTCTCTCTTACATTTCCCCCTCCTCCTTTATTATGTCCCTTAACATTTCAGCCTTATGAGGGACTGAAGCTCCAGGACCTGCGCCGGCTGAAGGACATGCTGATCGTAGAGACCGCAGACATGCTGCAAGCCCCCCTCTTCACTGCTGAGGCCCTGCTCCGAGCACACGGTGTGTGGAAGTTGATTTGAGACCTTCACAAACACACGTCACAACAAAGAATCACATACATATTCCCTGCCTCTAAGAGTGTGTGTGTGTGTGTGTGTGTGTATATAACCTCTCCTCTTCAGATTGGGACAGAGAAAAGCTTCTGGAAGCCTGGATGTCAGACGCTGAGGCCTGCTGCCAGCGCTCAGGTGTGACCATGCCCACCCCACCACCCAGCGGGTACAATGCCTGGGACACCCTACCCTCACCCCGCACCCCCAGGACCCCGCGCTCACCCGTCACACTAACCCTCACCTCCCCGACCGACAGCTGCCTCACACCCGGAGAGGAGGGCCTGTCTTCGGTGAGACTCCCTGTGATGACTTTAAACGTTGAAAGCCTTAAAGATGCAGCCAATGTGTGGATTTTTAAAATATAAAACCTGCCATGAGTGAGTGAATGTTTGCTGTGGTAAGATTGAAACATTATCCTTCAAAGGAGGTCATAGGCCATTCTTCTTTCTACTGTTTGTAGTTGCACAGAAGCATCAGCCTCTTGTCCACTGTTGCTGTTGAGACGGGTGTAATTATACATCCAATACTTGTCTGCTTACAAATCTTTAAATTGCAGACTATCACAGTGTTGAGACCTGAAGTTGTTAGGGTACAGTTCAGGCATGGGATTTAATTTTCTTTGTAAAGCATGATCGAGCTGTGTGGGCTTTTGGAAAAATGTGGATATCACATCTGATGGCTATAGTATCACAACCTGTCGGCCGCAATAAAATCGAATACAATCTTAACAAAGGTTAAAGGTTTATTGCACATCAGTTGTATTGCTTTGTTTTGCATCATATTTTATAGAAGGTGCTGTTATTTCGACCATTTCCTTTTGTATGAAGACAACAGAGTAAAAAGTATTCAATCTCAAGTTAATGGAATATATAGTCATTTGTGAGCTATCGCTGTGATAGTGTGTGTGAAGTATCAGACAACATCATGTTTTTATTTTCTGTGCCCCTGCAGTGTGGAATCTGTCTTTGCTCTATCTCAGTGTTTGAGGATCCAGTGGACATGTCCTGTGGCCACGAGTTCTGCAGAGCATGCTGGGAAGGGTAGGACCGTGTGTGTGTGTGTGTGTGTGTGTGTGTGTGTGTGTTTGTGCTTCAATGTGTTTGAGCATTTATGCATTAATCTTTCTATGTGTGTATTTGCGTGGTGTCTCTCAGGTTCCTCAATGTAAAGATCCAGGAGGGTGACGCACACAATATCTTCTGCCCGGCTTATGAGTGCTACCAGTTGGTGCCGGTGCATGTGATAGAAAGTGTAGTTTCCAGAGAGATGGACCAGCGATACCTACAGTTTGACATCAAGGTAAACAAAAAACAGACAGATATTGATGGTTATTGTTCTTATTAAGGCTAACCACAGCTAAAGGAATGCTTTTTCATCCGCCTGTACATTTATTGTGTGTGTCTTTTTCCCTTGTGTTTTTTCTTGCAGCATATTCATATGAAATTGTTGTTTCTGTTCGTTTCTTCCTTTTTTTTAAGCATTTCCCACTTACTTCTGTTTACAATCCCTCCTGTCTGTCTGTGTCATGTTCTTCTTCTGTCTGTCTATCTCACCACCCCCTCCCTCTTTTCCTTTTGCAGGCATTTGTGGAGAACAATCCTGCCATCCGATGGTGTCCTGCGGCACGTTGTGAGCGGGCAGTGCGGCTCACTCGTCCAGGCCCCGGGGACAGTGACCCGCACAGTTTCCCCCTGCTGCCCTCCCCAGCTGTCGATTGTGGCAAGGGTCACCTCTTCTGCTGGTACACCTTGTGAATTATTGGCTGTATAAACATACTTGCATACTCAACACAGCTGGAAAAAGAGGCCACTGTGTTGTTGATCTAAAAACTGTTTTTTAGTTTTTTTTTTGACAGGCCATTTTATAAGAAACCTCTTTTGCAGGTTTTTCCTTATCTTATCTTTTGGGATATATTAGTGACAAGTTGTCATGCTGCTTTTGTCTCACTTTATTACACCTGTCTGCAGGGAGTGCCTTGGCGAGGCCCATGAGCCATGTGACTGTCACATGTGGAGGAACTGGCTCCAGAAAGTCACAGAGATGAAGCCTGAGGAGCGTAAGTCTGTTCCTGTGTTGATGTTTTTTGTTTTTTTTTACTGTTGAGTTACAGGGGATCATTTTTAGATGCACCACAGAAAGATGGCACCACAACGAGGCAGTAAACGGCAGCTGTCAGGACAGCTGACCCGGATGTGTCTAATATATTTTTATAACAACATAGTGGCAGGTGTTGAGGTCATTGATATTTGTGTGTGTTCTGCAGGGCTGGACTATTGAGATGTTGCTAGAATATATATATATATGTGTGTGTGTGTGATTGCTTGCTTTACACAGTGGCAGGTGTGGGTGAGGCCTATGAGGATGCTGCTAACTGCCTGTGGCTGTTGACCAACTCCAAACCGTGTGCCAACTGCAAGTCGCCCATTCAGAAGAATGAGGGCTGCAATCATATGCAGTGTGCCAAGGTATAAATAATAATCTGTCTGTCAGCTGTGTCAACATTCATATAGATGCTGAGTTCTGGTCACAGACTGTTAATTATTTACTATATTTACGTAGGTTATAATTATGAAATTGTCTCTCTCTGTAGTGTAAGTATGACTTCTGTTGGATATGTCTGGAGGAGTGGAAGAAGCACAGCTCATCGACAGGTGGCTACTATCGCTGTACTCGCTACGAGGTCATCCAACAGCTAGAGGAGCAGTCCAAGGAGATGACCGTGGAGGTATCAACACGCACATTCTCACTGATATAAACATGCACACGAAATATATTCACACAAACACAAATTTACCTGCTCACATTTCCACCCCCAAGAGCTACCCTCGTCACCCATCAGACGATACCTTATTGAAGCTTGTGTTCATTTGCCCTACAGCATTAAGCGTACTCGCATACACCAAACACACACCAAACACACACACACACACACACACACACACACACACACACACACACACACACACACAAACAGGATGGCATGTGATTGAAATGGAGTTGCTTTTTGTTACAGGCAGAAAAGAAGCACAAAAGTTTTCAAGAGCTGGATCGTTTCATGCACTATTATACTCGCTTCAAGAACCATGAACACAGTTATAAGGTAATACTTTCTCCACACATACACACACATTTAGAACAGAAGATCTTCATTGTCATTGTACAACAAGATTAAGATTGTAACCTCCATATCAGTGCTATACAAATAAAATAAAAAACAAATAATATACATTTTTATTTGTATTGCACGTTACATTCAACATTACATTCTTATCATTCAACAAAAAAAAACAGTATTGGACAGTATTCTATTAAAGTACAGAAAATAGAAATAAAGTCTGTAAATGGAAAAGTGGCAGTAACCATATAACATTTATAGTAACGAACAGTAACCAGCAGTATTGTAATAGTGCAAATAGCTGAATAACAGCACATTATCACAATCTGATTATCACGTATTGGATCTGTATTCTCTCCTCTTGGCTGTTAGTTGGAGCAGAAACTACTAAAAACAGCTAAAGAGAAGATGGAGCAGCTGTGCAGAGCCTTCATTTGTCGTAAGTCTCTCTTATATGATATAAACTGTGTAGAGCATTTTGTTTTAACCATGACACATGAATCAATCTGCATTGTAACACTGGCTCGTTTTCATGCAGGTGAAGGCACTCCTCCAGACACGCGGTTCATTGAGGACGGCGTGTGTGAGCTGCTGAAGACGCGACGAGTCCTCAAGTGCTCTTACCCATATGGCTTCTTCCTGCAGCAAGGCAGCACCCAGAAAGAGATATTTGAGCTCATGCAGGTAATCTAATGCATATCTGTGACATGAACGATACTCACTTGACTCGTTAAAGCCGCTCCGCTGACCATCAGGTTTTGTTTTTCTAATGCACGGATTTGTATTGGCCCGATGGTGAATCTAAACAAAATCACATCATCCGATGACTATGAATATCCACACAAATACTCACAGAAATTCTCACTATTGTTCTGAGTTTACGTATTCATTTACTGTATATGATCCATATTCTTCAGACATTTTTCACAAAGCTCTCCTCCTCAACATATCACATTTAATATTGTTGGGCCGCTTATGATCTACTGACTGTCTTGCAGAAACTGTGAGATTGTGTTTCTGTTAGTCCTACAGAATTTTGAGATTGCAATCTTGATGTTAAGCAGAGCAAAGGGCCTTTTCAAAAATAATTTCAAACACTTACAGGCTTAAAAGAAAAGAAATCTCCTGTGAGATAAAGAATACTGAAACTTAATGCATCTCCTCTATAGTAGAGGTTAAATAGGAATGGCAAATCCTTTTCTTAAAATTAGAATTTCCAGTCTCTGAGCCCACGTAGGTGAACATGTTGTCTTTGTCTCTTCTCAGACGGACCTGGAGATGGTTGTGGAGGATTTGGCCCAGAAGGTTAATCGGCCGTACCTGAGGACTCCCTGCCACAAGATAATCAGCGCTGCACGTCTGGTGCAGCAGAAGAGGCAGGAATTCCTGGCATCAGTGGCCCGAGGCGTTGCTCCAAACGATTCTCCTGATCCTCCCCGCAGGAAGTAATGACAAACACACTCACACACACACACATACTCAAACAGTGCATGGTTTTGTTTGCTTCTTCATCTTTTCACTGGCAGGCATAAAGAAGACAAAGTAAAAGTTTAAATATTTGATCACAAACTACAAGTCTGACCTGTATGGGAATTGTGAGACCGATACCGTTTTTAGACCTTTCCTATGTGGATTGTGCACCAATTTTGCACTGATATGACTCTGCAAAGGTAAAGATAACTTTTAACACTATCATACATTATATTTATTTGTTTTATTTTGGGCATGTCAGTTAGATCAATCATCATCACACATTGTCTTAGCTAAATCATACAATTCATATGTCCGAAAGGGAAAGCCAGCGACGCAAAAGCTTATCTAGTCCCGCCCCCGTTACCCACAGAATACATCATCTTCATCATGCTATTTTCTTATGACATTGACATAACATGTTTCAACAGCAGGTAGTAATCAGAGCTGCAGTCTAGCTTTAGACAGTCAAACAGACTACGAGTGGGTCTGCACAAGTGTCCATATTAGTCCATCATGAGTGAACCACAGTCTCGTCTGGTTGCCTGTGGTCCAATCAACAGAGATCATTTCAGTGATTTGATTATTAGCTTGTGTGGTATTGAATAAATGGCTCATTAACATCATGTTCAGTATCAGTCAATTGCTGACAATTCAAATACAGATTAAATAAAAAATAAAAAAATGACACAATTTCTAAATCATCCCAAGCATCATTTTCTGCACTGTATTCTCTTTGAAAAAGGTTTTAATATATTCGCGCATATTGAAAAACATATACCCCAATACCAATACATTTGTTTGTGATGCATTGTTTTGGCTCTACAGACTGCACCAAAACTGAAATGAGTCACTGTGAGCAAACACTCTTGTGTGTGTTTCAGTTACCCTGGAGGATCATGGGACTGGGAATACCTTGGCTTTGCCTCTCCTGAGGTAAACTGTCACACCATACACTTAAACTAACTCTTGTTCTGCTAAATATTTGGTTCATGCCCAGCTAATGCTATTTCCTACACCTGCGCTTAGTGACCTACTTCAGTATGAGGTCATTAAATGCATGACCACGGCTGCAGCTGACTTAATTTGCTTATGTGTGTTAAGATGGGGAGTCGCCACTCTGTACTGGGAGCAGGAGATCAAAGAGAGAGACAGTCACAGGTAATGCACCATAGCACATGGCGTTTTGTGCATATGCATGGGCAGAATTGTGTTTCCTGTGCTGAAGATTGTGAACCTGCTTGATGCTAAACCTACAACCCAGCAGTTTGTTTTGTAGTAACCCAGCTTGAATCACTCTTTGCAGGATTATGCTGACATCCAGTACCGTCGCAGACACAGACCACGGCGCAGAGGAGACATGCTGAGTCTGCACAACCTTAGAAGCAGCAGCAACACACCAGAGACCAGCAGGAGGAGTGACAGCACAGGTTTGGCAAGATTTTTACTATATACTGGCCTCATAAAGCACTTTATAACAAAAAGGAGTTTAAGATAAGATAAGATATTCCCACAAAGGGAAAATTTCCTTATTACAGCAGCAAAGTGGATAGCAAACATAGAAGAAGCATCAATACATTGTAGAACAATTTAAACAATATAAACACAGGGAAATTTAGCTAAAAAGGTGTATATACATTTTGTTGCATTTTGTAAACGAAGACAGTGTTGCACTGTAAAGGTACCATTGTCATTTATGCACTGAGCACAGACTCTGAATCCTAATGCAGCTCCATCCTTTGCCTCCATCTATACATTTTGACTTGTCACCACACCGCACAACCAGCTAATGGGATTTTAAGTTATTGCTCCATGAATCTGGCATTCATCACTGGGATCAATTTGTTATCAAGCTTCACAAAGCAGTCCCTGCTTTAATGTGATGTTTTGTTCAGACTCAGACCTGACCTTTCAGCCACACAAACAAAAAAGTTTTTCAGTCCTGCTTCCTCCAAATTAGAACAATCTCTAGAATCAAACCAATGCTTTCACACACTGGAAAAAGTAATTTGTGCCTTTTATTTTCTCCAGATTTTCAGTGATCACTTTCAAAGCACGTTTGTGTCTTTCTTCAAGCTACATAGCGGAGATGTTAACCCAAAATGAGCCGCATTTCTTTTATCTCTTCTGAAAAACCCATTTTTATAGACTTGCTTTTATGTCGTCTCTCTTTTTATCCTTCTTTCTTTCTTTTCTTGCTTTTATTTATTTATTTTATTTCATTCATTGATGTTGTTTGTTGTTTTTATTGCATTTATTTATGTTACTCTTACTTTACTATTATTCTACTATATTTGCATCTTTTATCTTTTTGTTTTTATTTCCCAAATGCTGCTTTTGTTTGGTCCTACTGTTTAGTTCTCTGTTATATTGATGTCTGGGTACCTGTCAAAGCGCTTTGTAAACTCTGTTTTTAAAGGTGCTGTATTAATTAAGTTAATGTTTTATTATTTTATTATTCTTTTGAATTTCAGAAGGTCCAGAGAGAAGTGAGGGCCGCAGAAGAGCGCTGGGCTCGCTTGATGAAGATGATCCAAACATCCTGCTGGCCATACAACTGTCTCTTCAGGACTCCCGCAGAGAACGGGGCCTGGAGGGAGGGATGGAGGGGAGAGTGGAGCTGGATCGTGGACAGGGCAGAGGACAGGAGAGGAGGTCGGGTCCCCCAGGAGACCTGGGCGATGTTGCTTTGCACTCTCTCAACACAGATGGTCGTCCAGGGGCCAGAGGCTCCTCCTTCCCCACTTCTCTCCTGGATCCTCCTCGCCCCCCTAACAGGACAGACTCCACCACCCAGCCTCCCGCATCAAACTCCCTCCCCCTCCCTCCCCCGCCTCCCTCTCTCAGTGCAGAGCTACTGGAGCTGGGAGACAGCCTTATGAAACTGGGGAACATAACCACTCCTTATGACCTGGACGCACACACACAGGAGCAGCTCTGCTCTCACCACACATACAGCCACAGCACACTCGCTGCTCCGTACACCCTTGAACCTGCTTACAGCGACTGCAGCCATAGACCAGACCAGAATGCAATGACCACTCCATATGTGCTTGACCATATCACCATCACAGATCCCAGTTTCTGCCACTCCAGTGGTTATTTGGCCGAGGCTGAGCGCACTGCCTCCTGCGCTCTTGAACGCGCCCAGAACCCTGCCCATCCTAGTTCATGTAACCGGGAACACGCAGCCACGTATGACAGCACCCCAAAACCAGACAGCTATTACAACCCCTGCCCCGAACACAGTAGCGCTTACACTCAGGAGCGTCCTGCCACCTACGCTCTCGAACGCCCACCAAAATCAGACCCCCAGCCCCCTGCCCAGTTGTGCCTCCCGTCTCCAGAGCTTGAGCCGGAGCTGCTTTCACCTGTGATCCCGCCGGGGGGCCCTTTCACCCCCAGCGACCCTCAGAGTCTGGAGCCCCTGGACCCCACAGCCAGTGCCCAGCTGCTGGACAACATCATGGCCTGGTTTAACAACAACATCAACCCCCAGAACAACCCCCAGAGCCTGGCCCTCATCCCCTCCCCGCCCACCACAGAAACTGACTCCTCCCCCGACACACACACTGAGACTGAGTCCGAGAGCCAGACCTCCAGGGACATTACCCCTGCCCCTATCTGGCAGCCCCTGGAGGGCGAGCCAGAAGCAGACAGAGGGTCGGCCAGTCCCTGGCTAGCTTCAGAGGGTGCGGAGGGCCTGAAGACGTCGAGGCCCAGCACTCTGGAGCTGGAAAACAGAGAGGCTGGCGATGAGGGTGTGGACGCAGGGTGTGTGGCTGACCTGTCGCTGGACGAAGCACACACACACCCGTGCTCACACTCCCAACGTGGAAACAGCTCTGCACACACTGCCACGGCCACAGAGAGAGACTTAGACCTCATCCTTCAGTTAGAGGGGGAGCATTCACCTGAGGAGTGGGAGGAACAAGTACACCTGGTCTGACAGCAGCAGAACAATGTGGAGAGGGTTGAAGTACAGAGAGAGAGAGAGAGAAAGAGAAAGATATGAAAGTGAAAGAGAAAGAAAATCAAAGACTGGGAAAACTAGAGAGCAGAAAAATAAAACGGTGGCGCCTCAATGAAAGTTGTAGGTCTTCTGGAGTGTTTACTGTATGTATTATACTGTATCTAGAGAGGACATAAAACCCTGCGGACTTTGTCCAGTAAAGATGATGTCATACACAGTTTTGTTTCTTTTTTTAAGTGCTTTTTGTCTGGTCTAAAATCAGACAAGCTTTTATTTGAAACAAGTGTTTAGAGCAAAGTACATCAATGGAAAGCTACTGATATCACGACATAAAACGCTGCACATGTTTTGCGTTTTCTTATTTTATTTATTTCCTGTATTTGTCTTCTCGGTTTGTTCAGGGTGAAGTTTTGGTGCTGATCGCTGAAATCCAAACTTGCCTTGTATACTCACACTTTTATTAACACACCGACCCAACCACGAGCCTCCTGGAGCCAAATATGATGATAACCGTAACCTTGGAGCTTGTTTAGCGTACTGTACAATCAGAGGGCCTAATTCTGACTTTGGGACCTTCATGCACACAGTGCCTGCTTCGTTAGAGAGCCAACACATTACTGATGTTTCCCTTTGGTAGGCTGCAAAGAATGACGATACACTTGTCTACTCAGTAGACGTCGCGCTTGTACAACTAGCTTTTCTGGATTTTACATCAGTAAGAGATATCGTCTTGTCCCTCTGCCCTCAGTCTCAGCTAAGAGTCGAGGAATACAGAGTCTTGCCAAAGGCACTTCAGCATAATGGGTGCTTGTTGTTAGTGCAGGGGATTTGAACCCTCTGTATGTTCCCTGCTCACTGCACCACCCAGCTACCGATTCCATGATATTCTGTCTTTCAATCAAGCGTCATCCATATTCCTGTTGTTTTGTTTTTTTCACATCTGCTGCGGCTCAGTTTTCAGTGACAATGTGCGAAAACTCTTTAACACAAACTCTATAATTATAATGATAATATAATAATAAAAATTCTGGCCTCAAAAATTGACATGTACTACATTATGATAACATCTTTATCAAATTAGGTATCACAGCATCATAATATTGTGTGTATCTGAATTGTTGTATTTAAAATAAAATGACTCGTATCAGTAAAGTATTCAGTCGATTAAACTAGATTCAGCCATGTATGAGGGAATAAATCAGATGTGCTGTGTTAATGTAAATATAGATTTTAAAAAGTCTAGAGTCTAACTTTACACTTCAATAACTCTTATAATCATTCACATTTACCTTTTCATGTTATTGGTAAGATTTCCTCAAGTCATTTTGTCACTTTGTTCACTGAAACGTTTGTGAAAACTGAGCCGAAGCACCAAGAATTAATACTGTACAAGGGAACAATCATTGGGTTTGTTTTTATCATATCGACTCCACTGCTGGTGGCTAGTGCAGGGTGCTGTTGGTAGAGTGGGAGATGTTTAGTGTTTACTGTAATTTATCCTTTTAAAAAAAAAAAAAATGTATTCCTTTTTATAGAGATGCAATTGTTTTCCAGTTGAGACCAGAGTTGTTGGGTCTGTGTGCCTTTTTTGTTTCAATCATATTTGTTGGTATTTATTAGTGTCATTGCTTTTTAAACACGCTAAACAAAGTTTCTGATGAAAGATAACGGAGAACACACCACTTTGGCTGTTGCCATACACTGAGGTTATTGATGCACATTAGTATCGTTTGTCCTCAAATTTTTTTATTCTACCTTTATCCCCGGAGAAAAACCGCTTTGAATCAGAGAAATTAAGAGATCCACTATAAATAACCTTTCTTTATCTTAAAGTCTTTCAAATGTAGCTGGCCTTTGATTTTTCTTGTGATGTAGCACTCCGAGTCCTGGGCTGTCACTCAGCCTTTTATCTTTAAACTTTATTGCCCAACTGTAATGTTTACAAGAGAATTCAACACTGCCTGCTGTGGTGAGATATGATCTGGTGCTTTTGGGACTGAAATGATAATTGAGTGTTTCTAATCATACCTTCATGGTCAAACACATGTAAAGATATTCTGATTTTGTTGAAATCTCTCCCTCTGCTTTGCAAAAGGTGCCAGTTATGAAGAATTTGGTATGCAATCAAAAATGCATCTCTTATAATCGGTAGTTGCTTGTTCAAAGTGTGAGGTCTGGAGTGATTAAAAAACCCTAAATGTACACATTTTCCTCTCAATGTTGCACACGAGACTGTGAAGGTGCTGGACAGGTTGTAAGTGCTGATGAAGACATTTCCTAAAGCCTGCTGAGATGTGTGTCGCCCATAAGATTTCAGATATTGTTTCCTGGTTTGATTCACATTCATTTTAGGTTGCAACAGGAAGGAAGAGTCTGGGGTCTTTTAATTTGCACAAGCATGCTGTAAATGTGTCGCACTCATGCAGTGCTGTGAGGTAAGATGCGGAGAACTGATTGTGTGCAGTTTTTTATTATTTTTATTATTATTATTATTTACTTTTTTAATTTCTTGATTTAGAATTTGATTTATGGTGTCAAAGGAATGGTCCTGTGCCATTTTGTGCTCCATATATAATGTTTATATTATAACGATCCCTAAAAAAACACTTCAGAATTTAAAAATATTAAATTGCACTTTCATAGATTATACTTGATACATTCCCAGTTGGTCCATGAGAGAGATTTGATGTGTGGCCAAAACTGTAAATGAAAGTGTCAGTGCAAAGTTTACTCTCAATAAAAGAAACTGAAAGTGTGTCGCTATGAGAATTTTTTTTTTCTGTGGCAGTGCTTTAAAACCATCTAAACAAAAATATGTAACAAAAAGAAAACAAAAGCGATGTAAAGTAAACATTAAGGACTCCTGTGAGAGCTGTTCGGCTCCTCTACGGTCAGTTTCCACTTGTCAAACATGCCAAACACGACTGAGTAAACGAACACATGAATATTGTGCAGAAGTTTGATTTCTTTAAATATTCAACATTATTGAACAGTTGAACACAAATACTGTCTTCAAGCTAAGCTAAAACGTATACCAGTGAACAAGGTACTGTACCAATCAACACCACAGGTTAAAAACACAAACCAAATCATTCTTGCACCATCTAGTGGCAGCAGTGGAAACCACAGCAACACTGACAAACTTCTGTTGTCCTCCAACTCAAACACACCTTGTATTGTGCTTCCCCTCACACACACATTTATCTGAACTCATATTGAAGAGGTGAGAGTGCTTGGTGATGCATTTCATTCCTGAACAAACAAACTGTAAGAAAAGCACGTGTAGATACAAAACACGTGAATACAACATCATTAATGTTATTGGTATTATTATTATTTTCTTGCATGTTCCAGAGTTATACACAATAGTAGAAACAATAGTGATATAAATAAATGTGCAAAGACAGTAAATCATAAAAAAGGAATGAAGAATAACAAAAACAAACATCTGTGGTGAGCTGCTAAACTAAGGGAGTACATTTGAAATGCCTAAACAATCTAATGTTTTTTGCAAATGTATTATGTTTGGGTTTTAACTTTATTCAAAGTGGTTAAATATGATTAAAAATCTGAACCTTAAAAAAGATAAAATGAGGGTTTTTTGTTAAACCAAATCGTTTTATGGATATAGTATTTTGAAAATATAATGATCCACTTAATGATGTAAGTTTCATCTGCCGAATATACGGATTGTTAAGAATCAATAATAAAATAAATAATAAATCTTCTTTTTTATTTTTGTTTATTTTTGTTTTTTATTTATTTATTTCAATAATAAATCCTCTTTTCTTCTTATCATGTTATTATTATTATTATTTTATTTATTTATTTTAATAACAAATCTTATTTTTAATTATTATTATATTTTATTTATTTATTTTAATAACATATCTTTTTATCATTATTATTTTATTTATTTATTTAATTTTATAATACCTCTTATTATTATTTTATTATTCATTTATTTATTTTAATAACAAATCTTCTTTTTATTATTATTTTTTTATTTATTTATTTATTTTAATAATAACTCTTATCATTATTGTATTATTGATTTATTTATTTTAATAATAAATCTTTATTACTCCACCGTTAGGAGGCGATGTCGTCAAATCGATCGGTTCCTCTTTGCTGTCGCTCATTTGATGACGTCGAATCGGCGCGTCACAAACGTAAAGCGTACAACAGCGGCCTGTGTTTTCACTCGAGCCCTGTAATTTTTAGTCTTCGGTGGAGGATTTCTCTCTGCAGTCCGTCACCATCATGAAACTAGTCCGGTAAGTAGATGTGAGAAGTGACTTTGTATCGAGTGATGTGATGTGCAGTGGTGAAAACAGCGCGATGAAGAAGGATGGAGTGAGATAATAAACTGAGAGGATGAGGCGGGAACGGAATGAATGGAGGCTGTCCGGTGTTACAACGGCCCGGCTCCAGGCTTTCAAATAACCCTGCACATATGTGCTAACTTCTGACCTGTGGTTTAGCTGTATACTACCGCAGGATTAATCTTATTTAGCTGGAAATGTTTCCAAACTATCTTTCTCAAACATCCCGACATGAATGCTAACGTTAGCCTGTTAACTCTCCGGCCCTGTGTAAGTTCAGTTAACGATACGCTAAAAACTGAACGCTAGTGTGGTGCTTTCAAGGTTTAAAAGGGGCTTGAATTTTAACCAAAGTACTTGGAACAGCTTGAAAAGTATGTTTATATGAGATGGCATACGTTATATACAATATATTTTTTATACAAGGTGTGTATATATACACAATAGAGAAAGGAGTTACCATGAACTGAGCATTCAAAAGAAAATACATATAATACAGAGAAAAGATCTCCACATTTGAGACTGAAAACAGCATTTCTGACATATTTGCATGAAAAATGAATTTGGACCATTAACAGATGGTTCGAAATAGTTGATTTATATATCTGTTGGTCTATTAGTTGATTAATCGTTGCCTCACCAATGACAAATCCATTTACAAACGTTGAAACGCTGGTGTTCTGTAATTCGTCGCCCCTCTGTAGAAAGCTGTCTGGAAACATAATTTTGGTTGTTTATAGCACAATGACATCTAAATGATCAGCATTGATGATTACACCTTGAAATGCTTGGAAATTGCTTGAATGTGACTTTGGAAAAGGTGTAGGGACCCTGCATGTATCTTTCATTCCTAATCACAATTCAAACGCGCCGGGGTTTGTAATGTTGAAATGTTTTTGTATAATTGGGGAAATGTTGGAGTTCAACGACTGATATGTTCACACTGTAATCTTTCAGATTTTTGATGAAACTCAGCCATGAGACGGTCACCATTGAACTGAAGAATGGCACCCAGGTCCACGGCACCATCACAGGTAAGAGCCAGCTGGTGCTTTGTTTAAATAAGTTGAACTTAACCCCCTGTACATGTGTAAACTTCAGTGAAGTTATATTCTTCAAAGTTCACATCATGACTCCAGTTTTCGATTTCACTTGATCACCAAGTGCACCTAGGGGTGACGTTCTAAATATACACCCAGGAGACAGTTTATTAGGTTCACCTGGCTACAGCTAATGCATGTCAATACAATGCTCTCATCAAGGTTAAACTCTATAACAGTTCGAACAGTAGCCTGACGATTGATTTAAGGGTTATTTCGTGGGCAGCAGCCTGGTGCTGCTGGACGCTGTGCACGTCCCTGTCAAAATACTTTCATTCACTGATTTCAGGCAGTTGTTTCTCTCTCAGATCCATACTTTAGTGGATGTTTGCTTGTTCAAGTTTTTCCATCCCGTTTCCTTTCTTTTCCCATTTAGGTGTCGATGTGAGCATGAACACCCACCTGAAGGCGGTGAAAATGACCCTCAAAAACAGGGAGCCCACTCAGCTGGAATCGCTGAGTATCCGTGGCAACAACATTCGCTACTTTATCCTTCCTGACAGTCTCCCCCTGGACACTTTGCTGGTTGACATCGAGCCAAAGATCAAGTCCAAGAAGAGAGAAGCAGGTGAGAAATATCAAGGTGTTCAGCGCAGAGATAACAGTAACCATCTTGTGTTTGAAAGTATGTGTATATTTTTTGTGTCCGAGTGTTTTGGAAGTTTAAGACGCAGTGTATTAATGTACTGTCTTTGTACTCACGCGAGGCCCTGTAGACCGACAGTGGCGACACATTTACAAATTTAAATCTACCAACCCGACAAAGGCAGAGACTGTTGAGTCGTCGCAAAGACTGCGGCCAACTAGCACATGGAGTAATTTATATTCGTCATTCAAAAAGGGGAAACTGGAAGAAGACCCATCAGAGATGCTAGTTAGCCAATTAGCACATTAACAACACAGGGATGTTGAAAGAACAAAGGCTTTATGAAGTGCACAACAACATACAATGAACAGTTTCTGCTTAAGAGCTTGACGGGCTCTTACAGAAGAGGCGAGTGTCCTAAACCGCACACTGCTGATCTTAGGATGTTGATTAAAACTAGACCCTTTTTTAAGGCAACGGTCTTAAAATCTTCAAGGATGAATCCTGTCATTTTAGCAGCGGTGAAAGCAAAAGGTGCTGCCCTGTGACAGAAATATATACACCTCACTTTGTTGTTGCTACTAAAGGGAGAATTCAAGCCCCTATTTTTCTGGCTTTGCTCAAAATTATGTCAAACTATGGATGTTGCTACAATACATAGCAACCCCCTAAATTTGAACTTGAACCATGTTTAGAAGGTAATGGCTGGTGAATTATAATCTGACTGCAAATGATTTACAGTCATCAAATTGTGTTTCGGAAAAGTTAGTTTTTATACTGTAACTTCTTCAGCAGCTGTTTTTGTCTTGTTAATAGTGTCGGTGTCTCAGTTAGTTGTCCAGTCTCCTTCCTACAATATGACTACTTTTGGGGGGGAAATGATTAACTTGCAAATGCGGGATAGTTGTTAATCGCACGCTGAGCTGACTTTGTTAATTAGACAGGTGGTTGGTCATACAATTTAAAATGGTAAGACCAGTAACATTATTTTTGTAAGTGGCTGTTTAAATTCTCTCTACAGGACAAAAACTGCCTCTTAACCTTTTTTAAAGACCAACCCACGGCTTGTTTTTGTTTAAGAAAGTGACTTGGTATTCAGTGGTGGATGGTCTGTTCTAAATGTTGAGTAACCCACGCAATGATGCTGCAATACCCACCGTGAATGTTTGACAAGTGTCGACTGTCACTTCTGTCTTCTCAGTGGCTGGACGGGGACGAGGCAGAGGACGAGGGCGTGGCAGGGGAAGGGGACGAGGCCGCGGCGGCCCCAGGAGATGATCACCAGGCTGTCTATTTGCTGCTCACCTCCTCACTGTTTGTACAGGATTTTTTTTTCTTTTCTCAGAGGAAACATTTTGTGAATTTCCACGTGTTTTTTTGTTGAGTTATGTTTTTTCCTTTTTTTGTACATTAAAATCCTTGAGAGGATAAATGTGACTCTGTGTATTATTGCACCAGTGGTAACAGGATTGTTTTTGTTTTTCACTTTGTTTCCCTTTTTGTTTTCATTACATATCTGAATAAAATACCTTTGCGTGGAAATGAATATCCCCCAAGTGCTCATTAGAAAGAAATCCAGATCGACATAATAATGCATTTGTAGTTTTTCTTTGTGAATAAATGAGTTTTTCTAGGGACACTTGGCAAACTGAACAATTATTTCCAAATGTCTATTTGAAACCTGGTATATGGAGGTCAAATTACATCCAGCACAGTCTGGTAAACAATAAAATCTTAATACATTTCTCCAGATTACATGGAAAACATTTAGGGATGGAGTATTATTTAAGTATTTGAAATTGTGCGTTCTTACAGATAGAAAAGAAACATGGATACTTAGTTGATAAGCAGGATTCATACGGGTGCTGGAAATCCGTTAACACTTGAATTTTAATGTTTTCAAGGTTGTTGTTTTTAAGTGTGTTTATTAATTTTCATAGTAATCACTACAACAGGATAAAATACAGGTGCAGAACAAAACTATCACAACAAGGATCATCTTAAACGAGAAACTTCAAACGGCAGAAGCATGTGTTATTTTGCATGGTCCAAAATCTTAATAATCCGACACCTCCCTCCAAGTAAAAAGTAAAACAAACGCGTATAATAAATACATTGCATTTACGTTTGTTGATGGTTTACATACAGGGGCATGAGCCCCCCTCCCCAAAGACTCCTAAGAACACCATAAAAGATCTGCACATACTCTCAAAAGTGAGATGTTTTCCAGCCAGTGAATCTGATATTTCTGCAGACAGACACTAACACTTGGTCTAGTAGTGGATTTCCATGATTTGGCTATAGTGGATTTGGCTTGTAGCATGCAAAAAATAATCATAGATTTATTTGCCTTGCTAAAGTTATGGTTTATCGGAAAAATACCACGGATTCACAGTTTGGAGTCAAACCAGCGGTCGATGGTGTAGTGTGCCCTCTCCACCACACCTGCAGCACGTGTCGGGGTTATTGGGGTTGAATTTATTTAGCTGAGTTGGTGTTGCATAGATTCTCATTATCCACTTGTGTTGAAGTAGTTTCAAATGTTTTTTTTGTGATTTTAAGCATTCCTCGGTGTAAATTACTGAATTTAAATCCTCACACCATGTGAAACTTTTCCTTTGATCCTTGAAGTAGGTCCCCTCTTAGGATTTTGATTTGTTGCCATTTCTTCCACAGGCCCAAGTGCAGGTAGAGATAAAGACTTCTGTAACTTACATATAAAGCTTCTTATCTGCAGGTATTTAAAAAATGCTTTGGTTGGATGTCATATTTTTGTTTCAGATCGACAAACGACAAGAGAGTGTTGTCAAATATATCAGCAATTTTACTTTGTTTGCCCAAATTTTGAATCCCACATCTTTTTTTGCCAGGTTTAAAATCACTGTTTCACCAGATTGGTGTAAAATGAGATAACACAGGTATCTCGCCTTTATGTTTATGAACCTCATACCATACCAGAATTGTGTTTTTAACAAAGGGATTATGTGTTAACGCCTTTAATTCTTTTAATTTAGCTGAGTAAAGATGTGAATTGAGTGGTAGAGGGGGTGGACATACTTCTTTCCATACTCATCCAGGACTGTGGCGTTTCCTCTGAGCGCCAATGATCTCAAGGTTTGAAAAGTGTTTGCATTTTGCATAAAGTGCTTGAAATGTATGTTCTATTAGATGGCACATTTGATATAACACAGAGAAAAGGAGATCTCCATGTTTAAGAGACATTTTTGCAGGAAAAATTAGTTAGATGATCAAAAAAGTAGATTTTATTTCTGTCATATGTTTGTGGAGTTTAGCTGTCTAAAAAACATGTTGGTTGTTTATAGAAAAATACCATCTAATTGAATGTGATGAACAAGTGCAATAATAAATAAACTGAATACTGAGTACTGTACAGCATACAAATGTGTAGTTTACCACAGCTGTGAGGTGCTGGAAAAGCATGAAAATGCACCTTGAAATGGTTGAAAAGTGCTTAAATGAGACCGTAGGAACCCTGGATTAGATGGTGTTGACTGGGATCTGAATAATGCGATTAAAATGCTCCACCCAGAGAACATTTGAAAGGCTGTGTGGATGTAAACACACCTCCCATGGTCCTAAAGTCTGCACCACAGGAGGCTGCATCTCACCCGGAAGTAAAAAAAATAAATAACATTGCAGAGTCAGAGAATAATTTCTAGTCTTCAAGAAAGAAGTGACAACCACGTGTATTCCTCCGCCCGTGTTCATTATATTTATTATATATATATTATATTATATTATATTATGCTCTGCAGGGTAATGAACACCTCTCATTAGTGTCCGGTCGTGATGCTTTCAAACTAAAAGTCGCAGCCGCTCACTCACGAGTCATTCATTGAATGCTGTCCGGCCAGTCTGCCTCCACGGCAGCCAGACGAAGACGCGTCCTCCGGGACTTATTTGTAGAGTACACCGGCCTCAGTGCTCCACCTTCCGCTAAACACCGACGCTGTGATATTGACTGATATCAAAAGATGTCCAACGGCCGCTTCATGTATTTCGCTTTTGGCAGCAACCTGTTGAAAGAAAGACTGCAACTGGCAAATCCCTCTGCGATATTCTGCTGCACAGGCCGACTCCAGGTAAACACACACACCAGCGTGTTACTGAAGACATGTCTTTGGTTTTGTCTTCACTGTGACTGTTTACATGGCGTGCATGTACGCGGGGAATTACAAAACACTCGACGAGCTGCTGTTGTGTGTTATACCCGGAGAAATGTCGGTGTCTGTAAAGCAGGTTTGACACACGGAGAATTATTACGTCATTAGTATGTTTAATGAGGCTGCACGCGCCTGTTATAAACGCTTCCAGGTCGAGATTATAGACGATAACGTTATATGGTCGGTACTTAATGCATCAATAAATAAACACAGAAATAAATCAATCAACTAAATGCTAAAATAAATAAATACAGAAATAAATTATGCATAATGCATAAAGAAATAAAAATAAATGAATCGACTAAATGCTGAAATAAATATATAAATACAGGAACAAATTACTAAATGCAGAAATAAATTAATAAAATAATGCATGGATACATGTATAAATAAATGCAGAAATAAATAATTGAAATAAATGCTGAAATAAATAAATACTGAATTAAACAAATGAATGCATAAATAAATACATTTAGGTGAACAAAAATGTAGAAATTAATGTAAAGCATTTATTTATTGCTACATTTATTTATGTATTCACGTATTTATTCCTGTATTTATTTATTTATGCATTAATTTATTTATTCCTGTATCGCATCAGTCGACATTAATGATGAGCATCTGTAACTGCAGCTGCAACAACAGGACAGAGTTCCTGCTGTGATGACACAAACCCCTGTGTGTGTGTGTGTGTGTGTGTGTGTGTGTGTAGGATTATGAGCTGAACTTTGGCCTGTGGGAGAAACATGTGGAAAACATTTGGCACGGTGGAGTGGCCACCATTGAGTCCTGTCCAGGGGCAGAAGTGTGGGGGGTGATCTGGACTTTGAGCAATGAAAACCTCCTGAGCCTTGACGAGTGAGATTGAGACACACACACACACACACACACACACAGCTGTTTATCAGTTAATGTTTGTCACTTTTAACAAACCGCAGCATGGTTCTTCACTGTCGTGTCCTTAGCCAAGAAGGGGTGAGCCTGGGAAAGTACTCTCCACTGGAGGTTTCAGTGGAGACGGACCAAGGCCTGGTGCTCTGCAGGGCTTACCAGATGAACAACTTCCACGCCTGCCCTCCCTCTCCTCAGTACAAACAGGTGTGTGCATGTCAACACAACGCTATGCTATGCAATATACCACACATTACAATTTACTTTGTCTAAATCAACGTGCTCATTTGAATGTCTCTGTGTGTTTCATATAAGGTGGTGTGTCTGGGTGCAGAGCAGAATGGACTCCCGGTTGATTACCTGAAGAGGCTGCAGACCATTCAAACCAACAACTACAACGGCCCGTCAGTCCTTGATCAAATCAAAACAGCCCCAAAGTAGATTATTGGAAGTTCACACCCTTGGCTTTGGACAACCTCACCAAAAAGGTCCATTTAGTCAGAGAAAATAGAACAGAAAACAAAATAAAGAGTCGCTATTAAGTTCATGAATTAACTTCAGAGTTTCTGGAGCTTTCAAACGCATTTTAGTCTCCATTATTACCTTAATGACGTAATTAATATAAGTATAGTGATACTGATTAAATGCGTATAATGTAATAGTGATGAAGACTTTGAGGTTTGGTTAACAGACCGTGGAGAAGGTTAGTCACTGAACCCGGAGTGAAGTTTTTCTAAGGTCAAAAATAAGACTCTGTTATGAAGTTGGATTGGCACCGTGTGGCCAGAAATTGGTAATGCATGTATTTAATGAGACTTTGTTCGGGGCTAACACATACCTTATCTTTTATTTTTCAAGCTGCTGTGAAAAAGTGTGTTATATGTGAGAGCCATCAGTGGAAGACTGAAGTGTTTGTGCCAGGCAGAAAAGTGTTTAATTTCAGTATTTCTCAGGGGAATATTAAACACTGACAAAACACCTGCATGACTTCACTTGGCAGCATTTATTTTGACTTTAACCAACGTGTTCTATTCCTGCTGATGAAGAAATAAAAAGTTGTTGTTTTGAACGAGATTTCAGGTCATTAAGTAACACACAAACATACCTAGGGGGGCTTAAACAGTAATGTAAAATGATTGGTTTTGTTATAAAGTGAACAATTTACATAAAAGGAAACCACTTTATTTGTTACAACACAGTGGCATTGAACAGAATGATAATTTGTACCTCTCCCAACGTTTTTTTTAATCATCTAGGAATTATAGAAAATACAAGTGTAGTACAAAAACAGCTGTCAGGAGAACAGAATATATATATATGGTGAAACACCCAATACCTTTTTATATGTTGTTGAATCTCTAGGTACATTTCCACAAGTCTATGCAAATATGTAGACTTCACAATGGCACAAATTATAATTTTATCTGACAGTAAAACAAAAGGTTCATGCAACATGGTCAGAGATGGAGAAGAGCTATGAGTTAATTCACCAAGAATGAGTTTGGCTTCAAAACTTAAAGATGAACATTTACCTTCTGCAAGAGTTGATGAGCAAGATACATTTCCCCTTAATATGTTTAAAGGTAGAGGGGGGTGAGCAATCTTAAGGATTAGAAAACTGAGAAAAACAGGTCCAAACACGTAAAAAAAAAATCATTTATAAAAAGGAAAGCATAATATGATAAACCCAGCCTATGATGAAGTGTGCACTTAAGTTTTGATATTCACCGACTAGCAATGATGTAGGAATCACAATTTTTCACAAATGGATTTAAATAAAAGGATGCAAAAAAAAAAGCAGCTACCAGGGGCAGATCAGTGCTTGAGTTGAAGTCAGTAGCCATTGGTTAAAGAGAGATTACAGTTGCAGCTCAACAGTCTGACACCATTGTATCTCACAGACAAATACATCTGTATCTTTTGTGTTAGCGTGAGAAGTAGGATACAGGCCACTGACAACATACTGAAGTCAAACAAAGCATTATTAATGTGGGCCACATTAAGAGCCTGTTCTCACACGTAACTCGTCAGGTAACACATGGTATGCACTGCATGATAAACTTCTTGTGACTGTCAACATAAAAGGCCATCATTAAAGTATCTGGGTTGTATTCCATTTTTAATTAGAAACGTCTGCATTTGCATTATTTGCTTCTTGTCACAGATTTATTTAACTTATTCCATCTGCTCCACCTGTTCCCCATCTGTAACTTTCTCATTTCCACTTTCATCCATCGGTTCTGGTCCATCGTCACTGTTTTCCATCTGCTCCGTTGAGCCAATAGGTGGCTGCTCTGCGGTATCGGCAGGTAGCTGGTCTGTTATATCTGCGACCTGCTGCTCTGTGGTATCTGCGGGCTGCTCTGTGCTATCTGCGGGCTGCTCTGTGCTATCCGCGGGCTGCTCTGTGCTATCCGCGGGCTGCTGTTCGGGGATTTCGAGCATGTGCTTGACTTTGTTCAGTTCTGTCATGTTGAAGCCGAGGAGAATGGCAGTTGTGTTCCTCTTGAGACTCTTCATGCACTTGCTGCGCTTCTTGCTGAAGAGGGCTGCCAGCTCGGCTTTGGTGAGGGACAGCCTCCTGCACAGCTCTTCGGTCTCAGCTTTGGCTGCGTAAGGGTTCAGGTTGAAGTACTTGGATATGAAGTCTCTGCGCTCCTCGCTGCAGCGGCGCTCGACCGGGTTGGGCTCCAACACCAGCTTCACCTTGGGATCGATCTGAATCACAGGCTCTGGTGGGGGCAGCAACTTTTCCTGCTCCCGCTTCTTGCGCATGGCCGCCTTTTGTTCTCGCTCTCGTTTGTTGGACTCCAACACCTGCCTCCACGCGGCCTCCAGCCTCTTTTGAGACTGCCGTTCTGCTTCACTCTCTGGACGCACTGGAGTGGGTGCAGCTGGAATCACACGAGGTGGCGCTGGAGCTATAGCTTGCTTCATAGTCAGCCCTTGTGGCATTTGGAGGAAGTAGAGCTGCTGACTGAGCTGCTGAGCTGGTCTTGGTGGCTGCGGTGGTGGTGGTGCTGCTGCAGGTTTGGGTGGCGGTGGAGGTTTTGGTGAACACCGACATCGCTGAATGTGGAGCATCACCGCCTGCTGAGTGACCTTTCCAGTGTACACACCATTGCAGTAAATGCACTTGAAAGCCTCGGTCTTGAGGATAGCATGAATGGTGGGTGCCACTAAATGTTTTTCCTTCAGGTGCTGAAGGTGTTTGGATTCATTCTCAAACTTCTCGTCACAGAAGGGACAATACGCACTGTTGATTTTCGCAGGCGCCACGCAGATCTCTGGCTGGCTGCTGGGCTGCAACTTAAAGAAGATCAGGTCGAGGGAACTTGTGACCAGGGCAAGGTTGACCTCAGTGTCTCCTAGGATCTCTTTTGGTGCGGTGGTGTGGACATCAAAGTAAGGGAACAGGATTCCTCCAATACCTTTAGAGTAGACCCTGTACTTCTGCCTCAGGAAATCACAGTATGCCTTGCTTGTGGGATTGTGCTGCTTTACGTGTTCAGCGAGCTGTTTAATTGAAAAGAACATAGCTGAACAGTACAAACAATTCAGGCCGTGCAGCAGGTGTTGGAAGACGCTTTTTTCTGATAGCAGAATTTTGCATGTCAGACATTTGACAGTTTTGTCTGGCATTTTCTTCAAGAACGCTGCTCGCGCCGCCACACTTTCTGTCTTGGAGGAGTTGGATTTTGTCTGATGAGCAACCTCTGTATGCACGTCGAAGACATTGGAAGGGAAAAGTTCATTGCAGAGGGGACAGGTAATCCATTTCTTAGTTTGTGGTGTGGAATTCCTTGGTTGCTCGAGGGGCTTGAGAGGGGTGCTTGTGCTCTGAGAAACAGGCACCGTTACTTGCAGTGGAGCAAAAGTGTACGTGGGCATGCCGTTCATCTTGTTGCCGGTCGGGATCAGGTGACTCAGCAGGGACTGTGAAGTCAGCATGGTACCTTGGAGGGCGATTTGGTTCGTTGATGCATTTTGTGCACCCAAAGCTGACTTAGATACAGCTCCAGTTCCAGCTGCCATGTTGGCCTGCAGTCCTGACGGGAAAAGGATCTGCTGTGCTTGTGGAGTCCGTTGTTGTTGGGCAGAAGCAGGAGCTAGAGCCATAGGTGCCGGTTTCAGAGACATGTTTGTGGGAAGCTGGACCATAGACGATCCTTGGGGCAAAGCACTTCGGAGGGCTATCGTGGCACCAGGATGGAGCAAACCTTTAGCCTCAGCACTAGCTAACTGCACTAGCGCCGAAGCTTGGGGGGGCAGAAAAGCTTGGTTGGTTCCAGGGGCACAGATCAAAGTAGCACTGTTTGTAGTTCCTTGTATTTGCTGTAATGCCAGCACAGTCCCAGCAGGTTGGCCGTTACTTGGTAAAACCAAGGACTTACTGTTGTACATTTGAGGTTGCTGTGGTTTAGGAGCAATGTTTGGGAATGTCACAAACACACCATTCCCATTAGGGGTGGCTTTAATGGTGTAGTTCTTGTTCTCATAAATCATACTCTGCACCTGTGTGCTGACCGAATAGTGCGACGGCTCAACCAGCATGTGATGCAACATTTGGTCTAAGCTTCCGGCATTCACCTTGCACACCTTGCAGCAGTACACCCTTATCGATGTAGTCCCATGAGGGTGTAATCTGAAACCGATATACTGTTCTGCCAACCTGTTTAGGTGCTTGAGAATGATGTGCTTCTTCATCCCAAAGATAGAGGAGTTTGGAAATCCGCATTTTCGACACTGATACCGCTCATTCCCACGATGGGTGGGTTGAGGCCCGTCGGTCTGCGCATTTATCTGGTTGGCATGGAAGAACAACATGTGCTTCTTGACATACTTGGGGTGTGCGATGAAGACGCACTGCGTACAGGTCGCCAGTGCACAGAATGCCTGCATAGCTCCATGGCAGCGGGAGACGTGGCTCCTGAAGTTGTAGATGTTTCGTGAAGAGTACTTGCACAGGCTACAGCACAGAGACCGAGACCGATAAGGCCACTGAATAGGAAGAAAAATGAACAGTTAAAATTTGCACAGTGTGTACTCGGTATATAACATTCATACCAAGCTACACGTCTTAAGCTATATGGAATGACTACTCTCCTCTTTAACAAGACATTGTAACCCACAAGACAGATACAAACCAGCATATAATCATCCAAATGTGTCATTTTCACCTTTTTCTGTAGTCTGACATTGTACCCTTCTGTGATATCAACCCAATCAGTTTCCTTAAAGGCCTCTTCTTCATCCACGTTTTTCTCAGATTTTTCATTGAGGTCCTGCACAGTAAACAAACACACAAACAAACAAATCTTAAGTATACAAGTAACACTACAACAATTTAAAGCATGTCCATTTTAAAGTTGGAAGGAAAAGTAGTTTCTAAGTTAATAAGGCCATTCTACCGAGGTCATCCCAATGTTCCCCTTAGGGCTGTAGGATTTATCGATTCTGCGATATAAATCGATATTTATTATCAATATTTTGTTTCCACAGAAAGTATAGATTTTTTGGCCACAAGGACGAATATATTAAGTCCCATTCACATCCCCCTGGCACTCTGCTCGCTGCCCATTTCCCCCTGTTCGCTTTGCAGGAAAAGCTATTAAGTCCACCAGCCGTTCGGGTCGCTGTCGAGCATTTCTAGCTGCCTGTCCAGCAGAGATGGGGACTCGAGATTTGAGACGCGTGCATAATCTTTTTATTTTTGTACTTTTTGGAGCATTAAGATCAGGAGCAGAAAGTCATTCTCTCCCACAGAGATGCACAGGCGGCCACACTTCGCACATGACACGGAGAGCATGTCACCTGCTGCTGCTGCTGCTAGGGTTTCATTAGCGTTTGTTATATTGTTTGGCTTTAATAACTTCAAACACAGCCGCAACAAAAGAATCACAGAATGCAACGTCTGTTTTAAGCTCAGCTGCCTAAACTATCAACGCAAGCTTGTTACTAATGTTAGCTTTGTGAGATGTTAACTTTTAAACTTGAGTTCATTAAATTACATATCTTTGAAAAGTGTTTTCTCGCCGGTTCTGCCTCCATCTGCTGGCCAACGCCATTAAACCGGAATTATATGTTAATTATTAAGGTCAGCTAAGGGCAAGTTAACATTACAGGTTCATTGTTGACCACATATCGTTAATGTTACTGGGTTATTAGCTTTAACCATCACACTGCGTTTGAGAGGCCGGAGGATTTTTAATTTATTTCACAGAAAGAGCTTGCTGACATTAAACATCTCTTTTTTCAGAGTGTCCTGAGACAGATGGCAGCACGACTGACAACGTTTCTGACAAACATAATGAGCAGCCAATACAAAATACATGACTATAATACAATAAAAATATATCAAATAAGAAAAAACAGCAAATATACACCAAAACCGAGCATTATGTCATGCAGAATATCTACAGCCGGATGTGTCTGCCTCCAAGTTATTATCAAATGTCATAAAATGTGGTGAGTCTGTAATTAGTTGAGGTTAAGGGAGCAGCAGATTTTCTTTATTTACACTAGATTATAAAGGTGACATTAGTTGGGACTTTGTGTAATCATACAATACGGTTGCACTTCAACTCTATTTTATTATTAATTAAAACCATAAGAGACTTGATTAGGACTTGCTGCTTCCCTCGGAGACTCGAGACTTCACTTAGACTTGCAAAAAGTGACTTGTTACCATCTCTGCTGTCCAGTCAGAGCCATATATTGGGTAATTGATTTCTTTCAGTTGTTATTAATTTAATCCGAGTCAATGGAACATTCACAAGATGTCACCAAAATCACACTGTCCCTTTAAAATCTTTCAGAAAATATGTATTTTATCAAAATCGTATCGTTGGCTGTATATCTTGATATATATCGTATCGTGAGCTGAATATCGTGTATCGTATCGTGAGACTAGTTTATCACTACAGTCCTAGTTCCCCGGTCACATACAAAGCAGGGAACATAAGACCCGCAGAACATAGGCACGCTCCCATTCTACTCGTTTAAACACCATACAGCATAAATTCATCATATATAGAATTGCCAGTTTATAATGTGCACCTAGCTAAAACTGATGCAGTAGAATTAAAGTCTTTATGAAGGTTATAATTAGTTTGATGTAATTTGTTGTTATTTGTTCAGTTTTCATCAATACAAGTACAGAAAAATTAATAGCACTTCTGTAACGCAGCACCAGAGACTACTGTCCAGCATCCAAAATGACATTTAAGTTGAATCAACACCTCTTTAAAACAGCTTCAACAAAATCTTCATGAAGGTAGAATTTGTTTCATTAGACTGTGAAATACGCCATTTTCAGTTTGTTAGGTAGATTCACCTAAAACTAACATGTATAATTTTAATATGAAAAGTTACTGGCAGTCATCCAATAAATATGGTGAGAGTGAAAACTAAAGTGTGTCCGTCTGAGATGTAAAAGTAAAAATCACAGAAAATGGGGAACAAAAACGAGTACCAGCAGCTCAACACAGTACGTCGTAAGTGGTCATAGATGCAGTGTAATTGAGAAAAGTTATGTATGTATATCCGCCGTGTCATCCTTCAATATTTGAGCTTTGATGCCATGAGCTACCAGAGCCAAGTGTAAAATCCTGTGAAATTCAACATTTCCATAAAGCTGTCGAGCACATTATCTCAATACCACCGACAATCTGACACTAGACACAACATGTCGCCAAACTCCACTTGTTTCCATAACAACGAAAGACCAAAAACCATCTGAATGGCGCGGCATTAATGAAACCATCATCATCAAATTTAGATCTGATTTTATTAGGTTTAAAAATCGGTTTGAAATGTTTATACCACAACTTTAAAAAACAATATTCACCATAAACTAGTCTGACTAACAGGATACAAAGCTGTGCTTATAAAGCCTGTCATTGGACGCATACTTATACATACACGTTATTCTCGTCCCCTTACAACATCTGTAAATCCTGGGCTTAGCGCAGCCCAAGATGACTGGGATTGGTCTAAAGCAGGGGCAGCCAACACACCTGACTCTAATGTTATCAAACCTGTGACGAGCTTCACCTGCTTTATAACGAGCACATCATTAGAATCAGTTTTTCCCCCCAATAGTGCAGAATCAGGATGATAAGACATTCTTTATAATTTTCCCATTTTTTTGTGACATCAATGAAACCACTGGGGGAAACTAACAATTGCTCAGTGATACATTAACATGAGTAATTTGTACCAACACGATTTTAACAAAGATCGAGCTAGCTAGCTTCTAGCAAGCAGCTCCACAGCACAGTTTAAAAGGAAGGCTTCGTAATCTGGACATACTACAAATCTCGGGTACGGCTACCCTCTTTGTCGTGGTCGAGGTAGCAATGCACACTTCAAAGTTCGACTAAATATTACATTATTGGCATCGTTGGAAGTTTAATTGCTTAAGATCAAGTTGGTACAAAACCATTAGTCTGCCCCACTTGTTTCATCAAAGTCACAAATAATGATAAAATGATTTAAGAATTTCACAAAAAGTGAGTTAAATCATGCAACCGAATGCATAGCCAATGAATGCTGGCACAGGGCTAAAACTAAAGTGTGAGACTACTATAATCAATTATATCTTTTTTTTTCAACATAGGATATTGTTAATTGCATTAATAGCTAACCTTAGAAATCAGTCATGTTTCACCACTGTGTTGATGTATAATTCTTGACCCATGCTTTTCTGCTAGTGATCGTAACTTTTAGACAAAACACAGATGTACAGGAATCATCACCAAAGAAATAAGCATAGTGTTTGCAACTTTCTGAGTCATTATAAAAAGCAAGGTTTGTACACCTTTTCCGAGGTCAAATTCAAGCACTTTAAAGATCCAATTTTAATCTTTTCCAGCACTTTACAGCTGCGGCAAATTACATAGTCCTACGAATACGTATAGATATTGAAAATTATTATTTAACCATTACTTTTTCCATTAAAATCACATTAGTATTGTTTCATAAACACCAGAAAATGTTTCGTAGTAGCAGAAGGATAATAAATTAAATTATTTTTCTATTCTATAGCTATTTGTTGTGAAAGAAAGATACAAATTCAAGCACTTTTCAAACCATGAAAACACAATATCAAAATTCAAGCATATTCAAGGATTTCAAGCACCTGTACAAACCATGAAGAAGCCAACCCATCTTATATTAAGTGTTAATGGCACTTATATACTAGATCTTAGATGGCATCTTCAATCTGTATTTTCCCAGAATAAAACATACCTTTAACCACTTTTGACAGTCTTCCAGGCCGATCTCTCCCAGGATGTTTTTCACCGCCTTGCGAGCCTTTCGGATCTTCTCAATATTTCCAACTGGAACCTGATACATTGTTCCCGACGAGCCTTGTAGAAGGAAAAAATGTTTAATGTTGCAGAGCATAACAATTATTATTCTAAAGATATGAGAAACATCACTTAACTAAATATTTTATGTACTTAAAGCTGGGTCATGACCGAAAGAACGAGCTTGCGGGTACAAGCGGCCGAAATGTGAGGGTGGCTGGAGTCTCCCTTAGATAGAGGGTGAGAAGTTCAGCCATCCGTGAGGAACTCAGAGTAGAGCCGCTGCTCCTTTGCGTTGAAAGGAGCCAGTTGAGGTGGTTCGGGCATCTAGTAAGGATGCCCCCTGGGCGCCTCCCTAGGGAGGTGTTCCAGGCACGTCCAGCTGGGAGGAGGCCTCGGGGAAGACCCAGGACTAGGTGGAGAGATTATATCTCCACACTGGCCTGGGAACGCCTCGGGATCCCCCAGTTAGAGCTGGTTAATGTGGCCCGGGAAAGGGAAGTTTGGGGTTTCCTGCTAAAGCTGCTGCCCCCGCGACCCGACCCCGGATAAGCGGATGAAGATGAGATGAGATGAGACTTAAACTTCATTAAAGGTCACAACGTTTTCAAGTAAAGGCCTAGAAAGTAGCAACTATATCCACTTTTTACTGCAGCGCCATAAACAGTTGGTTGAGTGGAGACTGTATAAATAGAAAATGGCACATACTGGGGAGAACAAAGGATAAAGCATAAGACGACAATGCAAGTAGCAGTGGTCAGTTAATAAATACACCGTATTACCCATAAAGTTGGAATAAAATATATATTTTTTACCTCTTCTCATGAAATTATTGTGACAAAGAGACTTATTCATGATAGATAAAGTGTTTATATTCTCAAAACGTTAGTAATCAATCTCTTCCAAACATATATCAGTGGAAATTAAACCATATATAAATGAAATAAAAAGAGGAATGTGCCTGAAAACAAAAGTATCCCAACTTTATGGGCAACACTATCTAATGATATATTAAAAAAAAATTAAGTTATTAAACGCCTAAGGTGTGCCATTCTATTTGTATTAACAAAAATAAACTATATACAGCAGTGAGAATGGTAAAATAGTAACTGCATCATCAACATAATTTTCTATCAAACACAACAGAATGAAAACAACAGCATAAGCATTAACACACATCACACAGTCACACTGTGACTCTGTGAATGATACATGGTTACCAACCATGTACTGACGGGGAGGACAAACTTATTGTAGCGAGTTAAAGTGTGTGATTTTTTAGATAACCTACAAAGTAAAAGCTTGTCACCCAGGCTAACCCTGCAGAGTGTGTGCAGCCCACTCAGGCAGTGCAGAGCCCCTGGCAGCAGCACGCTGACAGCAGTAACCCGGCCACGCCGCTCCTTCCTCCCCGAGGATGCCCTCAGCCTCCCCGCACATATTTACCTCGTCCAATATTGGGTGTAGGTTCACGTTAGTTGTCGCTGTGCCGCCTCCGACAGGGCGGACGGTTTCCACTTCCACCGGCCCTCAACTGTGTTTGTGTGTGTGTGTCGGTGAGCTGCGTGACTGCGTCTGCTACCAGCGCTGCACACACACACACTCATCCGAGCAGCACCCTCTGTCCACACACACACACACACACACACACACCCCGCTGTGTGAAGACTGTAGTCAGATACGACAGGTGATGCCTGCGAACCTCCTCCAGAGATAAGTTATTTTTGGTTCTGCTTTTGTCCCTTTCTTCCCCCTTATTACAGAAAAAAATGGCGCTCAAGTTCAGGATCTGACGTAGGGGTCCTCATTTGCATACTGCAGAAACTGACCAATGGGAGACTCCCCAGCATAAAAACTAAATAACCTGTTATTATTTTACCGAAGCTGACTGCCATTGTTCCAGAGTGTCCAATTGATACATTTCATATTGCTAATTTTAAATTTCATGTAATAACTGACTTGTTAAATGGACCTTTCTGTTCTACAACAGATAGCTATATCGGGGGGCGTGGCTACAGCGCCCCCCCACCGACATCACGTGGTACATGACTAAGGCTAACCAATGGTCCGTCGAGAAAACGAGCTAAATGGGCGGTTCTTACCTCGTGACGTCATATCATGCTACTTTTTTTAGCCAATTAAATTGGACCTCCATTTTGATAGGAGAGGAAGTGAATTTGATGGGTTAGTTGAGTGTTGGCTAGCATAGCACAACATTTTAGGACTTTTTAATATGTTTAACGATTACAAAAAAACAAAATGGCTAGCTACCTACGCCTATTAAATTAACACCAGTGGCGAAACTACGTTACTAACTGGTTAGTTACCTACTTGTAAAAGTCGATTCAAATGTCTTTCACAATCTTATGTTCGGCCACCTTCCAATTTACGAACATGATAGCTTTCGCACCGGTTGAGAAAAAAACCCATGTCTGATTTGAGGCCTAACAATTTTGTTTAAGATCAGCCTGCTTAGAGAAAGTTTTGGCTACATCGTGGGGGACTTGTGACAGTTTCTTGCGTTATACCACACCATTTTTGACTACAGAATAATTTTATTAGCTATTTCACGATATCGCAACCTCAAAAGTAAATACAGTCTTTTATCCACACTAATATATGCTGTTATTGGTCACCGCATACGTCAACTCAACTTCCATCATTCATCTTCAACCGCTTGTCCTTATCGGGGACACGGGGGGCTGGAGCCGATCCCAGCTGACATCGGGCGTGAGGCGGGGTACACCCTGGACAGGATGCCAGTCTATCACAGGGCACATAGAGACAAGCAGAGACAGACAAACTGGCAATTTAGGTTCATCAATTAACCTAACACATGCATGTTTTTGGACTGTGGGAGGAAGCCAGAGAACCCGGAGAAAACCCACACAGACACAGGGAGAACATGCAAACCCCAGACAGAAGGGCCCCAACCGGGATTCGAACCAGGAACCATTTTCAAACTTCTGTGGCATGAAGCTGTTTGGTGTTAAAGTGATTTAAAATTTGACTGATTAGGTGACATGTACCATTGTGCCCTCTAGCTACACAATGCAAACTAGGATGATTCAATTTCTGGGCAAACAGAGAAACAACATTAGAGTAGCCGATTGCACTGCAGCGTTTCGCAAGTGTAAAACTGCTGAAGGACAGCCGAGTTAAACGATCATCTCTAAACTCAAGCAAGAGACGAAAGGGTAAAGCCTTTCACTTTCAGATTCCTTCTTGTCAAACCAATACAAGGTTAAGCCCACCAATCAGAATCAATGACTCAAGAGTCCATTCATGCTCGCTCAGTCATAGTAAACAGGCTGTTTTATGAAAGTGTCCCTTGTGTGCACTTGGTTCTTGGTGCACTAAAATGTTATTTACTTTAATGACTAACCACTATCAAATGAACCATTGCCGTTTCTTCAAAATACACTCTGGGATGCTTACTTGCCATGGTGACATGCAGGGAGTTGTAAAGCATGTGAACTCTCCACTGTATTAATCTTATTTGTAATCTAATTAACATGTAGGAATTCCCTCCAATACCGTGAGACACTTGGAGGTCCGATGGCTCCTGCTTAGAGCAATGATTGAGCAGAGATCCTCTCACATAAATCAACAAGGAAAAGTTTCAGTGGCTGTATTTCATCTCGAAGCAGCATCAGTCTTTGATATTTTAATGATGTTGAGGCTCAGAGTGAGCAATGGCTAAAGTAAGCCACTTCAGTACACGGCAATGGTAATTTACTGTATATGTATGTAATGAAATTTCCATGCAGTAATGGAAATTAGCCAAATTTGGCAGCTGTGATTGAGGTGCTTTGCATTTATTGTATTTGTCATCAAAGCCTGTGCTGGTTCTTTACAACAAAAGCAGATTTCACAGATTAACTGCTCTTTCCTGTAGTGCTCTGCTCTCTTGCAATATATATCTAAACGGATTTACATATCTAGTCATCTTTGGGACAATTATACTATCATCACAACACATAAACATACTCTGCCAGTGTACTAGTAGGATGAATTGGACATAAGGGAGAGCTCTAAAAAAAATAAAAAATAAAAAGATGCCAAAGCAGCATTAAATCTGGATTGGATTTTTTGAGAAAACTCAACTACTATTCAGTTAAAACACAAACCTGATCCATAATCAGAAACACACAGTTTTAAATAATGTCAGCCAACAGTGGAATCTACCACCGTTGCACCACCCTTCCCCACAGATCACACAAACACCAGATAAATGATTTCAGTCAGAAATGTATTAAATTAATCACTTTCATTACTTTAACAAGCACAATTTACAGTCAAAAACAGGCTATGGTCCATTAGTGCCTTAGACAAGCAAGTAATTAATACATTAGTCATTTCTAACACACAAGGGCAGGATTCTTTAAAAACTGCAGTTAAGTCACCTTTTAATGTTGTCAGACATGAGACATATAGCTGTACGAGAGACTGTTCAGATGTATGTCCCTCATAACTTTGGAGAGGCATGAGGAAAAGCCTGGCATGTTATTTGTCATTTGCATCGCCTCAGAGAGGTCTGTGTACAGCTAGCATGTGTTTCATGTAAGAGATATAGACATGCAAGTCCACATCTGCCACAAACAAAGAGCATTTATGTTTGAGCACTCTTCAGAGATAGCTCTTTTGCTGGTTTTTCCAGATCTTGAAAGAAAAAGGACCAATCACCTGGCAAGAGACACTAATGGGCAGATCTGAAAAATTCAGTCTGCGTTAATGTCACAGTACTTATTTAACCTACAAAAGTTTGTGTGCATTTTATACCAGATTAACCTCTCTCTACTAGAGGCAATGAGTGCATTAAGGTCGAAGCAGCTTCTCTGTATTCAAGCCATCGCTCAGCATAGAGAGAAATCTGCCACAGCAATTCCTTCATGCCTTTCGAGTAAAGGGAAACCACTGAGGTCACAATCACAGCACACTTAATCCATGTAGCGTTAAAAAACACATCAATATCTTATCAGGAAAACACTGTTAGATGGGCCACAGCAAAATACCTGGGCAAAACACACTTAAAGATGGAGCTTTTAAATTTGCCCCAGTAATATCTGATGAATCCAATAAATAAAAATGCATTGAGGTGAGCTGCAATAAAGAAATAGGTTACATCATTGTCATAATTTCATTCAGAACTATGCAAAGTGGGGGTACAGAATCCACACGAGGCATTGATTCTTTTAAACACTTCAAAAATCATCTACAGACAAAATGTATAGGCGTTGAACAGACACAGGATTTACACGACTGTCAACAGGTAATCAATAGAGGACATGATTTAAATTAATTGTACATTTTGTAAACTGGATTTGATTTAGGAAACAAAACCACCCCAAACGTGTTGGAGGGGGTCCCATCTCCAAAGAGTCGTCCATTTTGTTGCATAATGTCATTTGAGCTGGAGTTCTTCTAGCTGACAGATTTTTTGGAGTCCATCAGAGGGAGGAGCGAGAATGAAAAGATCATCTTCCAGATCAAATTTTAGACAATTTAGGTATCAAATAACCAATTGTTTCCCATTTTGAGATGTAAAAAAAGTCAAATTACTGGAAGAAATAATAGGACACTGCATTTTCTAAAGGTGGCTGGAATGTTGACCACATTTAGCCCCATGTCCCAAATACCCCACTGACCCCTCTTCTGCATGATGATGGCAGACGCTAAAGAGGATCTGTGCAATATAATACGGGACGGGGACAGAGGGTAGTTACGCACTGTACTGGACCATGGAGAAATTCTTAGCGGCATTGTCCAGTGCCACACCAGCCTCCTGCATTTCATACCTGTGGGCAACACCAAGCATCAGAATCAGCTCTCTGGAAATGCATCTTATTCTTACTACGTCTACTACGAATTAGTGGTGAACCTTTACGAGCTAACTCGCTCCATACTCACCAGTCACAGGTGGAGACAGTGTAGTAGACAGGCAGCTGGGGGGAGCTGGGGAGGCAGCTGAACTCCTCCAGGCCACATACTCCCATGTTGGAGAAGCAGAGCCAGTCTCCCACACTGAGCTCAGGCAGCAGGCAGCGCTCCACCACCTGGTCCAGCTGGTCCAGTGACGGGCCCCACAGGCTGCTGGGAAACACTCCCTCCCCGGCACACAGCACATGCTGGAAAGAAGTAAACATTGTCATCAAAATAGGCAACAATCACAACTGCCAACGATTGCGCTTCCCTAGCTGCACACCTGACATTATACTCTGCATGTGAAATGCAGTCTATAAATGACTTTATTACCAATAAAAAAAAAAAACAAACCGATGCAACCTCATTTGCAAACTGTATTGCCATGGTAGCTAAAAGATGTTATTCTTGGTACCCAAGCCATTGTTTATTAGCAAGCAAGCAACCGAAAAATAGGCAGCCATTGTCAAGTAGCTAATAAAATGGACTACAACTGCTCGCACCAGGGGCCTGGGGTGTATGAAGTAAATTAAAACTGACCTGAAGCAGCAGAACACAATTTCTACATCAAATGCCTTATTTAGGGCCCTATATACAGATTTAAAGTCCTCGCCGCTGAGACCTAGGCCCCCCCTCCTTTCCTATCAACCATCAGAAGTACTGTCAGATAAAGGCATAAAAAGCAAAGTATACATATATATACACACCTTTTTTAAAAGTCTTCTTTATTTTACCCTACATTATTAGTTAACTACAGCTACACTTTTATGTTGTGTCACTTCGTTATTTCACAATTGTGCTGTACACAGAGCGTAGACGGGGAAAGACACCATTAACTGCCATTGACATTTCTGACTTTGAGAGAACACCGTGTGTTTAAAATCCTCTGTATGAAAACTCAAGAACCAATGTAGGGTCTTTATATAGGTCAACACTTTTCCCCATTCAACTAGAGCTGCTATCAGATTCTTCATTCACTCCTTAAATGGGGCTGGCTCTCTTGGGTGGAGGCCTACTAACCTTGTGCAATGACGGGGCAGCGATGGAGTTTCCCAGCAGCTTGCGGCTGAATGGGCCATAAACACCCTCATTCATGTAGTACAGGAACTCGGTATCTTCATTGTTCACATCTGTGTAAATACAGTGGGTGACCATGTCAGAAATATAGAACCGGGGTTTTGCACGGCTTTGAGGAGTAAAATTCAAGAACTTTCAAGGTACATAAACCAAATATTACATACAATATTACCTGATACCTTTGATAGTATGTTTTGTCTGGTTCGAGACACCAGGAGACAACAAACAAATAGTTTTGGTTTACATGATTGATTGTGGAGGTGAAACATCGAATTACATTGAAAAGAAAAATACATAACGGATCAAATTAAGCATTTCCCAAACTTTAAAGGCTTTGGACAAACCTTGTAGAACATAGTGTATTATCTACAAACTGAGGACTTGACCTCTGATGGTCGTGTTCTGATTATGCAACACCAATGTGTGCAGATACACGTGCATTACAGTCAGATTTAACTGGGCTACACAGGACAGAGAAAACCGTCAAGTAGGAACTTACCTTGAACGAGGCTGTCCCAGTGGTGGGTCAACACCTTTTTGCCGATCACGTTGACAGCCAGGCTGAAAGCAGAGGCAACGTAGAAGCTGCCTGGCTGGGCCAACACTTGCACACCGGACAGTGGGGGGAAGTATGCATCCAGCAGAGGCCTGATTGCAGACTCAACCTACACACACAGTTACAGCAAATATGTATTCAGTGGGGGTTTACAGATAAAAACAATAAGTGCAATAACTTTAGTTTCAGACATTAAAGGCTGAAATCCATTTATATATGCTGTTGGTGAGAGGTATCTGATGTTTGAGCAAAAAAAGGATGGCAGAGCATCGAGAGTTGAACTTATACTGGCATCTTACATCACTGCTGTGTGTAAACGACTAATTAGATGAATGAAAATGTCCTTGCGTAAATAATAAGTAATTAATATAATAGCAATAATAAGTAATATATGGCCAAAGCAAATAAAGTAGCATGGGATGGTGTATATTTTGCAATACGAAAGTAATTATTTGTTTATAACAGATTATTAAGGATTTTAAGGATGTTCTTTGCAGAACATATACATGTTTGTGTTTGACAATCTGATTAAAGCATTCCCAAAAATATCACAGCTGTTTACAATTTACCTGTTTAAGCTGAAACTCTGAGCCAGTAAATCCCCCACCGATGTCCAGGATGTTCATGTTGAAGCCCAGATCCACCTGAACAGAAACAACAGTCAGTTGTTACCCCTAATGAAAAGGAAATTACCAGGAATAAAAAAGGCATCTAAGATACAGAAAGGAAATCTTGGTTTGACTCATATCTACTAAATTCCTTCAGCTTAACCATATAATAATAGACAATACTCACCCCCATATCAAACACACAGCGGGCATCTGACAGTGCATGGGTGTAGGCTTGTTGCAGGTCTTGGCAGGTGGTGGGGACGTGGAAGGTGACCCCCACTACCTGGACTCCAAGTTCCTTGGCTGCTTCCAGCAGGTGCCTGCAGCTCTTCAGAGAGAAGCCGAAGGCCATACTGGTCTCTGCTGCGTGGGCCTCGGTGGTCAACTGCAGAAGCAACCTATAAGAAACAAAGAAAACATAAATGAAACACCTTTCTAAGCAAGACACATATGTTTAAGTCTTTCTCAATCCCAGGCAATTTAAACTTACTTTGCATTGGGGTGCAGGCGGGAAATCTTGGACAACTCTGCTTCATTTTCACACACAAGATACTGAATGTTGTTCTTGGCAGCGTGCTTGATGTGTGCCAGCTGCTTGCAAATGCCAGACAGAATTATGTTTTCTGGTGACACGCCGTGCTCCAGCACCAAGCTTACTTCAGTCTAAAGGAGAGACAAACACGTTGATTTCACAGAGAAATTAACACAACAAAGTCTAAAAGCCCCATTAAAACAATCAAAACTGTGTTGCATAAGGTAAAAGGATAACAGTCATCAGCTGACTAGTAATCAATTGAGCGCTTGAAATGTCAAGTGCTTCATAAGAGGCTGTGCGAAAAGAATAATTTGATTCTGTGCATGTTAAAGCTTACCTTGTTGGCACAAATGAAGCCCAGGCCCAAGGAGGCCAGCACCTCGATGACTGCAGGGCTGCTGTTGCACTTGACAGGATAGTAGGGCTGAAGCCGTGGAACTACGCTCTGCCAGCAGACATGCTGCCGCATCACGGCACCGAGGTCACCCACCACAAATGCACTCTTCTCCACCTGGGAACACAAGTGGGGGTGAAGTATGCACTGAGTACAAACAGCAACTGGTCAAAATATTAAAATCAAGTACCAGCAACAACAAAAAGCATTCTAATGCCACTGTCATGAAAGCTATTTTAAGCATTTGGGGAATTTCTTCCGCTGCAACCCTGAAGCCATTAAAAAGTGAACTTACCAGAGCCTGCTCACAGATGTGTCCATCGATGACATCTTCAAGGGTCACTCCTCCCTCCAGGAGTTCAATGATGTAACTGGGTTTGTCAGCGAGTCCTTTCATCTCAACCGTATTCCGCTATGCCGACAATCATAAAGAACAGATAAGCAAGTCAAGGGGTCACGACTGAGCCAATGGGGTCCTACCGGTATGCAACAAACTGGAAGAGAGGGAGAAAAAAAGTCAGTATTAATATCACAACAATTTTTAAATCATTTAATAGCAAATTAACCAGGCGAATACAATACAAATGACTGATGAACTTCTATCTAGATGCATTTCCACGGTTTAAACTTAACAGCTACACATATAAGACTGTACTCCCTTTGGACACACATGTCCTATTATCTGTGTTTTATGAACCACACAGTGTTTTTTGTATAAACATTAAATGTGTTAAATCCACACACCTCATTGAGCTTTTATCTAAATCTATTGACTTCCTACAAATGCACTTCATACCCAATACAAACATGTTTACTCCCAGCATTGTTTGTATGCCAAATCCCACCCACCACAACCCACTGCTCCTGGACTTTGCTACAGGTACTATGTGTGTGTAAGCGAGCATGCGTCTTCGGTGTGTACAAGAGACACTGAGTCACTCACATGGACAAGTCAGGAGATGGACCTGTCCCGCTATCAGCTAGGATCCCAAGGTGGCTCAGCGTTGAAGTCAAAGTGCTCCCGGTAAAGAGCCTTCCCTAGGCCCTCTGGGTAGCGCTCATACACCTGTGCAGGGACAGGGGAGCCCTGAGGGACAAACATATAGTATATTAGTTCAGATCTTTATTGTGCCTTGAAATTTGAAGAGCAGTCGAAAGTAAAAACACAAAACACAACATACAAGAAGCCATGGGACATTGAATATAGATAGATATGAACACATAAAGACAAACAAAGACATGTGCTGATAGACAGATACATCGGCCGATATTTTGGTTGTGTATCGTGTTGGTCGCTGCGGGCTGCCGCATTCGCCAATAGTTTTTTCCCAGCATTATTTTCAAAAAGGCACCCACGGGCAGCTCCGTGTTGCTGGAGACGCCTGTTTGAAGTTCAATAATGGTTCCTTTTTAAAAATTGAATCTTGTAACGTTTGTTATCATCATTGTGATATTTTTATGACGTAAATTAAGGGAGCAAAAGTAGAAGCGGACTGGCTAAGTCTGAGGAAAAAAAATAAATCTGCATTGGCCCTAAAAAAATCCAGATCGGTCGATCCCTAGTGCTTATCACATGAAATGCAATATCAGCGCCTCAACTCATCAGTCATTTAGTGATTACAAACTTTACTGCTATTGTCTATGATTCACATTTAAATTAAATTCAATTGTATTTATACTGCCAAATCACAAAAGTTATCTCAAGAGTAGGTCAAGACCACACTCTGACTTATTTATAAGTTACAAAGACTCAACAATTCCTCCATGCGCAGCAGCAAGTCGCACAATCCATAATAATAATATCTATATACAGTATTTATCCAGCAATCGAGCATTTGTTGTCACATTTGTTGTCATTGTGGTGAGGCAACTCTCGCGCCGGTTTACGTGGCTTTATTTTTAACCCGATAAACACCATGTATATTCGTCCAGTCTGAATCATTTATCTATGCCACTCTTTAGCCCACATTATGCGATAGTTGTCTATAAATAAATTTAAAAAAAACATGCGCGCGTGTTGTGATAGCGCCAGTACTCGCGCAAATAATGTCACAACTTGACAAATGAGATGTTATTGTTGTAAGGCCTCACTTTAACAAATCATGAAACCCTTTAAATCACACACGCGGCGTTAACATTAATATCTAACTCGTGAAAGTGCGTCTGTATTTACCATAGGAAACAGCAGCGGGAGGGAGACGCGCTGCTCCGAGGTATTCTTGGCAGCGACAGAGAGCTAACGCTGAGCTGCTGCACGTCGAAGGAAGACGCTTACGTTAACACTGTATTCTGTTAATAACCCCAACAAACCCTGACACAACACAGGCATAAACACCACCCTGAGGTGCTAAGGCCGCTCCGTGATATACTAACACCTTTAAATGTAACCATAAGACACCCTGGAGAACATTAAATGAAGTGAGTCGGTGTGTCATGTGTGTGGAGAGAAGGCAGAAAGACCAGCCCGCCATGTTACGTCCGCCTGCTGAATCCAAGGAAACTCAAACCCGAAGTATTTCGCTTTACTTACGTGAGATAACGGCCAGGATGTTTTGGAAAATCGTCTTCTCTTTTTCGGCGGAATTTTTAAAGAGTAGTGGGCACAACGATGTAAGAAAGAAAGAGGGCGGTTTGTGCCATATGGTTCAGAGGAGGGGACGAGCGGCGGTTGAGTCGGTTCTTCTCAGTCTGTGGACGGGCGGAGGACGACTGAAGCGGAGCGGAGGAAGAGGAAAAGGTAATCAACTGCCGTGGGCGGGGCCTAACGTTCAGTTTCACCAATGAGCGTTCAGAGTGTTTGAGCACGCACCAAATATGCGTTTCCGTATATCTCACAGGCTGCCGTAGTTCTGTGATGATGCTTCAGCACAGTTACATAACCATAAACTTTCCGTAGATGGCCACTCTTATCAGTCAGTCAGTCCGAAACGTCTGCTTCTCTTGTTTTCACGGGACATTTTTGTATTCATTTATTTATTTTGAAATGTTAAATTCAACAAAAAACAAAAAACAAAAGCCTATGTTAAAAAACATATCCGAAAATATAGAAAGAATCCAATTTAATTCAAATCAATTTTATTTACAGTGCCAATTCATAACAAAAGTTATCTCAGGACACTTTACACAAGGAGTAGGTATAGACCACACTCTATGACTTATTTATGATTTACATAAATAACAACACTTCCCCCTTGAGTACACAGTGTCAATGAAAACCTTCCCTATAACAGGCAGGAACAAACAGACCCAGCGCTATGGAGGACGGACATCTGTCTGCACCTGTTGGGAAAGAAGAAATGGAGAGAGAAAGAGAGAAGAGACAGACATATGGACAGAGAGAGACAAAGACAGACACAAAGAAAGATGGAGAGACACTTCCAGAGATGCAAGCAACCCCAAAAGTAACAGTAACTGTAATAATAGCTATAGTAATTTGAATATGACTTATATGTTATGACAGTTAATATAGTAGAATAGTAGAAACAAGCACCGCTAAGGTGATAGAATATGACAATGATAATAACTATGGTGGTAATTATGATCAATGGTGAGTAGTGGTAATAACAGCTGTGATACAATGGGAAATATTACTGATGATGTTTTTATGGCTACAAAGTTTATAATTATAAAACTAATGATAGTTTATATGAGTGAAAGTGATAATAGCAGCAGGAAGCGTCATGCAGAACCACGGCAGCAGGCACCACCACGATCAGCAGAGACCTGTGAGACGAAAAAGCGCAAACAACTCAGGGGAAGATGTGAATTAGTAACATGCATTGATGAGACATGAATGATACAGACAGAGAGGAGAGAAGCTCAGAGTATCTGGAAAAGTATTATCCCCTGGCAGACTAGGCCTATAGCAGCATCATTAAGCAGAACAAAATCCCCCTGACATGCAGATAAATTGAATGCCAGTAACAACATAACTAAGGACTCGTAAGCCCTAGCTGTAAGCTTTATCAATGAGGAAAGTTTTAAGTTTACTTTTAAATATGGGGACCGTGTATGCCTCCCGGACAACACTTGGGAGTTGGATCCACAAGAGAAGGAAAAAGAGAGTTTCCTTAACTTACATACGTTAGCATTTGCATACATGCATATATGCAAATATGCATATATGCATGTATGCATATATGCATATATGCAAATATGCATATATGCATATTTGCATACACACCTATACAAAATACACACCGACACCACCTTCTTCATCCCTGTTTTCAAATTTTTTTTAAACTGGATAATGTTTGGACATTGCTTTAGTTTAACATGCAGACTGTTGCACTATTTCACTCCACAATCTGAGATACAATGTCCTTGATACGGGTCCTTAAAGTTTACACTTGTTGTAAAATTCCAGCTGTTATGATTTTTGCAGGAGATTTACCACTTGCAAAAACACACATTTCACACAGTCCATTATAAAAGTAGATATTTTAAGCATAGGGTAATGGCAAAGAAAAAAGGTTGAACACATTCTAACACAGGTAAACTTAGTAAACATGGCGATAATGCTCTGTGAAACTAATCTGAAACAAGTAAAATCCTTCATCCAAGATTTCATTGAAGTAAAAATACAAAAGCATTAAAAGTAAAATGTATGAATCCTACATGTTGGACAAAATTGGTGGTTTCATACAGACCTATACACATATATACACGATAGATAACTTATACATAGATAAGTGTGTGCAACACTAAAGCCATTTATTTTGGCGTATTATTACAGATGCTTAGCACACCATGCAGGCCTCATTTTACTATTCCAGCTGGTGAGGTTGAAGCTCATTTTAACTACTGTTGGAAAGTTGAATCTGTAGCACTGCATCATATTTTATGAAAAGTCTGTACATATGTTTTGTGTGACCAACATTAGCCTATACTGACTCAACCTGTCAACACTTTTTGGCTTTAAAATGTCTTGAATATATTTGTATAGTCCTTGTTTAAACTTCCCACTTGCCCTCAAAACATTTTGCCTAAGGACTACAAAAATATGACCTGTCACCTTTTGTCAACAACTGTTTGCTCTGTATGGCCCAACGGCCATTATGATGTTAATTCTATGAGTTATGAAGTGCATTTCATAGAATTCTTTTACATTGAGTGAATACAAAGCCATTTTTATTGTCTCCTCCCTAATGTAATTTTTCAGACAGCATTCATGAAGTCATATGTGAATGTTATGAGGTTGAGAAAGTCAGTGGGTCAAAAGCTCTCTATAATTACAACAATCTTAGTCATGCATGTTATCACAGCAATTTGAACTCAACGTCTTTCTCTGGGTTTCTACACTGATTTAATCCATTTTGAACAATGGTTTGGCACTGATACACTTTCACAGCAAAGAAAAACCTCTGTAAAGTGGATATTTTGACATTCACCGTGTTCCTGCTGAGCTCCAAGAGCTTATGTATTTTTTTTGTTGGTTCCTTTTCCAGCTACACTTCGGCAACAGTGATAATTGAATGTTCAGAATCAGAATCAGAATCAGAAGTACTTTAATAATCCCCGGGGGAAATTGTTTGGTATATCGGTTTGATGGGAAGAAATTCATTTTAAGATTAAAGCATGGTGGTCAGGAGTTCGCTGAATGACTGGCACAAAAACTCAGCCTGCAGCCACCGTTAGTCCTATGACTTGTACTACTGGAGCAACACGCTGCATGGCTTCCTCTGTGTGTCTTCCTGGCTGTCCTGTAGCTCTTATCTTTGTTTTATGACGGTCACTCCTAGGGACATTGTGCTCACAAAACAACATGGCCTAGAAAACCTTGGAATCTAAACAGCAGGGAAAGCATAAAAACACACAGATGATAAAGTGACTGGATTTAATGTATGGATTCATGCAGTACAGTCATGCTCATGGCCCTGAGGTACAAACTACAGGAATAGCTAATCAAATTGGGCCATACAGTTCACACTTCTGAGACAGAAGACGTTAGTTAGAACTGGCTTCTACATCTGTTTGGGACTATTGGGACAGTCGAGTCAAGGCCTATTTGAAAAGCAATAGTGTGCATACATAGTGCATTGCTTCTGTCAATAAAACAATGCTTATCAATGATATTATATCAAAACACAATGTTTGCATTTTTCCAGTTTTTGTTACTGCAACAGATGACAAAGTGTTAGTATGACTGCACTAAAGTAATGGAGACTGGTGCAAAAAAAGCTTTTATAATTGTTATTTATAATAATTGGTAGTCTATGATGTAGTCTCCACCAATGCAAGAAAGTATAGAGTAAAGTTAAAAGAAAAAAAAGTATATGCCTCAAGGTTCACGTCAGGGTCCACGAGGACATGGGCAAATTAGATTTTGTGCTTCAGTTTCCCTGAGGGCAATTAATTTCCTTATCATCCGGAAGGAAACTCAATTTGTAGCCAGAAGTGAAATATATAAACAAACAGCTGCATAAATAATCAATTCTCAATGCTCCAAGCTTATAAACAAACCCAAAATAAAACTTTTTCCAAACTATGAAGAATTCATCAAGATAACTAAGTGTAAGGGATGTTAGAGGATGAACAGATTTATGTTCATCAGTATCAGTTTCTTGCTGCATATGTAGCCTATTCATCTGCATATATGGCAGCTGATAAATTACAAGAAAATATCAACAGAGAAAAGCCCAAAACATTTGTCTTTATTACATAGTCTGTCACCCAGGAAGTACAGGTTATTAACAATTACTATTTTTCAATTGTAGCTATACATTTATAGCACATTTGAACTTGTCACAGTGTGAATTAACCTTAATTATATTATTTACACGTCTTTTGGTTTTGTCAAAATGTCTTCTGAAAATGACTGTCCTAACTAAAACAAAAACAATTACAAGGATGCTCCAAATATTATTTATTACATATTTATTGTGGTGTCAGCTGTAAAATCCAGCATTGCTGAGGCTCTTGTTTAAAAGCTCTAACCCTAACTCTACTGATAACACGTTGACAGTAAGACCAGGTGAAAATGTAACATCATCCTTGCTTTATTTCACCTCAGTATAATGGACATTGATTATTGATAAATTAAAAACAGCTATATACTACTTTCACTGTCACCTAAAGGCAGTGACAGTTAAATAATGTAGTAGTTAGATGTTACCAGAGGAGGTCAACATTGGGTCTACTAACACCAAAACAAACAGGAATGCTGCCTTTAAGGACCAGAGAAAATACTGGAATTTCTAAATTGATTTTAAGCAAAAGATAAAAGATGCGGTTAAAACTAATAAAACTATGTAGAAATGTGAGAGAATGAGACCAAGTGGAGAGCAAGTCCTCAAATAACACGTGGCAACACTTCCGACTATAAATACTGAGGCTAATGATAAGGATTGACTGATTTAATTTGCTATATGATGGTTCTTCTTCTCCTCTCCCATTTTAGACCTCATACGTTATGAAAGTGAAGATAATTATTAGATTTTAACTATTTTTTCAACATTGCATATACATACCTCCAAAGGCATGAAAATATTTTTTTAAATAATCATAATATAAACATTATTATAGCCGACTACAATTAACGTAAATTAAGCTGCAGAACATTGCCTTGAAAGCTAAAAGGGAAAAACATTTAGCAAGCTTTTCACGACCAGCAGGCCTAAAATAAAATAAAAGTGGCTTCCAGTGCTGAAAGGGTCTTCTCATGACGCCAGTCAGATCTTTGAGCCAACATTTTATTTGCTCTGGCTGATGTTACCAGATACATCAACTGGAAACTGCCACTAAAAGCATCAGTTCACTCCCCAAACTTGTAGCAAGTCATTATCTGGACAGTCACACAACACTGATTACTGTCATATTGTGTCATATATTTCAATAAGGACTGAAACCTTAAATAAACAAGGCAACACATTTTAATTCATCACTTTCATCCCCTCTAGCCAAAAACAGTATTGATCACCCTTTAGTGTGTTTGCAGCATATTTATCATTACTTCTGACTGACTGATTGACTTATAGGTCTATGAGCTCTTAAGTCTATATTTGCTTTCAGATTGATTGTGCCTATGAATTTAAAGAGGTCTGTCTATTTGCGTTGTCACTCAAAAGGCCTTAGTGACTTAGTTTGATCAGTGATTGACAATTAAGACAGCTTTTTACATTTTCAAAGAAAGGTTATCGTATTGTTTGTTATTATTTAAGCAGTATACTGAAAGCGGCAGAAAGGCAGAAGTGAGGACACTTTAATATGTGTTTAATTTATTGCAAATGATATAGTTATCACAGTATTCAACAACTTTATTGCATATTTTCCTCAACTTGTTCAGCCCCAATTCACACTACTACCACCAGAAGGCTAATGTCAGACATTGGGCCTTTCAGCCATTTGTCCATCACCTTTAGGTTTATAGTTATAGATAATTTACAGTCTAGTCTTCCGGCGGATTATGAGACAATGGGCCCCTGGGCACAGACATGTAAGATGCCCCCCCACCCTGAACTAGACATCCAAACTCAAAATCGACTTTCAGTCATTTCACACCTCCTTGTGGTAATTTTGTGGTAATTGTGTGACTGTTTTGCATCTCTCCGATTGTTTTTAATCTATTTCAGTTGTTTTCTTCTTGCTTTGAGTTGTTTGTAACCATTATGTGTAAGTTTTTGATCGATTTGTGTCAATCATTTAGCATCTTTTGATGCTCATTTGGCATCTCTGAAGTCATTTTGGGTAGCTTGTAGTTGTTTTGAGAGCGTTTGAGGTCATTTGGCATTTATTTGTGAATGTTTTGTGTTATTTTCAGCAACATTTTGTGACTCAGGGGCCCCTGACCCTATGGGCCCCCGGGCCTGTGCTCGATAAACCCGTTCAGTAATCCATATGTTCTGCTATATCTGACTTTATATCCAGACACTGAACCTCACATGGACTTCTCGGTCACGTGAAGGCAGTACAGTGCGCAGCAGCCTTTGCGCAAGCGCACATCGACTGCCCTGATCAGCTGACTGTGAGTGAGATGCTGTGTTGAAGCACCTTTGAGTCGAAAAGCTGTTATTATCTGCGCTATGTGTGGGAACCTGCGACTGTTCGACTGAACTACACCGCGTGGACCAAATACTGAAGCCATTAAGCACACCGGTAAGCACGGAAATACGTCGGTTATTGACGTCGTGACAGCGGGAAACTGATGCAAACAGGCTCGTGTCAGCAGCGAGCTAATACTGACATCACCATATAGCAACCAGTTATATTTTACTAATATAACCAGTGATACTGAGAATGATTTAACACAAATCACACCTCAAGAGCAGCAGTTATTATCACGTGTTGTTGACGGTGTTTGATTTAAAGGAGGATCAGTATTAAGCATGTCCTCTGCAGCACAGAAACTGATCATATGACCGTAAATCAGCAGACATGGAGGTGTGTGTGTGTGTGTGTGTGTGTGTGTGTGTGTGTGTGTGTGTGTGTGTGTGTGTGTGTGTGCGTGTGTGTGCCTGTGTGCGTGTGTCTGTCTCTGTGTGCGTGTGTCTGTCTCTGTGTGCGTGTGTCTGTCTCTGTGTGCGTTTGTCTGTCTCTGTGTGTGTGTCTGTTTGTCTGTCTCTGTGTGTGTGTGTGTGTGTGTGTCTGTTTGTCTGTCTCTGTGTGTGTGTGTGTGTCTGTTTGTCTGTCTCTGTCTGTTTGTCTGTCTCTGTCTGTTTGTCTGTCTCTGTGTGTTTGTCTGTCTCTGTCTGTTTGTCTGTCTCTGTGTGTTTGTCTGTCTCTGTGTGTTTGTCTGTCTCTGTGTGTGTGTCTGTCTCTGTCTGTGTGTGTGTGTGTCTGTGTGTGTGTGTGTCTCTGTATGTGTGTGTGTGTGTGTGTGTGAGGTGTCAGCATTTCAATCATGGGGACTTGTGAGGAAGTTCATGAATCAGAAGCCAAAAGCGGAACAGGGAGCCTTCTAATATTCATGGAGGGATACTCTAAAATACTCCACACTTTACTTTAGCAGAGGTTGCAATGGCATGTTAAAATACTGAGTTTCAAAAAAAAGGCATACATTAAGAATTTTAAAGGCAAGTTTATTTATGTAGCACATTTCAACAACAATGAAATACAAAGTGCTTTACATAAAACATTGAAGAGCAATTAAAAAGATCATTTAACGTAATACAAAAAAAACCCCAATCTAAAGTAGAATAAGACAGGTATAAATTGCAAGAGTAAAAGGTGCATTGCAGTGTAAGAAATTATGAATAATAATTAAAACCAATTTTGATACCACGGCAAAAAGAACAAAAGTCCTTGGCACACAAAATAGGACTTTTTTAAATCAGCAGCCCACAGTTCTGCTACAGAAAACTAAATGTACACGTACAAACACATACTTGATTTTCCCCTCTGTTGTTTCATCTACGCAGGCTTCGGTTGAAAATCAGACGGTTGATCTGCTTTTTTTATAGCTTTGGTACTTTCAACACCATATTATGTGGATATCTTATCATTTTGAAACACGGAGGATTGAAAAATATTGAATTATCAATACTTGACAACTTAGTAATGATCAACAAGTGAAGTGGAGTAAAAAAAAAAGTACAATATTTTATTAGAGGGTACGTTTACGACTGAAGATGTGTAGCCTAAATGTGTGAAACGCTATATTTGACTTTAATTCAAGGGAGCTGCAGTTTATCTCTAAATACTGTTTTAATTCTCTGATCTTCACATCATTTGAGTTGAGTTTGAATTGTTTAAGCAGTGTTTGTGATAACTATAGATAGAAATCTCGATCAAATCCTTTACGAGGCTGTTTTTCACAAGTCATATCTATAATAATGTAGATTAGACCTATGTTATTTTTTTATTTTTTTCTAATATTTGTGGAAAATCAGTGGAAAAACTGTTCACTGACAAAATAACCCAACAAGTATTATGATTTTGATGCAAAAATCATTTCAGACGTTGTTCAATACACCCTAAGATGTTTAAGGAAAACCCATACAAACGGTATGAATCCACAGAGATAATTGATTCTTAGCTGTTTTTTATTGTCTCACGGTATTTATCGTCAGACCAGCAGCCCTGGAACAAGCCACGCAAGAGCTCCAATAAGACTCTTTCTCTTCCTTCACCCTCAGTGACTTCCTTTCATCAAAGGCCCGGCGGACAAACCTCTCACCTGCAGCCATGACAGAATTCTGGTTGATCTCCGCTCCGGGGGAGAAGACGTGCCAGCAGACCTGGGACAAGCTGATGGTGGCCACCACACGCACCAACAACCTCTCTAACAACAACAAGTTCAACATCCCTGATCTCAAGGTAAAACAAAAGCTTTCCCCACCACAGGAAATACACCTGCAAGTGCATTAGTAGTGTTTTTTGTTAATATTTGTTGTGCGTTGTGTCTCTAACAGGTCGGAACACTAGATGTCTTAGTGGGTCTGTCAGATGAACTGGCTAAACTGGACACTTTTGTGGAAAGGTAAAAGTCCATGTGTTATTTCTGAGTTGAACAAGTTTGTAAAATGCCCTGTGTATTTGTTAGGCAGTAGGAGACAGTTTTTAGATGAACAAATGTCACTTTTTTAGTACAGTTTTGTTCTCCCGCTGTCATCTGTTGCTTCTCTTGTGTTTACTTGTTCTCCCGTGTGTTGATGTCTGACCCTTCTCCTCACCCTGTTGTCGTGTTTCAGTGTGGTGAGGAAGGTCGCTCAGTACATGGCCGATGTCCTGGAGGACAGCCGAGACAAGGTCCAGGAGAACCTACTTGCTAATGGAGGTAATGGCTGTTCACTTTAGGGAGCAGTGTGTAGGATTTAACGCCATCTAGTGGGGAGCTAGAGACTACAACCAACTGTAGTAGAAGCTATGGTGGCCTTCAGTTACAGTCACTTTGCCTTTTTGTCTTTTTCGCTTCATTTTTGCATCATGAACAAAAGTGCAATGCAGGCTTTCAAATTTTTCAGGGCAGTGAGAAGCGTGTCTCGCTGAGCTCCTTCTCCAGTCTTCCACAGTCACACAGGCCCTGAGCGGAAACGCATTTAGCCTTGCCGGTACCACGTAGTGCTTTATGTCCCTAGCCTTGATAGAGCTTACCTGTCCTATGTAAATACAGATAAGAAATGATCCACTCAGGAGGATAAGTCAGATTGTTGGAAGAGGTAATTGTACACCAATGAGGACTTATTTCTGAATGAAGACATTGATTTGAGATAATAAATGACTTTAAACGCTACACACTGTCCCTTTTTTAAAGCTGAAGGAGGTAAAAAGCAAAAAACAACACCAGAATTTGAAGCAGAGTGAGACCTCTTCCCGCAACCCACTCCTCTCCTTCTTGAGCCAATAGGAGCGCTCTCTCTCTATCTCGAAACTACCTTCCCGGGGTTTAATCATCAGGCGTTCACTCTTCAATAGTTGCCATGTTGGTGGTAGAAAGCAAAAACAGTGTGATGTCGTTGATTAGACATCAAAGATGGGTTTTTATGCGTTCAGATATACAATACAAAGACTATGGAAATGAAGGCGATTAATGCTGATGACTTCAAGTGTTCATTTTCACTCTTTACAGTTGACCTGGTCACCTATATCACCAGATTTCAGTGGGACATGGCTAAATATCCAATCAAACAGTCACTGAAAAACATCTCTGAAATCATCTCCAAGGTAAACGTCTGCTCACTTATGGACATATTGTTTGATTTTTATCTTAACCTTTGTGCTTTCGTGTATGTATTTTTAATCAAGCACTATCATTGGCATTGTGATCAATTTTGAAAGACACACCTACAGAGTGCAACAGAAAAAAAACAACTACAGAGAACAAACAACACAAATGGCATCATAAACAATGTAGATATAGTGTGATTTTTCCCGCTCCTGTGATCCAACAAGGATTATTCTGTATTTTATGTTTTATACCATTGTGTTATCTAGCAAGCGACTCAGATAGACAACGACCTGAAGGCCAGAGCTTCAGCCTACAACAACCTGAAGGGAAACCTGCAAAACCTGGAGAGGAAGAATGCGTGAGTAATTAAATAATAACAGTAATATATTAATAAACTTTAATTTGATTGCAGAATTATTGTTTAAAGCCGTGTGGCACATGATTAGCTTGTGTTTTATCTTTGGCTATTTCCCCATATTGTTAAAACAAGTCCACATGTATCCTTCGCATTTAAATATTTTAAAAGTGTTGGGTTAAATGTGTTAAGTACTTTTGCGCCACACATTGTGTACTTCATCTGTACATCTGGAGCAAAAATGTTTGTATATCTTTTTCTAAGAAAGCTTCCTGTCTGACTATCTGAACCGCATGTGTCGTCCTTTAGGGGTAGCCTGTTGACCAGGAGTTTGGCTGACATAGTGAAGAAAGAGGACTTTGTACTGGACTCAGAGTACCTGATCACCATGCTGGTGGTTGTCCCAAAGTACGTACACTTACATGTATATGTTCCATACGTGGGGAGGTTCCTACATGATAGAAGTTCCCTTCTAACTGGAGCTACATAAAAACAGAATAGAAACAGTTTTTTACGTTATTAGAGGTATGATGTGAGTTTTAATGGGTTCACAGTCATTTAAGAAGACACAAAGTGAAAAGTATTTCAGTTCAGTGAATACGTTTTGGCCACAGAAATGGTCATATTGTCACTCATCACTCACTATCATCTTCAACCGCTTATCCGGGGTCGGGTCGCGGGGGCAGCAGATCCAGCAGGGGACCCCAAACTTCCCTTTCCCGGGCCACATTAACCAGCTCTAACTGGGGGATCCTGAGGCGTTCCCAGGCTAATTTCAAAATAAAATGAAAATCTTTCAGTTATAATTGTAATAATAATAATAATAATAATACATAGGACTTATATAGCGCTTTTCAAAATACTCAAAGATGCTTTACCACTGTAGGACACACATATATAGATTAAAAACCCCTAACAAACAAACAAGGAGGTTAGCAGGGACAGGCAAGTTAGATGAGGTGTGCACTGAGGCCAGTTTTGAATGATGGCAGTGTGGGAGCATTTTTCATGCGTTTAGGGAGCGAGTTCCATAGAGAGGGGGGCGGCGACTGAAAACGCCTCGTCACCCCAACTTTGGTGCTCGGTCCTGGGGATTTTTAGGGTAATATCAGTGTAGGTATCAGCCTACGAATGTCAAACAATTCAATACATCACATTTGTCTTTTCTTTTCCACCCTCACCAGGACAGGTTATGGGGACTGGCAGAAGGAGTATGAAACCCTGGCAGAGATGGTTGTGCCGCGCTCCACAAAGTAAGCAAAACTACATGATTCAGTTATTTTTGACAAATATTTGAATGATCAAGAGGAGAGTTTTGCTCTTACGTATCTGATTTTTTCAATTAATGTCAAGCAGTTTAGCTTCCTCCATTATCGGTGGTTTTAAAGGTCCTATATTATGCTCATTTTCATTTTCATACCTGTATTTTGGATTTCTACGAGAATTTTTTACACCTCATTGCAGTCAGGGAATGACGTAACGGCACTGTAATTGTAGTGGCACTTTTTACCTTGACCTTTTCAACGGATTTCCATTGCTAGGCAACAGCCTTGGTCCTTGGCAACTTCCTGTCGGCTGATGTCGTTCACATACACTGCAACAGGAAATAAACTAGGACTGTTTGGAATGTTTATGTTTACATCTTTGAAAAGGTCCACATAGTATAGTTGTGACATCACAACCGTTTGAAGACAGTTTCTGAATACGGGCTGTGTGCATTTTTCTCTGGACTGAGCGTTTTAATACTTTTACAGTATTAAAACAGCAGCTCGACCTGCTTTATGATAAAAGTCATGGTAACTCACTATAAGAATGTTGCAATATTATTTTCTTTTTCTGTGACCAGACAATTTGCCTTGCTTTCTCAGTTTCCCCCCCTCTGCAGTTGCTTTATCAGGTTTCGTGCTCGACTCTGATCAGAATCGGAAGCATCTCATGGTTGACCTGTAAAAAGCAAATGACTCATATTAAAGTAGAAAGACATTATGTGGTTGACTTGCAGAAAGCAATTGATCTTTTGCCAACGAGGCTAGATGATTTGAGGCGTTATGTTCGGGCTTTTGGACTGACGCAACTCAGTGTGCTGTAGTAACCTAGCAACCTGAACCAGAACCGATGTGGAGCATCATCTGGCCAGGGGAAACGTCTTATGTTAGAGTAGCCAGGGCAGGGGAAGTTCTCTCAAAGAAATACTTGACCCTCAAAATGACATTTGTATATCAATTCCTCACCGAGTGTTGCCTTGAATTTGTGGTTGCATGCCTCCACGGTGAACAGAGAAACAGAAAAGTCTTGATGCATGAAGTAGGGCTCTGCGTTTAACAGCAAAACTTCCATTTACAAACTCTCACACAACTCTTGCAGTATTATCCAAGTCTCATGTATTCAGTTGTGTGCTCAGTACTTCCCAGTCAAATGCGTTTTCGCTAAAACACAGGCACACTACTTGTCCTGACTCACATGGACTAATGGCATGCCAGCTATTTTGCTTCTAAATGGTAAGCTTTAAGCATATAGCAATAACACATATGTGATAAAAGGTTTTATCCATATTACCTACTCTTTGTTGTAGCACCACGCATTTAGCAAAGATAAATAAATGATGCTGTGCTATCGGTCACGGGTGGAAGACCATATATTAAATGTGATATAATATAAGTAAATGTACTTGCGTTCATTGCAATCTCAGCAACAGATATTTTCGGTATTAACATTCTCCAAATGTGCACGTTTGTTTTCAGAGTGAGATATAAGTTTACAGATTTAGCTTACAGTATTAGATGTTATTTTGTTCAAAACTCTAAATTCCATAATTAAAGTACTAGACAAGCTGAAAATCTTCAACTCCCTCTATGGTATGAAAACATTCATTTATTAGACGCTTCTGTCTCATTGTTCTGAGACATTGTTCTGCTTTGCTGTCAGAGGCAATAAGTTCAGACTAAAAGTGTTTTTGTTTATATGTTCAGGATGACTCTTTGCTGTCTAACTTTAACCCCACATGACCCCAAAATGTTTTTTGGGTGTGGTTTTCATATAAGCCATTACAAGTTTCTGCTCCACCCACACATGTACTCTAATGTGTTATCCTTATGTGTTTTATATTGTTTATTTGTGATGTAACACTAAAACTTAACCTCCAGGGCATTGAAGTAAATAAAGAAAATGATTCATACTCGTGCAGCACGACATAAATCCCAAAAGGGGACACAAACTAAGTAGAGGTGAACAGTGAGGCTGGTGTGTGGAGTCTGAAGGTGATACTGTTTTGCTTATTTTTGCCACAAGGACAAGGTGTCAGACACACTGTGCGTGTCCAGCTCTCATGTTAATGTGTCCTCTCCTCCAGGCTGCTGTTCGAAGACAACGACAGCGGTCTGTTCAGCGTCACTCTCTTCAGGAAGGCTATCGATGACTTCAAGCACAAGGCCAGAGAAAACAAGTAAACTCATTTTTGCCAAAAAACTTAATACATTTTTGGTAAATTCCTTCAAAGTCTTCACTTCATATTTTATGTAAATCTGGACCGTTTGGATGGAAACTGCAACTTGACTGGTTGTCAGCCGCATACAACCACAGGGCGGTAATTCAGATTTAATTTGAGCTGTATTTCAGTTTTAGTCATTTGACAGATCTTTATTCTGATCTGCCGGTTGTGTTTCCTTGTTGTGTTTTCCATAAATGATGTTTGGAAAATCAACCACAGATATTAAGCAGTGATGACACTTCATTATTAAAGTAGGCCAGCTATTCTTAAACCCATTCTATATTAAACACAATTAGTCAGCGCCTCTCTCCAATTAGCATGACTGAGGGATCTCAGTGTTTCTGTTTGTGTCATTTGTCTGTTTGTATGCAGCCCATTTTCAGGAGTGCACTTGAATGTCTGTGTGTGTGTGTGTGTGTGCTGACAGCTGATTGTTTGCTCTCCGCTGTGTGTCCTGAAATAGGTTTACAGTGCGTGATTTCCAGTACAATGAGGAGGAAATGAAGGCAGACAAAGAAGAGATGACACGTTTGTCCACTGACAAAAAGAAACAGTTTGTACGGCTGCTTTTTCCTTTACAAACAGTACTTTTGACTCAGAATGGAAGGAAGGAGTTAATGGCGCTCACTATTTACCGTGTTAATTCGATATTTGGCTGCAGATATTTAAAAAAAAAATGATTTAATGATTCATTGAGCGTACGCAGCCCTGCAGCTTGTCTTAAATAATGGCTGACAGACAGTAATCTGCCACGGTGCTTCGTGGTAATTCATAAGTAATATTTAATTAAGCAACATCCAAAATGGGGATGTCCAAATTTAGCCAGTTGACAGGTATTTTATCTTTATTAGAAAATATTAAAATGCTGTTTCTATCCATCCAGGGGCCCTTGGTACGATGGCTGAAAGTGAATTTCAGCGAAGCTTTCATCGCATGGATTCACATAAAAGCCCTGCGTGTGTTTGTGGAGTCAGTACTGAGGTAAGCAAGTGAAGACCCAGCAGCTTCCAGGAACTGCCCTCAGTAACGTGCGTCAGTCTGCGACTCTTTCCGTACTTTGTCAATCCAGCCACCCTTTCTTTTTAATGTAAGATTGGTTTCTTCTTGTTTCCTGTGAAAGATGACAGACAGATTTGTTGTGTTTCACAGATACGGGCTGCCAGTGAACTTCCAGGCCATGCTGCTCCAGCCCAACAAGAAGAACATGAAGAAGCTGAGAGAGGTGCTCTACGACCTGTACAAACACCTGGACAGCAGCGCGGCGATCATTGATGTAAGTCTCCTTCACACGCTTCATATTCGGATGGGAGTAGTTTAATGCAGGGACGTTGGGTAAGGTTATTTTTACCAGAGGTTTTAGTCCTGTCCAAATGCGCCATGTCAGTAATTATTCCGGAGAATATCAGAAAAAAATACGCCGATTTTCACCTTCTGTAAAAAATACCTCAGGTAAAACTAGTCCCGTCTGAATACGACCCTCTGTTAAACATACGTTGATATACCTTCATATCACGTTTGTACGTAGTTTCCACAAATTTTTTGGAACATTGAGAAGCACTATTTTTAGATTCTATCCTTTAGTTTTGTGTGTACTTAATTTTGTGATATCAAGAAGCGACGTAGCACGCACATGGCGACAGGGAGATGACGGCAGTGGTAAATCCAGTAACCCCTGCCACCTCTCGTTGAGTACAGGGATTTTTTAATCCTGTGCGAATTGGCCATTTATATTACAGGCGTCCTGAGGTGAAATAATTTTATCCCACGTCCCCACATTAAACCAAAAACCACAAAATCCTGCCTGAATAGTGCTAAAGTAGCAGGTGAAATAACTGGAGGTCCAGCTCTTTGACATTTACGATAACAAGGTCCTACAGAAGACTGGAGCGATCCTTTGTTTAAGGTGTTTGAGTTACTGACGTCTGGTTGTCACTTCCGGATGGAGCGGCTAAATTCTCCTTTATCTGTTGCCAGTGGCCTGCTCAACGTCGTTTATGTGCAACAATTCGGTCGCCCCTACGCAATTCAACTTCAACTTTTTTAATGAATGTCTAAAGTGAAGAGAAGATAACCTGAGCTTTAAATGTTACAAAGTTCAACATGACACATTTCTTTCTTTTAAAGCAAGATTATTATTTTATTTTTTTCAAGATTATTTTCTGGCAGTTTTTCAAGCCTTTATCAAATAGGACTGACAGGAAATGGGATGACAGAGAGAGAGGGAGACATGCAGCAAAGGGCCACAGTTCGGAGTCGAACCCGCGGCCGCTGCCTCAAGGACCTTCAGCCTCTTTACATGGGGCAGCTGCTCTAACCAGTCAGCCACAGGACGTCCCGCAAGATTATTTCTATGCCCCGAGTCCTTCGTCATGATTTCCGGCTGTCCGTCCGTCCCATTCTTGAGTAAATTTCTTGTGAATTCCAGGATGAAGTGATTCGATTTTGGAGGTCAAAGGTCAAGGTCACTGTGACCTTACAAAAGGCGTATTTGGCTATAACTCAAGAGCTAATTATGACAACATCTCACACGAATGTCTAATATGATAAAAAATTATGAAGGGATGACATTTTTTATCCGAAGGGTTAAAGGTCAACTTCCCTGTGACATCATTATGTTCTGCCAACATTTTTTTCTGTCTTTAATTCAACGCCATAACAATATTTTTAAACATAATTAATTAATAAAATAATACTTAAGCGAGAAAGGGACATTTGAGGTCCCCTGCTGGGGCTGCTCCCCCCGCGATTGGATCCTGGATAAGCGGTTGAAGATGAATGAATGAATGAATACTGAAGCACGTAAACATGGTCTGGTAGAAACTAGAATACAAATATGAACCTGAAAATGAGCCCGATATAATGTAAGTGTGTGATTCTCTCTGTGCCTGCAGGCCTCGATGGACATTCCAGGGCTGAACCTGAGCCAGCAGGAGTACTACCCTTATGTTTACTACAAGATCGACTGCAACCTGCTGGACTTCAAAGTCTAGTAACACATCCTCTCACTCTCTGTGCAGCCGTGTTTTGACGTGACATGTTCACATCCTGAGCGTTAATTTATTTACATGATTTTTTTCTTGTTTTTTTCTGCACCTTTGGTCCTCCCATTGTCTTTCCCTCTCTCGTGCTCCTGGTACATTCCTGGGTCCATACTGAATACGCGGTTGAACGTCTGTTCTTATATGCTTGACAAATATGGGCCTTCTTCTTTGTTGTCACTTCCTCTTGGTACAACGCTGTAAAAGTGTAACTCCCCAGTTAACACCCACCAAAATAGTTGACATTCCCCCATCTAAGGACATGTAAAATGCTGCATTTTAATTGTTGTTGTTTCTTCACCCTGTTCCCATCCTTTATTCAAAGCAACAAAAACTCTACACACGTGGGAAATGGGGAGAAAAAGAAACGTGTATTAAATATAGTATTTATTTAAAGCCTCTAAAACCGGTGAATATGTTATTGTTTGTTCAGTTTTTGAAAGTGATGTGTTTTTAGCTACATGTTAGGAATGTCTGTTTACAAATAGGTGTTGACCATCGATTCCCCAAATAAAGCTGTAATCCTGTGAAATACTGAGATGGATCATTTTACAGTAAAGAGACGCAATATGTTTGCTGATTGTATTCACCTATAATTTCTGTATATTAAGCAGTTTAGGAAATATATTGATAGGTCTTTGTGCAAATACTGTATTGTCAGTATAACTGAAAATTACACATATTTAAATAAATGTGAAAATAAATCGTCTATGTGAAATATACTTGACTTTGGCTCACTTTCTTTTTTTAAAGTTAACATCACAATGTTATTTAAACATCCTCTTATTTTACTCTCATTCTTAAAAATGACAAACACCAAACAAAATTCAATTTTTGGGAACACTAAGTCTCCCTAGCAAGTAGGAGCCCATATTTACTTTTGATTAATCATTTTCAGTGTTTAATTCATTAGTCAACAACCATAAACCCATATGTGTGTATAAGCACATAATGACACTGTAGTAAAACAGTTAATAGGCCAAGCAATAATACCAATAAGAAAAATATTGTACATGCATAATATTAATATTAAACGTAATAACGATAATAGCAAATACATAAATACACAATCTTATTAATAATAGTAATAAGTACATAATAATAATGAAATACATATTTTTATAAATATTAAATACATACTGATAATAATAAATACATATTATTATTAATATTAAATACATAATAATGATAATAAATACATTCTATTAATAATACTATTAAACACACTGATAATGCTGATGATAATAATAATAATAGCAAATACATAATAAATACATACTATTATTAATAAGAACAATATTAAACATAATAATGATGATATTAATAAATACATACTATTTGTATTAATAATATTAAACACAGAATGATAATGACAATAACAATAGTAAATATATAATAATGATAAATACATAATATTATGATTACTTATATTAAACACATAATGATAATATTAATAAGAATAATACATCATATTAGTAATCATAGCTATAAATACATAATCAAAATGATAATAAACACATCACATTATAAGATTAAACACATAATATTATTATTATGATTATTAATAATCATAATAATCATAATAATAATAATAACAAAGGGGACTTAAAGTTGGAAGTGTTAGCGTGATTTTCATTGGTATCAGTGCATATTTGTATGATGGTGATGATGATGATGATGATGATGATGATGATGATGATGGTGATGATGGTGACACGAGCTGGGGTTGAGAACCCTCGCAGCCAATCAGCGCTCAGAGCGGACGCAGCTGATGACGCAGAGGCTCCGGTGCGTGTTAGCGCTGCTCAGCTGCTTGTCTGTGGAGTATCAACCAGCGGCGGCAGCGGCTCCACCTGATGATGGGCACGGAAACACGGATGGAGCTGCAGTAGAGATCTGGGGAGGATGCTGCGGCTGCTGTGAGACGACCCGAGCCGTGTTCAGCCCGTGTCAGCTGCACCTGCCGTGGATGCTTTTCCCGATGGGTTGTGGGGGGAGTCGGGCGGACGCGATCATCGAGCCGAGGTATCATGAGAGCTGGACCAGAGAAACGGAATCGACGTGGCTCACCAACACGGACGTGGAGACCTCTCTACCAGTAGCAAACAGTAAGAGCCTCCGCCTCCGTGTTATCTGTTTTAACTGCAGCATCCCCCACTGCATGAACCACAGGCCAAATTACAGCCACAACATGAGGAAATAATACAGAAAAAAGGGATCACAAGAAAGATAAATGAACCACTCCAAGCGCAACCAGCTGCCAACTCCCTGACAAAGCAGTTTTGCATCTCTACTGTTGTCATATACTGTTGAAAGAAAGCCAGGGCACGAATCTGGTTGTGTTTCACATGATAACCTAAGCCTTTGTCCGAAGGTAAAGCTCTTGAGGCCAGTCTGAGGGAGAAGAGGATGGTGAACACAGGCACCCAGTGTGGGAAACAGGCCCTCACATCCACCGGCTCCAACCACCAGAGGAGACCCAGACGCTCCTTGAGTGATGTAGGTGTCACTGGTATTGGCAGGTCCGACTGCTAAATATTAACACCAAACAGCGTCTGTTTTTGCACACAAGGTGACAGGATGTGAGACTCAGCAACTGCATACTGTAATAATATATTATATTATATTATATTATGTTACTTCTGACAGTTTGCTCTGCAGAATCAGTGTTTTCTTTTGAAAATGAATGAATTTAATAGAAACCCAAGAAAAAGTATAAACTCCAAATTTGGCATATGATGTCCCCTTTAAATATTGGTGTTGAGTGTATTTTGGGCTACTTAACAACAGTAAACAATGAGATGATAAGTTGTATTTAAATATTCTGGATTCTTTGGGATATGGCATTGCATTTTCCTTCCCACCATCTGTTTGCCTAGTCATTTATCGTGAATGCGAATGCACAAAACCAACTGAATGCAGATTTAAAATGTATGGGCCTTAATCCTTATGAACAGCAGATAGGAAGAGACAGATAATACTGCATGGATACTTTTATTCTGCATGTTTTATTCTCAATTTAGGGGACTGAGTTGCAAATGTTATTTTGCTCCGTGCAAAAATAATTTCACATTTACTGGAAAATCACTTCCTCTGACCTCACACCTCAGAAACAGAGACTGTTTGTGTGTTTTTTCTATTGAACCTTCCACTTATGGGCAGAGCTTCGGTGACTCAGGTCTCAGTTGGCCAGCGTTGCCCACTTGCTCTCTGTGTGGTGACATTTAAATGACGTGACATTCAAAACTCTCACATCTTTTTTTCACAGCAAACCACTCGTGAGTCCAAAAGGAGGGCATCAAAGGAGGCCGGTGCGTTGTCTAAGGACGGGCAGCCCGTCAATATCAACAGCAGCGGAGACACTGAACCTGGGAATGTGTGCGACGAAAGATGAAGAAAATCCAAGACTGTGTGAAAAAGAAGATGGCCGGAGCTGCGAAAAGTTCACCAGGAGATGGGATGGGGATTTACAGGATTGTGTGGATGATGTTTGCGAGTGACTCTGCGAGATTTTGGCTGTCGGTCTCAGTGATTTTACAATATAAGCACCTGCATAATGTCTCCGTCCAAAGATCTCTGGATGCTGCGTCTTTGTTGTGCCATTGCAAATGCATGTGTGAAGTGAAGCGGAGAGTGGATCACAAACAGTGTTCAAGTCTCCACAAGGCTTTTCTCCCATGCTTATGGTGCCGGTCAGGGAATGAGTCACTGTGTTAAGCCAATTTTAAAGTAAAACAAGAACAGACCGTCCCGTATGCACACGATAATCACTATCTGCACATATGTTGTCATACAAATGTTTTCTGTGTCGGGGGGCCTTCCTTAAGAGTTTGCTTCAGTTCTTTGTGCAAATCTATTCCCTTTGTTGTGAATGAAAAACAATGATGATGCTGTTTAAAGTCAGTCAATGCTGTAAATGATTTTCATTCAAAAGACCCTGAAGTGCTGTCTAGAAACTGAGATTTTGAAGTTTGATGCTCGAAGGCTGAAGACTGTCTTCTCCTTTGCAAAGGTAAAGAAACAAACACACCCGCATGTGCCTACAATTCATCTTGATCTGAACTGCTCCTGTTTCCACTTTGAGCGTTTTTGATTCGTTTATATGTTCTTTTACATCTTTTTTTATGTTGTGATGTTACACTTTATTATTCACCATTATTATGTATTGTAATGATGAATCGTTTGTGTGGCTTACACGCCCATCTGCATGTCAAATCAATCTCAGACTGATTCAACATTGGTGGCAAAATGTCTTTGCTCAAACATCATAAAGCAACACGTGAAAAACTGCACTAAGAAGTACAACATTCAGGATGTGTCGTCAGGAAAGGGAGAGTCACGGCCAGCAGATGGTGATGTCGACCAGTTCTGAAAAAAACTGAAAAAACTGTTGCCTGTCAAGAGTTTTCGATGATTCACTGATGATAATGTTGAAATGTGTACAGGCCAACTTTTGTGATGGAAAACTATATTTAAACACCAACACATTATTTTCCCTTTGAATTAAAATTGTTGTCAGCTTCTTAAGTTGTGAAACTCAGAAAGAAGTGTCGTTTCTCGTTACCTACAGGCAAAGGCTGCTGCGGAATTCATTAGTCTACATCAACAGACCAATATTCTGCTTTGTGTGATCCAATTCATGGATGTGTTTGTATATAAAGTAAAGACAAGGTAATTATTTTTAGATATATAGTTATCTCATTGTCCCCAAGCCCACAAACACATGAGTTGGCAGTAATTCTATTTGCTATCATTGTAATACCAAAATATTTTTGTATGAAAGCAGTCATGTTTGTAGTCTATATTCTGTTGGATAGATTCATTATTAACTGGATAATATTTTATCATAACATTTTTATAGTGTAGTAGGACTGGAATCTTAATTTGCAAAAAGCAAGAGATAAGAAAAAAAAAAACAGTTTAAATGAAATATATAAGAGTGAAATAAGAACTAAGGGAAATTAGAAAGATGGCATGAAAACAATCTAGGCTATACAAAAATACATTACAGTACCTCAGACTATAAGGGTGAATTGTGTAAATATGCAAAATGACTCCAGATTAAGTAAATAAATCTGTCATAAAATTGAACTACTATAGGCCTACCTCAAAAATGTTGACATAAATGCATAAATATATAAATGCATAAATGAATTAATAAATATATGAATACATGTATAAATAAATAAATATGCATTACATGCATTTCTACATTTTTGTTCACCTACCTTTATTTATCTCTTTATTTCTGTGTCCGTATGTGAATGAGTAAGCAGGTCCCGCTTATTCATGCATTTATTGATTTATTCCTGTAATTATTTATTTATTTATTGAGTCCTAAGTCATTTTTACTCCTCATCATTCTTTCATTTTTATGAATGGCCTTTATCTGTTTTTGTTAATTAACTCCATATATTTAATTACTTCCCACCTGTTAAAACCATTAAGATCAATCATCATAATGTCCCCATCATAATGTGATTTTGCACTACACACCTGACAGCGGAAGCTCTGGGGCCTACAAAATGACGATTTCCGCTTTTAGTTGAAGTTAACAGACAAGCGAATCAGTTTTAATTTAATTTAATTTTTTTTGTATGTATTTATTATTGTTTTGTGTATGGTTTTATTGTATGCCTTTTTATTTGATTGTGTATTTAAGTACTCTAACTCATGTTATGTCATTATCATTTCAAATTGTAATGTTCATTGAAAGGAGAATTTACTTCCTTATACACACACATTATTATTTGTCAAGTACGACGCCAAGTTGTTCTACTGTGTTGATATTATATTTGTGAAAATATGCAAATAAAGTTTAAAAAAAACAACAACAACCAAAAAGACAAAAAAAAGACAAGCGAGTCAGTCATGCGCAGTGAACCGGCGGGCTTTGAGACCACGCGGCCCGCGCTGTCAGCTCTCAGCCGTTAACGGTGAACCGTTGGTGCTCTCCGTTCACACCGGGGAGATAACAGCTGATTGAGAGCTTACCGTCTGACTCTCTAAAGCCCAGTGACTCTGAAATACTCATTGATACTTCTCTTCCATTTTTTCCTCTTAAGCTGTGCGGTTATAATGAGGTGAGGATGGCCAAGCGACCGGGGACTGACGACGGGATGTTGACTTCACCGACCGTTCTCCGGGATTTCGCAGCCGACACGAGCACCGGGGACGTGAACATGGACTGCGGCGACGGCGCCGCGGCGGAGGTCTCCTTGGAAGAAATCCTGAAACTGTACAGCCAGCCGATAAACGAGGAGCAGGCGTGGGCGGTGTGCTATCAGTGCTGTCGGACTTTAGCGCAGAAACATCGGAGGAAAAGCTCCAAGGGTGCCGGCACCTCAGCCGTCGAGTGTCCGCGGAGGATTGAGGGACCCGGGGATGTGACGATTGGGAGAGACGGGACGGTGAAACTGCACTTTGAAGACAGCACAGGTAAAACAATAAAACCAGCCAGGTGTTACACATTTGTCTGATTGAATACTGCGCAGCTACGACTGCGATCTCAACAGTGAAGCCTGTTTTCCTCCACATCGCTCCAGGGCCACACACACGGAGCTTCCCCACAAAGAGGCCATGTTGTTGTGGCTGTCTGCTTCCAGCCATGTGGGGAATTTGTTGACAGTCGCCCGATGCGCTTATTAAAAATACATCACAAATCACCGCATAGCTGCTGGGGATCGAAAGACAGACACAGAAAAGCGGTATTGCCAATATTAACAAGGCAGGGTTTGTTCTCCCAACACAATCTAGTATTTACATTATAATCTTGGCTCATATCATGGCTTCATTCAGTCGGGGTGTGTTTTAGCAGGGCTGGTTCTTGAATGGCTGCTTGGGGTTTGTGTTTGAAATGATTGCTCCTGCAGCGGTCAGTTAGCTACAGTAAACAATGAGCCATGTGATGGATTTAAACTGCAGAGCTCCTTGGGCCCAGTCCAGAGCAGAGCAGTATAGCCACAGCACCAAAGCTACAGTGAAATACAGGCAAAAAGACACACATGACTCATATTTCTGCTGTGATCAGAGCAGGTGTATGGGTTTGGGCTGCATGCACCTGAGGTGAGGGAGATTTTAAACAGTGGAAACACGTTTTTAGTATACTGCCCTACAAAGCCTCAGTGCAATCTCTTATCATTCATGATCTCTCTCTCACAGTTTTGAGCTTGAAAGTGTTGAGGTTAGGATTGATTGGATGGAAATTAATAAATGGCACTCAAGTAAACCATAATCCATCATCAATGTGCCGAATATTTATTTGTTTGGACAGTAAACAAACTTTGAAGACCATTTTTTGCTTAAATGTATTTGTGTGGTAGTAGTATAGTTTAGTAGTAAGGTGCAGTGAGCTGCATGCACATGATAGATCCACTCAACTGTTGTAGGTGAGGTCCACTTTCACGCAAGTGTGTGTTCCACCTCGACTATTTGCCGCACAGCTGAAACAATTAATAGATGAGTTATTTCAGAACATGAATTTGAAACAATTTACATGATTCTTTAAACAAATACCAAGAATTTCACTCATCAACCACTCGTATGCAAATATTAGCTTTTTTCATGATAGTATGATGCATACTTTTGGATTTCATGACGTTACGTATGCACGATGAAGACTCTTTCACTCTTTTGACATTTTATAGACCAAACAATTAATAATAATATTAATAATAGGGTTGCATAATATGAGCAAAATATCTAATTGCGATTATTTACATTGATATTGCTTAGGATCCACAATATTAGAGGACGTGTGATATTTTGCACATCATTATTTTCATTTTTATTTGAACATATATATATATATATATATATATATATATATATATATATATATATATATTAAAATGTATCATGATGCATCATCCGTACCAAGCAAAGATTTTAGCCGTAACATTTGACAGATATTTTGCCTGTAACAAATATTGCGCCATCTGGCGATTTCGGTTATTGTACTTTAGTCCATATTGTGTGCATCCCTAATGGTTAATGAAGAAATAAGTTTAGGCCCTAGTCTACACGACAACTAGCCTGGCGTCACCAGGCGGATTCTCAAATGCTTACTGGTCTGGAACCTCTCAGTTCCTTTTTTCTATTTCCAAGGGTTATTTTCGATTTCCAAGGGTTATTTTCGATTTCCAAGGGTTATTTTCGATTTCCAAGGGTTATTTTCAATTTCCAAGGGTTATTTTCTTTTTCCAAGGGTTATTTTCTATTTCCAAGGGTTATTTTCTTTTTCCAAGGGTTATTTTCTATTTCCAAGGGTTATTTTCTTTTTCCAAGGGTTATTTTCGATTTCCAAGGGTTATTTTCTATCAATGGTGTAAACCAAAGGGGCCTCTGGACGTATTGGGTAGACCTACTACCAATCACAGCAATGAAACGGCAGAGCTGGGTTTGTTTTGTAGCAGCATTGACAGAAACGGGCACATTTATATCAAATAATTCCAGTCCGAATGACTTGGACCCTGCTGTCTTGTTTTATAATGCATGAGCACAGATTTACACTTGAGGATATACGCTGAAAGCAATCAACTATTGGAGCAATTACCATCACGCTGACCCTCAAAGACCACCTGGTGTCTAATTCAAAGGGGCTCCCAGCAAGGCTTCTTCCTGTACACACGTTCAGGTGTTCAGAGATTCTCCGAGCCTTTTAACTGCTTCCCATTAACTTAATATGTGAGAGATAAAGTTGGGTGTAGGAGGAGGAGGTGTGGCTGTCAGCGTAGCCTCTGGCACCAAGGTTGTATCCCATCTCTCCGGGGAACTTATTAGCCCCCTTTCTTCTTAGTCCCCCCTCCTCTGTCTGAGCCCCACATACAATCTTTCTCTCTGGAGCACACCCCTCAGACCAGACCCCTCTCATCTCAGCATATTTAACCAACCAGGAGTGTTTGGAGATGCACAATATGGAATTTTTTGCCAATATCCGATATGCCGATATTTTACAACTTGTTTGGCTGATAACCCATATGTTTTTTTAAAAACGTATTTATTTTTAGAATTGATTAATTTTCTTGATTTTTTATATATATATATATATATATATATATATATATATATATATATATATATATATATATATATATATATATATATATAAATAAATAAAGTCAAAGTGTTATAAAATGTTAATTATGTATACCACATATTATTAAAATAATTTCCCCCTGCGATTATAAAGTATTTCTGATTCTGTGCATATTATTGTGTTGGTTCACCGGTAAACGCAGACATTGAAATACAAAGCTTAAAATGATGAAATATTCATTCCTTGTTCAGATGAGAAAAACACTTAAACTTACGTTAAGGTAAACATGCCATATTTATTTATGACAAGTGCTTTTAAACAAAACAAGTAAGATACATCCTACTTAAAATGTGTTACAGGCATTTATTCTGATTTAATCAAGGAAACAGCGGTCTATTCATTCATCGGTTTATTATATCGTTGTGTTATCCAATATCTGTTCATTCAATTTTAAGTCAATATCGGCTGATACTGATAGCTTGCTGTTATCATCGTGCATCCCCTATAAACAGATTCAGTCAGTGCTGCCGATCGTCTTGCAACTACTCAAAATAGAATAAATGTGATGATGAGATGCGCAGACTTTAGACTGCAGATTATGCGGAGGGTCCCATGCTGCTCCTCTTGTTAGTGGACAGCTCAGCCCTGTCCTGGTCTTTAGTAGACCTGGTGATGAGAGAGACGTGACACCTATTAAGCTTTCGGTTGCTCAGTTTCAGAGGGTGCTACCCCAGCATGCTTATGTAATCTACATATGGCCTGTTAATGAGCCAGAGACAAGGTGGCATTATTCGTCCAGCACCCAGACCACCGACACAGGAGGCCTTCAAGTCACTTCTCCTATCTTACTACGTGTATCAAGAGGTCCTCTAGAGCCGAACACTGCACAAAGTGTGTGTTCAGACGAAATGAGACTAATAAGCAGCTCAGAGTCTAAGTCAAGTGCTTATTTTAGGCTCAATTAGACGGATGTGAGATGCACGCTGCAGGCAGATTGATTGATACAGAGCAGGGGGAAATGTTTACTCCCACCCCACATTGAACCGAGAATTAAGCCTGAATGCTGCATCAAGATGACACACTTGTTTGCTCCCCAAGATTTTCAATGATTCATACCAATAGTAGAGGAGTAGAGGATGTTTTTTTGTTGTTGGTTTGGTGCATGCAGTATGTTAACTACAGTGCTGATCTGGTTAATTATGTCTTTGAAGAGGTTTAAGATGTAACAATGGTTCCCTATTTATTTATTTATTAGAATAGAGATGGGTAAAAGATATAAAAAGTCAATCGGTAGAAAACTCTTACATCTCCCCATCTGTAACCCACTCTCGGTAAACCCATTTTTAGGCAGGATAGTCTGGGTGACGCTTCACACTGCTCCAAAAATGCCCACTGTGACACACTCACTCTAGGCCAAGTCGTCTCTCCTCGGCTGGGACAAACAGAGAACCTAGTGTTTCTCAAGTGAGCGTTGGTGGATGGCTGTTTATTTATTTTTTCTCTCCCGTCTATTAGCTGTAACTCATAGTGACCTGCGCAGAACTGAGAGACTCTTTGAAATAAGTGTTTTCCTTGAATGTCTACTTAAGCTCTGCATTGAAAAACATGTCTTAGGATGCATCCACAGCAGACAGCTTAGTCCCATTTTTAATTGGAAATAACTTGAGGGAATTAAAACTGAAATGGCACTTCTATTATCGTTCAGAGAGATGACACACTGGTCAAAGTGTCTCATTTATAGGTCTAATTTTACACTGCACTGGTGTTAAAGTCTACAGATCTATCTCTCTATTTGTACTTTCACCCTTGACGTTACTCTGACCAGCACTTAGCCTTTTGTTAAATGTCATTTTTCACTGTGGGAAAGAGACTCTGTACCTTTTGAGTTCTTAGAGGAAAATCTACAGGTGTGTTAGAAAAGCCAGACAGAACAAAAAGATAAGATTGTCAAAGCTTTTGAGTTATCTTTTTTCCAATAAGGGAAAGAGAAACTTTCCCCCCCGTCTATTTAGGTCCCTGTGGTTTCTGTACTTTCCATTTTCAGAGGTGTTTTCGTGGAAATGAATAGAGGGTAATGTCTCTTTCCCGAGTATGAAGAAACAGTCATATCACTATTACCAGCCCCCAGTGGCAGGTTTTGACACTTCAATTTGCCCCAGGCAGTGTGAAGTGGTTGCAGAGAGAAAACATTATCATTTATTCAAGCAGTCGTCTTCAGCGCCGTCGAGCAATCATGGTTCTCAGCTCTCCAACATTACTTTAAAACTTTACTGTTTTATGTTATGTGACACTGTGAGAGGTGTGTGTTTGCTCTAAAGACGTCTTACATAATTGTGCAGAATAATTGTACACACACACACACACACACACACATGTACAGTAGACAATTCATTTAAAGGGTGTGTTTTGCACATTTAATAACTATCCAAAGTGATCATGTGTGTGAATAACTATCTCAATGTTCTGTCATTACAGATAAATACCAACCAGCACCCACGCCATTAGAGGTGAGTTTGTGTGTGTGTGTGTGTGTGTGTGTGTGTGTGTGTGTGTGTGTGTGTGTGTGTGTGTGTGTGTGTGTGTGTGTGTGTGTGTGTGTGTGTGTGTGTGTGTGTGTGTGTGTGTGTGTGTGTGTGTGTGTGTGTGTGTGTGTGTGTGTGTGTGTGTGTGTGTGTGTGTGTGTGTGTGTGTGTGTGTGTGTGTGTGTGTGTGTGTGTGTGTGTGTGTGTGTGTGTGTGTTGAAAAAGTAAACAGCTTTCTATATATGGACAGGCAGGGTTGTCTATTTTCCTATGATATAAATATATATAACACTTATATTTACCAAAATATAAAGCCATAATATTGTCTATTAAAAAAGGGCGACATCCAATAAATGACTGTAACTCACTGAGATTCATGTATACAGTATTTGCACTAAACCTCACATGGAGCTAAAAAAAAAAACCTAAATAGAACTTACCACATTAAAAGAACAAAAAACAAAAATTCCCTGGTTGACTATGGAGTGAACACAAGTTTTTTATAACAGAACTTTTTTTTTGTCAAATATGGTAACACGAAGATAAAGCATGACAGCAACTTCACACAGAAATAAAGGGCAGGTGCCTCTAAATCATTTGATGTATGTAACACTGACACACTGAAAGAATCAGCTCAGTGTGTACAGGTCGTCTCTGAAGGCTTTGTAGGGTTAAACTTGAATGTTAATTCAATCATCAGATTTCTTTTCACACAACTGTCATGCATTATTTAGTTCACTTATGACAAAACAATTTCAAAAACATGACAGCTTTCCACAGCTTTCGCACCACTGAATCTATTAGTTACCCTGTGTATCGAGCCAATACAAAAATACATTTAAATGAACATTTAGTGGTTATCACTGCTGTTGAAAACTGGTGACTACTTGGATAAAATCTGCACATTGTGTCCAGTTCAGTCAAAGCGTAGTTACGACACTGCTCAGCAGCACTGTTACCTATCACAACCATTCAAGTGTTGGAAGAGGGAAGGAACTCTGTAAAAAAAATGGCACATCTCTACTGTGTTCTGTACTTATTGTGTTTGGCTGCACTCTGATGCAGAAGAGCACTTAAAAGAGAGCATGACTTCTTCTCTTTTTGTTCGTCACTTTCTGTCATACACACATGAAGAGGACATGTGTCCAGTGTCTGTTTGACCAGGCAAGGTACACGGTATCATCCTGGTAGGAGAAGCCTTTCTCCGAGCTTCATTATGTGTACATAGACTAATTACACAGAGAGTCCTCTGTCAACCCAAGCAGTCTGATCTCCTCCATGTTTGCCTTGCAGTTCATGTGATCACAGGCATGTGCACTATGTGTGTTTTTGCATGGCTTAGTCGGAAATATAATTCCTTCACATCAGCTGGCCGTCACTTCCCTCTCCCCTTCTTCTTCTACTTACTATATTTTTCTAGTTGATACTGTCATACTCCTTGCATCATTAGCTTTGCCCTTACTTACGCTGAACAAACAGGGTGTGTTTGACGTGTTGTGTTTTTGGAAATACTTAACATCTTGCACAACAGCTTTTAGTACATCAGCGTGACAATCCAAAACGAGCATGTGACCAAACCTTGAGGACACACCTTGTTTTAAAAAAATGTGTTTATTATTTTTAAGTCACACGGATTAATAGTTGAAGCACATTCACATGGATGAGCTCTGTTAGGCTTGTTTTTCCAAATCAATGTTTAGTGACGCACTAAAAAAAACAATGGCGATTTTAGCTGCAATCGCCCCAATCATGCTCGGACACACGTTTACAGTCTTACAGTTAATTAGAAAGTGTCATAGCATCCTTTCTGGTAAATGTATAAAAAACGTTTGTATGAAATAACCACATTGTAAAGGATTTTTATTTTTAAACAACCTGACAGACTTGTCACAGACAACAGACGGACATAAAATAACATAAATAAAAAAATAATCCAAAGAATAATAGTAAGAAAAAAAAAAGGGTGGGCAAGTATTAACAGTCAGAGATCCGGTTCCAGACCCGGTAAATCGTTCACATAAGATATCAGAGGGTCCCAGGTTTTGTAGAATCTGCTGATGGATCCGTTGAGGGTCCATCTGATTTTTTCCAACTTAACATTCTGCAGAACGTCCCTAATCCAATGGTGGAGTGATGGAGGAGTAGCAGCCTTCCATTTAAATAAGATCAGATTTTATTAAGAACTTTAGTGCAAAATGATCATAACGGGCAAGAATGGGAATGTAAAGCTTCATCCAAATAAAGTTTAATATTTCCATAATGCAGTTCGGCTGCTGTTTTTTTGACATTGGGATGGAAATGACATAGAAAAATGTACACGATAACTATTTTTAATACCGTTTTGATAATATATATTGTTATATTCCGCAGCCCTAGTAGCATGCTAACATGCTAAATTAAGATTGAGATCATTATACTGTAGCTGCTAAACATGAGCATGTTTGCATTATTTGTATGAGCACGTTCGCATACTAAAGTTAGCATACTAAAGTTAGCATACTAAAGTTAGCATACTAAAGTTAGCATTGTATTTTGTATATACATATAGACCGTTGCCCAACAGTTTCAACAGAGAAACTCTGATTACAACAAACACTTTATCTTTATATAACAAATATTTGTTTGCTGCTGTATTAATGCTGTGATTGTTGAGTCCAGCTTCTTTTAATGTTCTGAGAGAACATTAACTGGAACTATTAATTCGCTCTGGTGCTTTCCTTGACTTAATTATGTTCAGATCATTGTAGAAAATTGATTTAGCGCACTGCACACAGCAACTCAGTTTTATCCTTTTGATTGATAAAACCCTCTCTACTCTCACGCTCGGTCACATTTTGGCCATTGTCCTGCATTCCTCATGATTTAGCCTTGTGTGTGAGTGTGTGTGTGTGTGTGTGTGTGTGTGTGTGTGTGTTTGTTGTGTCTCAGTCCCTTGTCAATCAGCCAGGGCCACTGTCTCATACCCTCCTTTGCTTCTTCACATTTTGGAGCTGATCACTAGCTTGTGTTGAGATGACCCACTTCCCCTCACTTGAACTGTAGATCCTGTGTTGGGATAATCATCAATCATTTTTAAACAAGGTACCGTTTTGTTACCTGCCTTTTTAAAAATGGTCCAGATGACAAAGCTTCATGGCTAGTAGTAAATATTTCTTAAAATAAAATAATTTGTGTGAGACTTGTACCTTGGACAAGCTTAATCCAGTTTGTTCGACGTCGAAGATTAAGGTGAGATTAGTTGTAGTATCCTATTTCAGGTTTGCCAGGTCTGCTAGGGTCCCTGTCGCTCAATTTTGGGCCAAGCCTCGGACTCGTTCCTGTCGTCAGTGACGAGGTCAGCAAACGGCAGTTAATGCAAGTCATCAAAAGGTTTATTTTCTCATCCTCCGAATAAAATGGACCCCTCCAACCCTAAGTTCGTAGAATAGTTCACTCAAATAACTTATTATTTGATTGTGTCTAAGTTATATTCCAGATTCAAATATGTTCATTATTCACACTTATCCTCTTTCCAGATGGTTAGAAGTTAGATTAATTTGTCTGTTTGGCTCAGATGAAGCAGGGCAATGCATATTCTTTGCATTTCAACGGTGTACAGTACTGGCTTCCACGCTGCAGCTGGGTGAACAGGGGCTGCATGTGTCTGCATGGGAGGCTTCTGTGTGTGTGTGTGTGTGTGTATGTGTGTGTGTGTGTGGGCCCCCCCCCCCCCCATACCAGTCACTGCAGGCAATGAGCTCCGTCTCTACAAAGACTTTCTTACTGTTGTCAGCTCTGACGTAAGACTGCCCATTTTAAGATGGAGAGACGTCATTCTTTTAAACATCATTTTTAATGCTGCAGATTCTTTTTGAATATGTAAATTTTCTAGAAATAAATACAGGTCTCTGTGTATTAGGCAACAAACCAGTGCAGTTTTTTGGGGTCAGCTGTCTGTGTATTTCAGATCATCCAGGCATGTCCCCTGGAGTTACTGGCTCCCAGTTTGATCCTGTAGCGCAACATTTACCAGTGACCTGATTGTTTCATCCTGCATTTATCCTTATCAATCAATAGATTTTTGTGACATTGACATCTTCAGTTAAAAGCACCCGGGTGTTTGGTTCATGTTTCAACCACCTGGGATTACATTTCTGCCTATACAGGGGTATTCACAGCAAGCACAAAACCACAGGAATGCAATGTATTGACTAGTCTGAGCTATTTGAGTCGGAGATTTCTATTTATATACCCATAACAGGAGGAATCTATTTCGCATCTTCCTTTTGTCCAGTCAGGCCTGAGAGAGTCAAGTTTATGAGTTTATCATATCTTTTTTTTCACAGATATTTTTACAGTAGCTCATCCAAAGTCAGGTGTGGTTTTTGGAATAAGACAAAAGGGTTTTGTGTGAAGAGCCAGTTTAGAGCCAATGCTGGGAATCTGACAACATTTTAGGTCAAACCTTTAGCTTTTGTAAAAAAAACAAGTTCTACCTCACCTGCAGCTTCAGTGTCATTTATTTATGCCCATGTCACCCTGATTGCTCGAAATGATGACACATAATGTGGTCTCTGTTTGATCCAGAGGCACATTTTCTCAGTCCTCAGCAGTTTCCAGCTGCCTTCATATAGGAATACAAACCAGAGAGGTTTTTGAACAGGCGATAAGAAAGAGCAGCATCGTGCTCTGTCCCACTGTAGTGATGCTTGAGACTGGAGGAGGCCGACATCCGCTCCTGCAGTGGAAGCCCTCTAGATTTAGCTCTGCTTATGTAACCGTCTGTGTTGTGATGGCTTTGCTCTACTACTGCAGCAAACGCTGAAGGCTGCTTAGCTGACTGTTTCGTGAACTCTGATGGCCACAGCGTTGCCTAGGGCTGCGAATTCAACTGCATAGGCAATAATGTGATTGTGATGATCCAAGAAACGATGGCAGGCTGCTTGCCGTAGCCTCCAATAATATAGACTTTACACACTTACTGTACTTTTCCTCTTGTAATATATTTTGAAAAGAGAGGCTAGGAAAGGATTTTCATCAGTTTTTATGAAGTGCATATTGTTTACAGTGACAACTTTACTTTAATCTGAAGTCACATGCGATAATGCAGATCAGAATGTCACCATGTCAGTTCATCTGCTGTATAACATGTCAGCGTAAAGTAAGGTTGTTAAAAGTAGCGATACTTCACTACTTCTCAATACCACGTGTTTCAAAATAATACTATATCCTACTATATACTATATCCTCATTCGACAGTGCTGAACGTATCAAACCTGTAAAAAAAAACGATCAGATTATCGACCCAAGGCCACACAGATGAAACGACAGAAGGAAAATCAACTGCATACCAGCACTGTGTGCAGGATGTTAATAATAAAAAAATAGTATAGGACTTTTTGCCGTGGTAACGAATATCACTTGGAAAAAAACAAAAAAACAAACTAGTATCACAGTTTAAAATTCTGGTATTGTGACAACCTTAATCCATAGACATCAATATGACAGCTGATATCAAGTGTCAATTCATTAATAGAAAACCAGGAGTAGTTATATATTTACGTATAAACTGATCTGTGGGCTAAAAGACTAAACGGCACATTAGCCTGACTTTTTCCTCCCTCCTGAATTTGCACCATTAACGTTCACACAAACGTCTCATTCTTTGCCCATTTGCGTGCTGGTTGACTCACTGAGACTTTCCCCGTTAAGGTTGCTCCTCTTGCATTGCTTTTTGAGCCAGTTTATACGGCTGAGAATTATGTTATTGCCTATTTTTCAACCTAGTCTTTAATTTTAGGCCTAAAATCGCCTTACATTTCCCCCCCATATGAATCAAACAGGTAGGTATTTAGAGCTTTGCTTTACTTATGTAAGCCTCATCGAACCAGGGGTAGTTACTTTGAGAATGAATCACTTTTCAAAACAAGTTCGGGCCAAGAAAGCGGCACACACACATGCACGAGTTTTAGCCTCACCAGAGAAGTCATGCATACTTATGAGTGACCAATTGATTACTTGCCAGACTGAGCTGGCCCAAAAGCAGACCAAACGCATGTTTTTAATGATGTGCCCCTCTTATTTATATATATATATATATATATATATATATTCTTTTTTCACTCCTAACAGCCGTTGTCTGCTTTGTCTGCTTGACCTATTTGAAGTGGTTAAGTGGGGGGAAAAGCTCTTAAATGTATTGAGTGGGCACAAATAAAAAGGTCATGTTTGGAGAAAAAAGGTCCACTTCATGAGCATTATTCTATCTTTATTCATTTGTATGACGTCTTACTTTGTTGTTCATTAGCTATTTTGTTCTAGTTTTGTTTATTGGGGGCCATGTCTGACAATGAAGATTTGATATGAAACGCAGCGTTCCTTCAGGAGACAAAGGTTATTCATGAGTAAAAAATTCTCTTCCTATTCGTCATTGATTCTCAGGATGATGCCTCTGACACTGGTCTTCATGTGAGATTCTGTATAAAACAACTTATTGTTGGGAAAACGTAAGCCTTAAGCACTTCTTGCCCCGCGCAATGATGTCACGATTCATTATTTGTTTGCGGAGCGTGAGAAAGGTTGCGGGAAGATGGAGTATACTCTGAATGGAGTTTTTTTTAAAGTGCTTTTTTAACCACACACACACACACACACACACACACACACACACACACACACACACACACACACACACACACACACACACACACACACACACACACACACACACACACACACACACACACACACACAGGACATACTATTTCTTTCCCTTAGACATCAACATGACTCATCCCGCTACATTTCATAAGAAGTATTTGAAAACGTTTTCCTGTGCTACCTGTGGTTGGCTGATACCACAGCGATGGGAATATATGATCATCCACTGTGGCAGGCTTCCACCTATCCTGGGTGGAGCCTGGTTTCAGTTAGTGGTTTTGCTACCAAACCGTTCTGCCTGAGCCTTAAAACCCAGCAGTGGAATTTTTGGCTGTCTTTCCCAACTGTTCCACATATCTATAACCCCCCTTCCTCCTGCTCCTCTGCGTTGGCTTCTTGCCTCAATCCTCTGAGTCACAAGTCTTGAAATGAGATTGTGAGGTGTGATAAGAAAACCTGGCAGTAATGTTTCCTCTCTTTCCTGCTTAGTGCTGGCTACCAATACTTAAGATGCCTCTTCCACGTTCCATCTGTCATAAGCATATGGGACTTACTCTTTGAAATGAAACCATGAAGCTGTTGCAACGCTGACGTGTTGGTGGAGTGACGGGGTGGAGTTATCCAGCCTTCACCTCATGTCTTGATTTAACTGTGTATTTGCCAAATTGAGTCCAAGCTGTCATTGTTTATGCTCTGGAGTGCTGAAACCTTGATTCAACATGAACCAAATTATTGTATGTATGAGTGTGTTAATTAATGATGTATTGAACAGTGAGCCTTTCTGTGCTAGCCCCTGTTAAACCGCCAGGCAGGTAATCATTACAAGCCATTTTGTCTTGGAAAAGTTGGATTAAACAATAACTGCTGGCTCAGTCTACTTAGACTTAGGGTAGACTGAGTCAACACTTATAGCAAAGCGGCAAGTTGCCAGTATAGTAAATCTTCTTTAAATTGGAACTCTAGTCTACTGCAACTGCTTAAATTACACATGGGTACAAGATGATTTTCCACACTTAATTATCGATATTTGTTCACTATATGCGGTCCAGTGTAAACCTTTGCATCCCTGTGGCTCATGAATGAGACCCCTTGTGCTCTTTGTCACTCCAGCAGTCCCTCATATCTCCGCCCACTACAGCGCATGTTGTCCAACAGATGGATTATAAGGTTACATAATGACACACTAAGGAAAAAGGATATTTATTTTAGCCCTGGAACAGGATTATCAGCTGCACACAGACATGGTTGATAAATTCTGACAAGACTAAGGGTGGGACAAAATATCGATAACGCAATGTATCGCATTACTTCCTATTACGATGCATTATTGAATCACTGTTGCCTAATATTGATATTTTTATTAAAGAGAGAAATGTTATTTTTTTTGCATAATGGTGCATGGACATGGAGAAGTTGCAGTGTGTGTCTGTGTTAAAGAGGCACTAAAATAAGACTAAATGCACTTTGTTGTACATTATTTATTCTCAGTTGTCAAATTCTGTTAAACTACAATGCAGTGTATAGCCTAAATCAAACTTCCGTCTTTTTGCAGGTGTATTTTTTCCTCAGGTAAAATTTATTTTTTCAGATATCGTGATGTATCGTGATGATTGTCTTGTAATGTATCGCAGAATGGCTGTATTGCGGTGCCGCAATTATCATGGAAAACATATTGTGAGTTAGTCTGTGATTCCCATCCCTATACAAGACTATCAAAGAGATCTTTCTCCAGGGTTTTGGATCAATAGTTTAATGTTGGGATATTCAGAATAGAGGCTGTTGCTACTTTCACGGTATTGGTATGTTTAGTTGTACTGGTTGTTTTTATTTATAGAAAAGTGTTGAATAGGGAGCCGAGTTAAACTGACAGTTAAGGGATTTGATCCGCAAAGATAAAAAACACGATCCTAAAGCAGTTTCTAATGAACCAACATTCAGAAATAGACCTGCTGTACTGCTCAAAAGTGTCCCACACTTCCCTCTCTTGACAAGATGAAAATGGTGAATAAATGATCTTTTTTGCTGTCATTATTTCTACCAGGTTTTATTATACACCATTTCTCTCTGAAGGGTCTTGTGACTTGAACAACTTTTATCATGAGCCCACTCAACCTTCCTGTTTTAGACATGACAGCTTCTCACCTCTGTAACAGAGAAGGCTAAGGCAGTGGAGACAGGCAAACACCCCTGTTAGTCAGGTGATGCAGAACTGTGACGCCTTCAGCATTATAATGCAGAGAAAAGACATGGATAAATATGGACGTGAATATCACTCCAACTTATTTGATGCTGTTTAGAGGAAATAATGCAGTGGGTTGAGAGAATTCCTGCTTCTCAGAAAGTTCAGTGGAGAAAACAATTTATAGGAAACATCTCAGTGTTTTCAGTCCAAACGTGAGGGCGGCACTTTGACTGTATGACATGTCGGTTATGTAATGATTTTCTGCCTCTGCTGCTGCAATCAAGATGCCGAACATGTCAACACCCTTCGCTTCAGTGCGTTCACGTTCCCAGAATCCCCGGCCAGGTGCTGTTCTTGGACGCCTCACCCAAGCATAGCTAGCCATGCCCAAAAACACCAGCTTCACCCACATCAACACTGTTTTATTAGGCCACCTCCCTTTTACAACAATGCTGCTCCATTCCTTATTGAACATAAATTTCCTTAATGACAGTATGCAGCAGTTATGGGCATAGTTAAACTGCTTTTATTACAACAACAAAACAAATTCAAAATTGCTATAAGGTGTTACCTGTACACAAATAGACAGATTGCAGCCAGCAGTTTCTATCCACCCTTGTATGATGTTATAGAAAACAATATCATCCACTGGAGATGAGGAAAAGGAAACTACAGTATTTTTCCTTGGTATTGTGGTATTGCAGTATTTAGGAAAATACAGAAACGGCAGAAATGGAACAACAGAAAAGGCAGATACTAAAACTTGAATGACCAATATTGGGATTCCAGGCCAAACAACTTCAGTGGCAGTTAAAAAGAATAATGCTGGAAGAAGTTGAGTGAAGCTGAAGTATCAGTTGTGGTAAAAGTCCTGAAAGATTTCCAAGTTTGCAACACGGGAGCTGAGGCGTCGGTGATGTTAGCAGAGAAGACAGTTAGCAGCTAACGTTCGCCATGTGTGACATCTTATGTTAGTTATGCAGAACTCCTAAGCCTCAATATCAAGACCAAAGAGACCAAAACTTTTTTTTTTTGTACCCGGCTAAAGACATGTTTATTTCTGCTATAAAAATAGTTATTTTAACATGGGGCTCGATGGGGATTTGCTCTGTTTTGGAGCTAGCCTCAAGTGGCCACTTGATGAACTGGAGTGTCTGGCACTTCCCTGCGAATGCATGTTTTCTTTGATTTGTTGTCCATTATTTTGAGGTCCTTGGTGTGGTTGTTATATAATTTGTTGACATATAGGCCTACCATAACTTTTGTTTGCATTTATATGTACTGTAATCAGGGCATCTTTGTCAACAGACTTGCTTTCAATGGGCTTCCCTCTTTCAACAAACGTATCAATCACTCAAGCCAAGCAAGGGAGCTTAGCTCAAAACGTGTTTGCTGTGTCAGGCCAATAATAACCAACAACTCAAGACCCCTCCTTCCTCAGCGATCTGCCATCCTGTGCTTCTTCCAACACTCGTAGATTTGATAGCAATGGTTATATTAAGTTATCAGGAGAGGACATTACACAGCAGAGCCAACATGTCATGCTGCAGTGAAAGAACAACTTTGTCTTGTCGCATCCCTGTGGTTGTTTGAGACATTTTGGAACAAACTGCAAAAAAAAAAGAGACAAGTCATACCCTGCTTGTTAATGAGGGGAAGCAGTGATGAAATGAAATCATCCCCAGATTATGGTAATAATCACGCTGTTTGGAGGAACACTGTGGCCTCGTTTCACATCTGGTTTGAGGACATGAACTGCCTTCTTGTCTGTTCAGGTGAATTGAGTGTTTGTAGATGGAGTTTTTTTTATCAAAGATGGGCGATAAGGCATCAGGTCTGTTTTTAGAGGATGTGCCATTGATTACAGAGCAGCAGGGGCAACCTACAATTGAGTGTAGACTGTCAGCTGGAAAAAAACAAACATATTTTGGCACACATGACAGCAAGTAAACAAATGTCAGTGGACAGGAAGAAAAATAATTTGACTAATCTCACCAAATTAGTAAAGCCCCTAGGCTGCTCTTATTCTTTCCATATGCTATTTAGCATTTTTCTGTTATATATATATATATATATATATATATATATCCTCTCCATTCCTGAACCAGTTTTTTCTGTAGAAACTCAAGTGAAAGGAACTCTCCTATTGGAGCAAAGTCTTCAAAACTGATTTATGTTCCATTTTAATAATCTACCACATCCTGTGTGTCTATTGTCCTATAGGTAATTGACTCGCTGGGTGTCATGATTTACAAAGCTCTGGACTTTGGCCTCAAAGAAAATGAGGAGCGTGAACTCAGCCCGCCCCTGGAGCGCCTGATCGACATGATGACAAACCCCGAAGAAACGGAGAGTGACCCCTGTCCTGACGAGGGCTACGAAGCCACAGAGGAGGAAGACGAGTGCGAGGAGGAAGAGGAGCCTGTCTCTGTCACCACCAGCCCTGTCAGCAGCATCCGCAGCTATCAGGACCTCATCACGGTAGGTTGTTGCTTTCAGTTCTGTGTTTTTCTCAGTAAGATTCAATCTGAGATACATCAGAAACAAAATAATCCTCACACTGTAACACTGCCATAATAACTCAATCAGTCAGGGTTCGAGGGATAAGGCTGATGAAGATCCATGAGGGGTCAAAGTCATTATAAGCATATTAAATGTGTAGATTCTCCTTTTGCTATAAATATATCCTTCTGTATCCCATTTTTACTTTAGGTCTGTTTACAGAGCAGTGCATGCATACCTCATCATCACTCCAGCTCTAACAAATTCCCCTGATGAGGGCCGTCACGCTGTAAATTCCCCTAGGACCTTCTGAATATGAGACTGGCAATAACAGCTGTGTAAACACGCTGGTATTTGAGGAATAAGCTTAGAAACCTTTAACAGCCCGTTCCTTCCATATAATGAACCATGGTGTAGAACACACAGGTCTGTTTTGCTGCCAGTGGGTGTCTCGCATTGCTTGGATCTTAATTTCTCCAACAATCGTTCTCCTGAGTGTAAACTGTGTGTTGGTATGACCTGGCTGGAGTAGTTCACTGCACATTCCCGACTGACCTCCTTCCTTTACTCTGCTGTTTCTGTCAGGCAGAGGTAGGTTGCGTCGGTGAGGGTTCAGCAAAGACGAGAAGCTGACAGAGAAGCTGACAAGAAATGACAGGACTTAGAAGACAGGAATAATTAGACGTTGCTTTAGTGAAATTAAGTGAACCGAGCATTCATCCTCTTTGCAAAGTTGTCAATCTTGAGTTTGGATTTTACTGGATTTTTACTTTTTTTACTTAATTATCTATCATCAAAAACTGAAATGATAGCACATAAAAGAGGCTGTCAATTTAACAGCAAATCTCCAAACTGTGACATTGGCACATACTGTCAGCCCACTGTTCTCCTTTGTGTCTTGCGATAGATAAGGTTTCATGCTTCATCATTGTTTTTAGCGTCAACAGTGGAAAACGCAGATGCAGCTGTATTTTACCATGCTGGTAAAGACGCTCACTGCTCACTGCCGTTTTGCTTGCGAATTTTCACTTCAATAGACGAGGAAGGAGACACTTTCTGCTGAGTCAGACATTCCTGTGGCTTGCCGAACCCTTCAGGAGAACATGAGAATATGTCACTCGTTCGGTTTCCTCCCCTTGTATCGCTGGAGATAATTTGACAGCTCATCATTTCTCTAGCAGGCAGCCTCTATTGTCTTTACAATCGCAGCAAAATTCCATAAGGGTCAGAGTTCTTGAATGGTGCATGATAGGTGATGCTATTCAGGCAATGTCGCTCCAACTGGTCAGTCAGGTTCATGTTGTTTTTAGCCATGCTAGCATAGCTACGTAGGCCTGCCAGAGTTGGTACAAACTGACTTTCGAGAACTGTTTAATGGTGTGTTTGATGTTCTGAAGAGTATCCAGCAGGACAGGTTTGGGAGCCCAGAATAGATGGATTGACATGAAAGTTTGTAAAGACAGTCATGTTCCCCAGAAGGTGACGCCTAGCCAGCTGACTCTGGAAATCCCCTGATGGTTTTCTTGCACCACCACGAGGCAGACATTTCTGGTGTCTTAATGAAATGTCCCAACTACAGTTGAATGAATTAACATGGAATTATCAGTCTCTTAAGTCGTGACGTAACGCCCTCTAAGAATATGATTTCCAGGTCCAAGCCGTTCCCAGCCTCGTATTTTTAAAATGCAGCAGTGACGCGTCCCGATTGTTTGAATAGCTCTGAGTTAAAAAAATAACCCCAAAACAACGTAATTGTCATTTTACCTCTTACTAGTCGATGAAAAAGGTGTGGAGGAGTGTTACGTCAGACTTAACAGCCGTATATATACAGACATTCATATTCCCTCATGAATTATACTAATCTGTCTTTTTCCGATTCTACTTTTCATCTAGTGCCATCATCATGAGGCAAGAATGTTTAATTTGACCAATTACCTGCAAAACTAATGACATCCCCATCAGCCTCAGCATGCTAACAAAACAAAGACGGGGGGACATGGTATACTTGTTTAACATGAGCATGTTAGCATTTAGCTCAAAGCACATATCTGCCTGAGCTGCTCTGCTATATTTGTACATCTCCACTAAATGGAGTGAATTGCCATAAATACTCTGGGTGCATGATTTCTTCATATGTTTCAAAAGTATTTCATATATATATATATATATATCTCACACAAATTTGTCTCAACGGGCTTTACGGTGGCTTTAAAGTACCAGTAACTACTTACTACTACTACTACTAACTTATTCCTTCCCTTCTCTCCTTCACAGTTATGTTCTTCCCACCTGCCCAGCCCATCAGACGCCCCCAGCCATTACCAGGCCGTGTGTCGTGCTCTCTATGCCGAAACCCGGGAACTTCACACGTTTCTGGAGAAAATCAAGAGTGCTAAGGAGGTAAGGAATCTTACATGTGACATCCGTGAGTTCAGGATAAATCTGGTAGGGATAAATCAGTCGAACAGAAATGGAAACAACGCCATCCCTTTACCCTTTTGTTTTTATTTTACCTGGACAACTGATAAGATGTTTAGCTGTGAAGTGAGTCCCCTAAACCTATTTCAGAAATAATTAGTAACTCACCAAAATTCCCCAAAGTCTGCCCACGAGTCATATTAAAAACGTCATAAACCTGTCGAAATGAAAGAAATTGAAAGTGATAGAGATCATTGAACTTGAAGGCACAGAACAGAAAGTACAAACCCTCTTGTTCCTGAGGGATACCACTCTGCTGCTTTGGTATGTGGATTTACTGTGTAGAGTTCAATTGAATAAGGATCTGTAAGGCCAAAAGGCTTTCTAACGCTGGGAAAAGAAAATACCAGAGTGGTGCCCAGAAACTGCACAATAACAACAACACAGCCCACAAAGTGCCACTAGTCCAGCAGGACTGAGACAGTGTGGGTGTCCCTGTATGACCTCCTTCTGAGGCCAGTTGAGAGCGTTATCTCTTACGCTACTTGGCATGACTTAACTCTTCATGGATGTTATGTGGCATCCTGTTTCTCATTTGTTTCTGATTTAACATGGAGTAGTGGTATGTGAGTCTTATCAGTGAGAAACTCCCTGTAGAGCATCTTTAGTGACGGCGTGTTTTATACTCTTAACCAACTGATTATCACGATGTGCCGGAATTAATTGTTTTTCATTAAAATCAATTGAAAATTCTCACCATGAAAAAATACCATTACAGAAGTACACCAGGAAAGATGTCATGTGCAGCGTGAGCACAGACAGACCAGTGCATAGTCTTATTACAGAAAAGAACGTTATCACAATTTGTTCTAGCATTATTGCTACCAAATATGGCCAAAATTTCCTATCCCAAAATCGATAATACAGTACATACGTAGATGATACATGATATAGCATGTTTTCTGGTAATGAATAAATAAATAAATAAATAGTTGATATGAAATAACCACATGGTAAAGCCTATTTTCAGTTGACACATGAAAAGTCCTCTTCTCATTTTATTAAGGACTTTATCTCAAAATGGACATAATGTGCAAATATCGGACCGTAAAGCATCATCCAAATTACGTAAATATTACCGTAATGTAGTGCGGCCGCTGGTTCTTCAACATAAAGGATACAGAAAAATACATATAATAGATATTTTTATATGGTTTTGCCAATTGTTATCTTCCTTGTTACTGACTATCTCAATAGATCACGTATCTGCTCACGTTTGTGAAATCATGGGTTATATACAGTATAATCCAATTGATCTTAATCACATTGAACTCTCTGGTTATGTGAAGTTTGATTGTCAAAACCAAAACTGCAATTCTCATTGATATAATCTCGAGTATTTCAGATAACGTCATGTTAAAAGTTCAGGCAATACTAAAGACGATAAATATGTAATTTTCGCCCCAGCCCTCATAAAAATCGAGAGAATTTGGGATGTGTGCAAAAGTGTGTTGTGCATGGACTTAAAAAGTAATAAGAAATGTACTGTTGCATTTTAAATGTGCAACTGATAGCGATAATAAAATGCAGAAAACCTTTATAAAGTCTTCTAGAAGTGTGGTATAGAGCTGATGGGTGGGTGCCCCCCCCCCCACCCAACCCAACTGAAGCATTCAAAACAGAATTAAATGATTGTACACTTGCTAGTATAACTTTGTGCTCCTTGATTGAGTTGAGGTTTAGAGAAATTTTAGGCATGACTTTTTTCATAGCTGTCAGACAGCAAAGGTTTGCTGCATAGTGTGTACTCATTCATTCTGCAGGATGGTCATGCAAAGCTTATGTAATATATCGTTATAGAATCAAGTTTAACCTTATTACAGCAATTTAAGGAGCTTACAGGAGGGGACCGCCAGGCTATAGGGGCTGCTTTTCACTCCCTGTAGCACTGAACATCACTGAGTAGCTGCTAATAAGTAACTGTACACAATACTACACATGCTTACAAATTAGGAGGCTAGTTCATTAGTTTTGCCTTCAGTTTCTCACACTGTTCTCTTCTGTCAATATATACGCGCTTCTTCTTGTTGGATTCCCCCTGTTTAAATGAACCAAAAGTGTCAGTGAGCGGCAGGTTAAATGTTGTCATGGTTTAAGAAAAGGCAAGGTAACCCAGTTGGAAGGTAAATAAGCAGCAGAAATGCATTTGGATGTTGGAGGAGCAAGGTCCGATCAGCAGGAAACAATATCAGGCTTAGGAAGAATGTCTTTCGGGAGCAAACACAGATGTGGATGATGGATGTGTGTATGAAAGGGAAAGCGTCTTGTATCAAAGAAAGAAAAGCCTAAAGCGTTCTTTTGCTGACGGAGTGATACTGTAGTTCATGTTGGATTCATCTGGCCTGAAAGAACTTTCGATGAATCAGTAAAGCTCAACTTGAGCCTCTTAGAAAATATTCTACTCCTATTATAACGAGAAATCAGTGTTAATGGTTAGAGGAACTTTAAAACCACCAGTATTAGTTTGATGGTAAAGCTACAAGAACAGTACCCTGCCTGCAAAGTCATGCCTTCAGTGAAAAATAGCTTATCTAAAAGGATGGTGTGACAAGTGTGTACACGTTTACAATATCTAGACGAGCCGCATGCAGCTAACCACAAGGAGAGCCATCCTTATGCTGCGTTCAGACCGGGGGCGTTAGACGCGATAAAATAACAAGAAGAGCGAAACACGCTGCTTGATCATATTTGGATCAACGTGCCAATTGCGTCATCCATGATGTGATGATGCGAACCCCATTTTTCACCTGCTGTTTCCTTTCTTTCATCAACCCTCCTCACCCCCTTTTCCCCTTTTTGATCTGCTGGCGCGTCACATGATTCGACTGAAAAGTTCAAAATTTTCAACTCACACAAAATAGATCGATCGTGCTTTTTCTATTATGCTTCGTCCATCACTTCCGGTTTGAATGCAAAAATAAACGTAGCTATTTTGACATTTGAACTGGCCACCCAGAGCTTCCTACAACTTGTTTGTGCACTGAGCACAGACATTAATAGCAGCCATTAGTTGACTATTGGCTTCTTCTTCCCCCCCTCTGGTACATTGTCAATATTGGATGAGACAGATATCGACGCGCTCATGTGAAACAACATCTATCGGTTAATTAACCAGACTGCTTTAATATGGGCAGTTTGCCAGTGACCTCAACTTCATTTCAGCCAGAACTGTGAACGCAGTGGTACACCTACTGAATATCATAACATTCAAAAACATTTAAAATGTATTTCTCTTTTTTCCCCCTCCCCTTCTTATGTTATTTGCCATTGCCGTCCATTTTTCTTGGCTAGAACCTTCGGAAAATGGAAGGTGAGACTCGGGAGGAACGCGTTAAAGACCTCGACGAGCTGCAGAATTCAGACTGGGTAAGAAGAATAGATTCTTTTTTTCTTCACCTAGCACCGATCGATTTAACTCTGTGATATTGTGTTGGTGATACATAACTTATGTACCGCAGTGACTATCATTTTGTCCCCAACAGGCACGGTTCTGGGTGCAGGTGATGCGAGATCTACGGGATGGTGTTAAATTGAAGAAGGTTCAAGAGCGTCAGTATAACCCGTTACCCACTGAATACCAACTCACACCATACGAAATGTTGATGGATGATATCCGCTTCAAACGCTACAAGCTGCGTAAAGTCATGGTAAGGGAAAAGAAGATGAGCAGTTATTTCTATTTAGCCTTTTTCTCTTTTGTTTAAAAAGAACTCGAGACCTTCCTGTTACTGTGTGTTTTTTCCTCACGTTTTTGTTAATAATAGTCCTATTTATTAATGTTCTCATTTGGCAATGGGAAGTTCTCTGCAGCTTTCAGCAACCTCTTCACCTCTTAAAAACGAACATGATCCTCATCAAATTGAACAATGTCATTCTAGGTGAATGGAGACATCCCACCAAGGTTAAAGAAGAGTGCACATGAGATCATTCTTGAATTCATCAGGTCACGGCCACCTCTCAACCCTGTAAGTAGTACACAACAGAGCCAGTAATCTGTCTCAAGATACTTTCCCCAAAGTTTGTTTGAAGTTCCCGTACAGTTTTAGTCTATACGTTATTCTTTACAATACGGATATTAATGTTCAATTAAGTGTTTGTTGTTACTGGTGTTACATAGTGTTTTGCAGTGTTTGCCTGCCGTTTTGCTTTTTTCTATAGAATAAAAACTCATTTAGTTTATTTTTGCGCATCAGCGCCCACGTGAAATTGTCTGCTCAAACAATGGTGGAGGACTTGGAGTCAAAGTGAAAAGCAAAAGTGTAGAATCAGATCATTTATATCATATATAATAAATCGTTTATAACAGATTATCAGTGTGTTATTGCGAGATTCACTCGCTGCTCGCAAAGAAAATGGACCAAAACGTAGATCACGAGCGGACCTAAGAATAATATATAATAATAATAATAAATAATTCCTCCAGCAGTGCATCGAGTTTCATTGTGACACAAAACTTGAACAGAGAGGCCAGGCACAGCTGTGGTGCCTTTGCAGTTAAATCGGTGTTGTCATGAGTTTATTAACCTGTGGGAAAATGTCCTCAATGTGGCTTCAATGTGTGCATTTCCATTATTGAGTTTGGCAAAAGAACAGAACAGAACACGAGTGACTCATATAATTATAATTGATATTAAATCTGTTTGTTGTCAGTTGTCATACTAACATACAGTAGATGCCAAATGACTGGGTGTGAACATAAATGTTGCATGTCCGTACATCATCACATGGTGGCATTGTTGGTTTCAGATGACTTAATGCAATCACAAAACATGCGCTCTTCCTTGAGAGTGAGGTGGGGAAATTTTACTCTGGTCCCCATGGTGATGACAGCAGAGGACTCACTCATGTGGATTTCTTGACAGGTTGCAGCCCGTAAACTTAAACCCCACCCGGCACGCCCCCGGAGCCTCCACGAGCGACTGCTGGAGGACATCAAAGCTGAAAGGAAACTCAGGCCGGTCTCACCGGACATGATCCGCAGACACCGCCTCGGTAAGGCACTGACAATTACACACATACGTACTAATGTTTATATGCATACATGCATAAATGGCCATTAAAGAAAAATAAATATGCTTGTGTGTAACATTCTGTTCAAACTAAACCTTTTTTTAATCTGATCCCTTTATTCTAATCAGTGAGAATATGTCTGCTAACTTCCTGCTTTACAAGCCTAATGCTTTCACTCAGGACAAAAGAAACAAAAAACATTAACCATGACTTAACCACACCTTCTTCCTACATTGATCTCTTAACTCAATCAGACGGGTCATAGTGTTTAAACAAGGATCACTTTGACTGCAGCTGCGAGCCTCGAGTTGTTTGCCAGACCTGCCATTATAAAGTAACAGTTGTGGTTACTGACAAACGTGCTCTTGGACTGAAACGTTCCTTTGGGTTGAACCTATTGATATGATTCTGGTATGTAATGCTGCTCTTTGTAGTGACTTTATGAAAGAAAGCAGTGCATAGTTAGGGAGTAGATAATACTTTTGGTATGCAGTCGTCATAATTGGTCAATAAGATAAATATAGCAAATATGCTGTCTATACTGCACAGTGCGGTTTACACAAGACGCCTTTTGTAAGGGGATTTAAGAGGGTAATATGGAGCAGTGGTTGCATAATCATACGCATGGTCGAGTATACAGGCTGTTCCTAAACATAGTAAGCTCTTCATAGTGTTACACTTCTCTTTGACAATATGTTTTATAAACTTGGATGATTCATTGACTTCATTGACTGACAACCATTTTAACTCTCATGGATTTCTTTTTCTCCTGTTTGCTCCCGTTTCCTTTATTTCAAACATACGTCTCAGTCATGCGACCTCTAAGCATGTCTTACAGCTTTGACTCATCAGGTAAAGTTTCATCTATTGTGCTCCTATTTTTGTATTGTGTTTCACTCAAAGCTACTTAAGGGTCAGCTTCGCCTCTCCCGATGTAAACACACACACACACGCACCCTCTTTTATTTATTTATATATTTATTTATTATGTTCAATTACAGTTTTGGCTCCCAACGATTATGAAAACAAGATAATCACAATAAAAAGTTTATTGTCCTGCATTCTGTGTCGCAAATATGCTCTCGTGTTTCTTGTGTTATAAATCCAGTTCACCCCTTTCCTTTACAGCGGGGCCCTTTCATCTGTTTTTGCTGAGTCACTGACTCAAATATGTTGAATATACAGCACTTTACCCCAGTGTCGAAAATAATTTTTGTAGTGTTCAGTAGCTTGTGTCAGTGCACTACAACATATTTTCTCTAATTAACTTTGGTCCAATTTATTTCTATTTATTATTTTTATACATTGCATATATGTTTAGTCATTCAGTCAGTAGGCTGTGGAAGTGCAGTAACATTACAGCATAATTGGCTTATTCATTTTTATCTGATTCATTTTTATATTTAAATTTGTTGAAATATATATTGATATATTTTTCCAGTTGAATTATATTTAATGTTTAACTCTTTTGAAGTTCAATAAATGCATGATATTATCAAAGTCATTAAGTAATCGTGTCACATAATCATGACCTGAGTATTGACCAAAATAATCATATTTTTTTTTCTTTGTTATAATTTTTTTTCTGCCATTATGTAGCAGCCGTATTGTGTTGTACAGGTGTTTGTATTGATTGAGCCTTTATTTATATAGGGAAGGCCATTGAGAGAAAGCTCTTCTTTTCAAGGACGCCCTGATTACAGTACATGTAACACAACTCAAGCACACAAAAGTTACAGCATATATCAACAAATTATACAACAAACCGACCAAGGACATCCACCTAACAGACAACAATTCATAATAAAACGCATGCGTTCACACTGCTGCAAGTCAGCCAGTAGGAAATAAGATGAGCGTGTTTGATTTTACACGGTTCTGCAGATTGTTCCTCTAGTGTGCAGCTTAATATTTAAAAGCCAGTCTCAGTGTTACTTGTTATGTTACTAGTCATAGTCATATAGCCATAGTCGATAACCGATGAAAAGGTTTACTGTACAATTTGCTTACTGCAGTAATGCATGCTTTATTTCTATCGAAAAATGCCAGTTTTGCTTTTAGGGACTTAGTCAGGCCTTTAATGTTTTTTGAAGCACAGCTTGTCACCAAGCCAGAAACCAAGGTATTTATAAGTGGAGCCTCTTTCAGTTTAGACTAGTGTGTATGACACACTACTGTCATTTACTAAAAGTTTTAAGCTCCTACTCTACCTGCGGAAAAGCTGGGTTAACACAGCGCAACAAAACCTCAGACTAAATGTTAAATCATCACCTTGTTCTTTGCTGGGAGGTTTGAATAAAGACATACAGCTTCTGCGCAGGACTCCTTTTATTTTAAGCCGGTTATGAATGATGTACGTTTGACAGTGTGTCCTGGATATAATAGTTATTTACAGGGACAATCTGTGGCCTAGGTGATAAGGGACAGCCATTGAGCCCGAGCCAGTAGGGTGAGATTGCAGATCATCACTCTGCGCTGCGCGTCACCCTAATCCGCGCTCACTTTGAAATACGACACATTACATAACACTGGTGTCAGCAGCCTACCTCAGATGAATCTCTGAACGGCGGATGACCGTCTGAATGGAGCACTACAGTTTCACAGAATGACTATAATCACAATCCTTTGCGCTGTGGCTGCACTCATTGTCTTTCTCTGCTTCCCCTGGCACTCCCTCTTCACTCCCCCACCCCCCCCCCCCCCCCCGTGCTTTTCCAGCTTTGCACAACATTTTTGCGTGAGCGTAGCCCTCAACTACACAGCATCCCCTCAGTTAACACCTGGTCTGACAGATGCCTGTTGCTATCAAGTCCTTCTTGTGGTACTAGTGTGGTATGAATGTGCGTGGTCCTAGCAAAGTTCACATTTCCTTAATTCCTTTACAGGCGCAGGGAAAAGCATCAGCACTCCTCAGGACTTGTTCCGCAGCTCAGGTGAAGGAGCAATGCTTTTTGCATTTTGTTATTGTTGAAAATAAAGCGCAATACAAGTTAAATGTATTATCATTCATTCATTCATCTTCAACCGCTTTATTATTTATTATTATCAATGATTCATGGGTACGAAGCCAGCTTCAGTGGTGGGATCTTTGGGCCTTAGCTGAAATCATTATTATATGTAATATATGTATATGACTGGGGCTTACGTAGTTAGCAATACAAAGACAAACATAGTTTACACTTGAGACGTGACACAACTGTTAAAATCAGCAGATGATTCATGTGAATTTATGGCTTACTTCTAATACAAGTTCAATCGTATCTTCCACCCACAGACACTCCTGATGCACCCAGGAAATTGGCTGTCAGCACCCAGTCTCTGGCCAGCGGCACCCTGGGACCCAATCAAGGCGGAGGGCACCCTGTTAGCCAGAGGAAGAGGCTGCTCAGAGCACCCACGCTGGCTGAGCTTGATAGCTCCGAATCTGATGTAAGATGTCTGACTCTTATTGTGTATGCCTATAAGATGGATGATCTTCACCCCCCTAGTTCCAATTAGGCATCTTAAAAAATGTTGATGCAGTATCCTGCAGCTTTAGTATCTGTAAATTAAAGCTATCATTTGACTTAATACAGTAAGTGAAATCTTCTGGTTTACAGGAGGAGCCCACGCGGAGCAGCTCCAGTATGTCCCCGTCTTTGATGGAGGACACGTCACCCGAGTCTGTCGTAGGGAAAAAGGGTAAGAGCTTACCTTGAACATGTTGTATTATATTGACCACTTCAAACAAGTTGGCTTCATAATGTTTACTCTTTAGCAGTCTTCTCACATGTTGTTCTTTTTTGTCCTATGTGTCCAGCTCCTCCAAAGTTCCTGCCGGTTTCTGCGACACCACAGCCGGACAAGCGTCAGTCTCCACAGAGGCGGCACTCTATCGAGAAGGAGGCCCCGACAAGTGTCTGCCCCTTTGTACCTCCATCCAGACAGAGCTCCAAGTCTTTGGTATGTAAACTGTGGGAGCCATCTCTGTTAGAATAACTACCAGAGCCTAGATGAATGAATTAATGAAGCCTCTAAGGTTAATGACAGAGCTTCAACCTCCCAACTGGTTTTACTATCACATTGCATTAGTGACAGAACGTATTGTACTTCACCACTTGCAAATATTAGATTATTTTCCTGACATGTCACTGCTATAATCATCTCTTATCAGTCTGCACAGTAATATAATATGCAGAGACAAATCATACGGGTGATTGTTACAATTTTAATGACCTAAATCCACCACAACCGTGGTTTCTATTATCCGTTAATTGACAGTTTTTGGGAACTCTCGTTCGACATATTTAAATCTCTCAGGTCATAATGTCCAGTGAAAATAATGTCCTCTAAGCTGCAGGCTTCACTGCTGCGAAAAAGTATAAAAGGTAAAATTATATGAACCGGCAATAGGTTATGGTTAGTTTTAGTTCTATTTTATCTTATTTTATCTCAGAAAATTCCTCTGCTCTTATGAGCGGGGTTTCATAAGGGACCCAAAATATTTTAAAACCTTGCTGCTTCCTGGGGCCGTGGACGTGGTGCTCTCTGCGTCCTCTCTCCCGGCGAGGAGGGACTCACGACATGACTGTTAAACATTCGGACTGTCGTTGGTGCGTCAGGGTCCTGCGGTGATGTCGAAACATACACCCTGTCTTGTGGTAGTTGTCTTTGTGGGTGACTTCTTTGCCATATCAACACTGTGTAATATACCAATTTTATTTTTTATATAATATCAGCAAAGGTAGCCAACTTCTCAATACCACTTAATGATATCATAAATTAACACGCCTTGATGATGTCATTCCTTATGTAACCTGCCTATCGGTTGTTTTTAAGCTCTGAACACCGATAATATTTGACAGGAAATTCTTCCTTTAACGGAAACCCCTGCCAACTGCAATATCTGTTAAATTTACTCCTATCCTGTGACCGGTCATTCATTTGCCATGAGGTCATTCTCTGAATAACTCCGTGCTGGTCGTATGATTCCAGCGAGGTTGATGGATGTAATTGAAACCACAGGACAGGCCGCTGTATAGAGGATTCAGATGGAATCGGTTCATTCTCACCACTTGATAGTTTAATGTCAGACGTCTGGCGCCAAACCACAGGCTGGTTTCAACCCTCATCAAATCCTAAGAAATAAAAATTAAAACCCTTGAAGAGACAGCTCCCCTTGGGATACCTTACGCCCTTCAGGCTAGGGATTACATCCTTTTAAAAAGAGAATAATTAAGCTTCTATGTGGCAGGTTATGGTAATCAAAAACCACACTTTCACAGTTTTTAGCCACCCTTTTTTCATGACAAAATCAAAGAGTAATTTCCTTTATTTGAAGCCTAGTTTATTTTCCTTTAATTGGTAGAAGCACATGCTCTAACATGATTTTGCCTTTCACATTAAAAAATAGGAGATCTCTAGTAAACGTAAAACAGTAAGATCTTTGTTTCAGGTCCTCTCCCTTTCTGGTACTCATACTATATCTAGTTAAAGTGTTTTCACTGGTTAGCCATCTTATCTCAAAGACTTACTTGCAGTCATTTCTTATTTTATACAATGCTGCAGATGATGGCGGATCCCAATGCCAAGGTAACCTGATTAACCTTCTGTCTATCCATCACCATCAACCCATTTTAAATATGCTTCATTATAGAACTCTAGATAAACCAAGAGCGGGACAGTTTGGGGAAGAAACAGGAGAGACGATTTTTGGGTCACAGATGCGATCCCGCCATCACGAGATACAAACGCTGCCCGCTCACCGACTTCTTCTGCTTTTGAGAAAGTTGCTGTCGGATGATTATTCTGTCATGGGACTTGTTGTCATGAAGCTCTGCTTTTATGAAATTAAATTTCATGCCACACAAGATGACATGTTAATGGTACAAGCTGTGCAGTGAGAGAGTCTGTGAAATAATGAATGTTTGATTAAATTGACTGTAAAATCTTAACTGGCAGCCTCTCAGAATGTCCTCACACAGAGCCATCTTGTATTACATTTTATAAACCTCTCTGTATGTGATTAGCTTGTTGGAATATAAGGTCTTGCTTACTGTTTGAACGTCCTGTTCCCTTTGTGTGCTGGTCAGGTGGAAGCTGCCAGTGGTGCTCAGGGCACGGTATGTCACTGCTACTTGTACTGCATATCATCAAAGGCAACGTAACCCTGAATGCTGTGTGAAGTAGACTTGTGTCACCACCATTTGTGTGAATGGAAGATGTGCGGCAAACTGAAAATGGCTCGGGGAAAGGTTAAAAAGAAAGTTGAGAAATGATCTGTAAACATTTACAGCAGAATCTCACATTTTCTCATCTACGCCAACAAAAGCACAGTGAGAGTCAATGATTGGTGAAGACGCTTCCTGAGCAATTTTCACTTTTGACTTTGGGTGGTTAAGCTGTTAAATTCAGACAAAAGATAGATGAATCATGTTGAATAGGCTCCCAGTTATGTCACCAATCTCCTGGGGACGGCAGCCTGCACTATGATGGGGGTCCACTTTTATACAGAGTGCTGCAGGGATGACCTGTTTTCATAGGCCAACCGAGAAGTTAGTATTGCACTGGCTCCCTTGGACTCCTCCTTTGGATGATTGCAGAAAATAAGATCTGTGCCGAACAGTAACCTACAAGTTACTGACAGATATGTAATATTGTACAACAAAACTGATAACCACAGACCTTATTTCAGACTTCGAACCAAAAATCCCAAAAGTAAAACAGTGACTCATGCAAAAATGCTAATTAATTTCTGGGTTTTAGGACTAATTGCTGTAAATGGTGTAAAAAAAAGAAGATTCACCATGTTGAAGTAGCTGATTTGTAAATTTTCAAATCTTTAAGATAACTGTATTTTTGGGGTTTCTTTTTAATATTGACCGGTGGTCATGAATAAAGCAAATAGAATAACTCAATAAAATAAATTGACAGATTGAAGCTGTGGGCCACCAACATGGAATGTTAAATCACCAGCATGCTTTGTATTTTCTGTTCATTGTCACACTGTCATGGAAGTATCATTTGTGGTTCACAGGGCGCATATTGGTGTTTTCACCCTTACCATCTCTATGCATGCTTAGGCTTTGGTGTGCAATGGGCAGCAGATAGATCACTTCTTGCTGTTGCACTGTTTATGGGAATCTGTCTTCTAAACGGCATACAAGGCTAGTTTGCTCATGTGTGTTTTTTCCTCCAGGAGGAGTTCTGCTACCCGGTGGAGTGTCTGGCTCTGACGGTGGAGGAGGTGATGCACATCAGACAAGTTCTGGTCAAGGCAGAGCTGGAGAAGTTTCAGCAGTACAAAGAAATCTACACCGCCCTCAAGAAAGGAAAGGTAGACAGCACACGTTTTTGTCATTGGAGTGATAATTGTCTTGTCATCCCTTAAATGCGACAGATTCTATGTACCTTCCTCACCTCATGCCTTCCTCTCTAGGTTTGCTTTTCATGTCGGACCAAGAGGTTTTCTCTCTTTACCTGGTCCTACACCTGCCAGTTCTGCAAAAGGTAAATTGAATCATTATAACAAGAACTACTCAAGTTAAAGGTCCCGTATTGTAAAGTGTTAGATATCCATGTATTTTGATTATAAAGCAGGTCAAGGTATCAAAACGCTCAAGAAACCTACACAGCCTGTTTTTCAGAAGCTGTGTCTTTATACAAGCTGTCAGGACTTCTGCACAGTTGTGACTTCACAACTACAATATATTTACATATATATACACACACACTGTGTTCCCAGTGCTCTAAATATATATAGTGCTATTACAGTCATTCCCCGGCTGCAATGACTGAGTGTACAGACGAAGAGCCGGAAACACAGGCGCTAAAACAAAGCGTTTCAGACAGAGGGAGAATACTGGTATATTAAGACAGACGGTACAAGAAAAATAATGTGTTACTATTATTGTGCTACTAGCATAACACTCGCATCTCTGACCCAACTGTCTCCGGTCTAGTTGCATTGTGTGTAATGAAGAAGAATGTGTGGAAGAAGACAGACAATATCTCTGGTTGTGCTGCATCAATTTTACCCTTTTGGTTTTAAACCGTCCCATCACGAGCCTGACAGCGTTGTAGGAGTTTATCGGTGGAGTGCTATTTTTTCGAGATATTAATTCAGCAGTGTTCAACATAACAGCTAATTTTTATCTTCTCCAGGCCTGTGTGTTCCCAGTGCTCTAAAAAGGTAGGTGGCTGTCGATTTATATTTAACTCACTTTTGAACACTCATTTTAGAATTTGTTGGCACCAAGCGGTCCAAAAATATGTGCATCTTTTTTACCTCAGATGCGACTACCATCTAAGCCCTACTCCACCTTGCCCATTTATTCTTTGGGCCCCAGTGCTGTGGCTAAAGAAGAGGCAAGGGGAGCGTCTGCCTCCGCTGAGCCAGAAAAGAACCCATTTGGGTCCGGACACAGTCGACACAGCCTACGCAGAAGTGTCTACAAGTATGTTACTGTACAACTCCTATTTCTTTGTCTCTACTGGGGAAATATGGTGGAAATATCCGGCTTTTGTCAGATTAGTTCATTATTTCTGTTCCGTCCTCAGATTGTCTAAGCAGAGCAGCAGCAGTAGCAGTAAAGACGGGCGGTCGCTGGAGGAGCCAGAGCTGCCAAAGGAGCTCACGCAGGACTGGGTCACCATGGAGATCTGCATAGACTGTAAAAAGTTCATCATTGAAATCATCTCTTCCAGCAAGCGTAGCCTGTGCGTGGCCACCAAACGTGCCCGCCTCAATCGCAAAACCCAATCCTTCTACATGTCGTCGTCGAACTCGGTCAACTTCAGGCCCTCTGAGCGCACCATCAATGAGGTGTAACAAGCGGGGACCGCCCTGCGCACTTTCCTTCACGCCTCTCCCAGAGCTTAGCCGTTCAATGTTAGAATGAAGCCAGTCCATCTCACCCCAACCCAAAGTTAGTAAAGGTTCTTATACCTTTCCCCCCCGTCTCAGGAAAAGTTGGCATGCTATGATTGGTCATGACCGATCAGGACTGTACTGTAGCTGCAAGATAACAAAGGAGAGCCATGTTTCTGTATAAGTCAATGATAATTTAGGACACGTGGGTAAATTAAGCTGCTGTTGTCGCCGTTGTGAACCAGGTAAGAGAATGTATATTTGACATAATGGCAGGAGACGATACAGAAAGCAAAAAGCTGCAGTGATAACGTGTAAATAGTACAAAGGCCCGTCCCTAATCTTAGCTATGAGTACGTTTTTCCAGTTCCTGTTTACTTCTCGCGCTCAGGATGAACAACAGATTGTCCTTTGACAGAAATGCACTGTAGATCCTCCTGTCAGATCTGTTGGGGTAGACCTCCCCTGCTCTCTCTTTCGCTCTGATATTCTTCCAGCAACAATTTATGCCAAATGTTACATCGTACATTTTTTTTCTTAGCCAGTTGAAATGTATATTTACCATTCTCTTGTGAAACACATCAAAAGGGGAGAATAGTCAGATTATTTTTCTGGGTGGGTTTTTAGCTATTAGTTTTAATGTATATTCAAGTTTGTGCCTGGTGCCAAAATGTAATTTCTTTCTTTGAATGCCTTTTTGTAGTTCTGGACCTATTGTACATATGTGTGATAAACTCAACGGGGGACATTTTTAGGGTAATCCAACATTTGTTTTAGTTGCCCTCTCCATGTTCCGAGCTAGGCAACAGAAGCACAGAAATGTAGGGTTATAAATGTGTAAATGCTGTAGATCTTAATTGTTCCAAATTGAAATGTATTATAAAACTAAGTAGAAGTATAATTTGTATCATGTTTTAAGATTTCTGCCTCTGGAGTTTCTTTATTTGAAGTTATTCTCTGAAACCTTTATCATTAGTGTTATTATGTTTGCATCAATGTCATATTAGGATTTTATTTTTATTGTATAGTTTAAAAACTCCTCAGTGTTAAAATACTCCTAATTTGCAAATCGCACTTTTATCGGATCAATTTATTGTTTATGTTGGGTTTTTGTCTTAATAATAATTATTAAAATCTTATGTTTTTCATCTCTTGGGGGTCCATAGTGCCATTTCCCATAGTTCCTCATGAGTGAAAATGTGTGTGTGAATGGCTACAGGTTGTTTGAGAACAATGGCTAAAATAAAACAACATTTAATTGAATGTAGGCAATTGTCCAACTGTCAATGAATATGCTTTAAACCTTTCAAAATACTTTTTACACAAACACACACACACACACACACACACACACACACACACACACACACACACACACACACACACACACACACACACACACACACACACACACTCACTCATATAGTGTTTTTTTTGACAGTTTTGGACAAACGAACACAAAGTCCAACCCGCCTGTTCAATAACGATGTTCCAGTGAAACCGTGCATCTGACCAGTTTTATTTTAGACCTCTGTAAAGAATGTATGCATGCTGAACTGTGCTGATCTTTTTGTTTCTATCAAAGAAATTATAATAAAATTATCAAGATTCTTATTTCGACTCAATTATGCATGATTTGATGTCCCGTGGCGTTAAATGAATCTTCCAGAATGTGCAGCATTACAGAGCGCAGAAGTCATTTCAGACAGCAGAGGGTGATAGAGTTACAATGAAAGGAAATCTTTCTGTTGCACTCAGACTGTATGGCTGCACTTCACATCACCCTGTGGTCCAGGGGACATCTGGTGGTGGAAGATGTGTATTGCAGGCATTTGAAGTTGTTGCCATATTCAGAATTGCCATGTGATTAATGCTGATTAAATGTTGTCATACAAACACTGTCTTTGCAAATGACCTGCTGCAGTAGTTAGCGTTTTAGAAATGGATGAGTAAAGTGCATTTAACTTTCACACTGCCTACCACTGAGACCTTTTCTCGCAAGTAGTACTACTGTAACTTCATCAAATTAATTACTTTCTTTTACATGATTTATTTTGTTAATGTTGAGTCTGTTTAATCAAAAAAATCATTTTTTCTTCTAGCATTTCAGCTGTCAGAATTAAGTCCATTTTTTAAAAGCACTGAAAGTTTTAAGTGTATATATTGCAGGCACTTTTACTGCAACATTGAAACAAAACCTTTAGTTGTAGCTTGAAAAAAATAACCAGTTGACGAAAGAAATCTTAGTCAACAAAGACCAAAACGAATGACTTATCAACAAAGAAGGGGCAGCCCTACAAAGTAGTTCAGATAATGTTTCAGACCTGCTGGTTTATTGAGATTTAACTAAAAAAAGAAAGTGAATGTACATACAGTATTTCATTGCCTATAGGGGCTTTAAAAAAACAAATCACAAGGTGTTATGTACATTTACACTTCTATAATCTGTTATGTGAAAGAACAGCACAACAATGTATTAAAACCTATCTGCAGATTAAGATACGGGTTTTAGATTCATTAGAAAGCAATCTATCGACTATTATTTAAGAAAACCTTTTAGAGTCCCTGTAGGTTAAAGTTTATTTTGGTGGGTATTGAAGGCAACATGCATGCTGCTCCTATTAAAATTGCTGTATGTGTACTGTACACACACACACACACACACACACACACACACACACACACACACACACACACACACACACACACACACACACACACAATTGGTTTAGCAATGAAATGCTCTCCCTTGATGGGTTAGTAACAGACACTGAAAATAACCTGCTAGGCCACAGCCTCTCTGAAGGGTGACCCTCACACTGGTTTCTATGGAAAGACAGCAAACAAACACAGAGTCAATAAACAGTGTGATTAGGCTGTGTATTTAGCAGCAGCTCAACCAAAAGTTTACAGGGTGTCGTTCTGAAATGCTGCTCTGACTAACTGCTTCGAGCACATGACATCGGACTCATCTGATGGCGAGTTACTCATAACGATCACAGTCTGTTGATTTAAACTTTAAGGTGTCAGGTTCAATGTTTAAATGTGCTGCTGGCTGTTATGTGCTCATTCTGCACAGTCGTGTGTGTGAGTGTCTAGATAATGGTTGGGTTGGTTCGGCATCAAGTATTGAATACACACACACACACACACACACACACACACACACACACACACACACAGAGCGTTATTGTGAGGCATTCAGAGTGACCAGGCTAACAAGGAGCCATTTAACGCAATGGCAGTCTGGGCTCGCTAATGTGAAGTGGGATGAAATTCCCTTTTGGGCGCTGCCCCTGGGCAAGTTTTAATGTTTCCCCACTAATGGGCAGGGATTAAAATGTAAGAGTGAAATCCGATCCTGCATCTTTTCCCCTAAGGTCAGCTTCACCGGAGGTCTGCATACAAATAGGCCATACCGTACCATGCGAACAGTGAGCCTCTCAGGGGGTAATTAGATATTTAGCCTACATGTGGAGCTCCTCTGGCCCTTGCTCTTGACACGCTTTATGATGAGAATGTGGCCTGAAGGGTCAAGAGGTTGGCAGACCTACTGTAACATAAAGCAATGTATTCATTTCATGCCAGCTAAACTGTTTTAACTGTCGATCATAATCCACACAAAATCACACCTCACACTTAAATATAAAGCAGTGTATTTGTTGAAGTAGTTCATAATGATGTATGGACAACAAATGTGTCACCTGCTAGCGAACATGTTTCTGTGTCTGTGTCAACAATGTTCCTTTGAGTATGAAAGTAACACGACTCAGCCGGCCCGCAGACAGACAGAGAGACAGAGAACCACTTAGAGGAACCAAAGACTGTTAAGTAAAACTTACATTTATACGGCCGTCCCAAACAGATTCTTTTATTTGTTCCTTTGTGCAGAGAAATTCCAAGCAATAAATTAGAATTGGCTTTGCGTTCACCTTGTGTATATATACATAAATAACAGTGTTACTTTATAAACCAAATCACAAGCAGGGAAATCAATATCCAAAATATAAGCATACTGTAGTAGGAAATAAAACATTTGAAAGAAAGAAAGTCAATTGTGCAATTAACAGCAACACAGTGAAACAATCTTAGATAGACTCACTATGGGGATGCACGATCCAATTGGGTGATAATAGGGTTGCCATAGCAACTGTGAATGTATGCTCCATAAGGGTCAGGGTGGTTACAGGACCATGACAGGAGTAACAGCAGTGGCCTGTAGAGAGGCTCCACAGTCACATTGTCCTACGTCTTCCTCTGACACATTACAGCCTTTGCTCACAGAGAAATAGAAGATTGATTTCAGATCAGTGGGCATGTTTGTGAGAAACCACCTGCAGGTTATATGTGTACATGAGTCTCTTGTACAGGCTGCAAACAATGAAAATCTCCCCCACACTATTTCCAGTCCTAGTTGTCCTTATCAGGTCATCGCTTCCCCATGATGCTCTTTCCTCGAAGGCAGCACTGTCACATGTCCTCACGTCAACACAGCTGACTGCAAAACCATTCTCTTTATCCAACAACTGTACATGGTAAAATTAAATGTAAACCGCTACTGAATTAAACAATCCTTTGTGTTCACAGTGCGTCAACTAATCCAAAATATACTTCATATTACATTGCACTATAATGCAAGCAAAAAGAAAAATCATGATACAACACAGAACATGCTGTGTTGGAGGTTTCCAGAACAATTCTTAAAGTCATGAATCAAGCCAGCTAAACTGGAATAAAGTTGGCCCAGATCATTTTGTTTAAGTAAAATTGTGCTTCTCATTGACATTTCAGCAAACATGATAAAGTACTGTACTTTGCACGGGCGGTTTTTCATGTTCTGCCACATCTGCTCTCATCAGCAAGTGCTCACTGATAGAAGCATGTGGGTCAAGGAGGAATGTATTTTCTATAAAGTGCAAGTCATATTAGCTGTCTGATCTGTTATTTTCATTCCCTATGTATTTGATTTTGTTACAGGGAAGTCAGCGACAGCTGCCAGGCATTGATATGTGTGTAGAACTGTCTGGGAAATTAAAGCATTTACACTTCTGGTTACCATCAAACGAGCACAGCCATCTGCGTAAAGAGCTTTTTGGATTACGTATGTGTCTGAACAGCTGCTTCTTATGTAAGTAAGTCTGCCTCGTCTTGTCATCTCGTGGGTTCTCAATTCAATTTCACCCCAAGTGCCTTAGGAACGACACCTCTGCTCGTCAGCTGAGCTCCCCTTTGATTCAGATGAGAGTTTGCCTGGCCTAACGTGCTGCTAAGTTGCGGCAGAGACTGAGCTTCGTGAAGGAATGCAGTCCCTTTATAACGTTTTCCCATAGATGCATGTAGTAAAGGATTCGCCCCATGTGGCTGTTTGAATGGTGGGTCATGGTGGGTTAGGTCTGTTGGAAACACAGACAAGGGGCAAGGAGCCATGGTCAAAAAGCTTGTATGGCAAAGAACCTTTCGAGGTCCAAACGTCCGTCTTGGGGTCGTAACACTCGAAGCAGTCCGAGTCCTCGATGACATCATGGCCATTGAGGATGCGTCCACCAGTGACATAGAGCTTGTTGTTGATCACTGTAGCGCTGTGATGCATCCGCCGCTCCTTAAGGTTCTCACACTTGACAAATTTGTTGGCTTTGGTGTCGTAGGCGATCATTCGCCTCGTGTATCCTGGAAATGAGATTTTTTCTTTTTTTTATTGAGCACACTTTCAAGAATAAGCCTATATTTTTTCTTACAATCAACAAATCCAATGAAAAGACCAAATAAAGGACAACAACTATTTTATGTTTACATGCGGTAGCTCTGCTAAAAACACATCACTGAGCCACACTGTTGCACTGGCATACATGTTTTTTCATTACAGTGAACGTTGGTTTAATGGTTTATTTTGAGTCGGTCCCACAAACAGTAAACTGTCCCGCTGCAGGTATTGTGTATTCATGTGCAGCAGAAAATAGCTCTACGAAATAAGAATAAATTGACTCCTGTTTTGTGGAAAAGATAAAACTTTTTTATACGATACAATAAGACCTTATTGTCAGTTTACATTGTATGTTATAGCTGGGGCAACCGTTCATTGAGCTCACCTCCTATGATGTAGATCTTGTCTTCAATAACAGCAGCAGGAGCACAAACGTTTTTCACCGTCCTTGTTTCCAGCCTGGACCACAAGTTGCGAGAGATGTGATACACCTGTTGAAACACCGCAAACATCAACAGATAGTCAACCTGTTTACTGTGGCTTCAAAGACTGTAGTTTGCGTCCTTGGGGTTTCTGAAGACCTCTTCCTTTTTTTTTTTAATAATTAATGAATAATATTTAACGCAGGCATTGGATTTCAATGTTGCTAAAATGAGAAGTCTGACTCTACCTGAATCAGCCTCACTGGATTCTGCATGGCGTCCTCCCCTCCAAAGACATAGATCCTCTGATCACTGGCTGCAACAGCTGGATGCAGCACTGCTGTGGGCATCGGAGCCATGGCCTCCCATTGATTAAACATACTGTTATACCTCTCTACAGACTGAGAGATCTTCTTGTCCACCCCAATGCCTCCTAAGACAAAGATAAAGTGCAGATAGGACACGCTTTGGTGGGCATATCGTGGCTCCAACATGGGCTCAGCAGTACGCCACTGGTTGGTCTTCAGGGAGAGTGTGTAAACTGTGGCACTGACTGAGCTGTCGCCTGATGTCATGCAGAGGCTGAGTCCGCCAAGCACATAGAGGATGCTATGAATACATACATATGCAGCTTTGTAGAGGCGCAGAGGGAGCTTGGCCAACCACTGCCAACGGTGAGTTCTTTCATCGTATAGTAAGGCTTCTCGTGAGGTCTGTTCATTGTTTTTGCGTCCTCCGACCACCACCAGTGTTTCTCTGCAGGTGTAACGTCGGGGTGCGGTCCAAAGGGGCTTCAGCTCTCGGGTGCACTTGGTGCTGACTGTAAGCATAAGGCGGCGCACTGACTCGATTATCTCAGTGCAGAGGGTGGAGGACTGCACAAGTGGGTCGTTGGCAATGAACTGGAAGAGGTAAGTTGGATGGATGTAGCGAAGACGGACTTTCTTGAAGAGATCGTGGATCGCACCGCGTCTTGAGAACGGGTCATGGTGGATCCACGCCAGAAGGGTCTCAAACACTTGCTCCTCCTCGGCACAAAGTCGGTCGTCTTCGAGGTAACACATGAGCTCAGGAAGAGACAGCTCACAGAAATCCTCTGTAGCAGCGACATCAGAGAAACATCTCACAGCCATCTCCTTGGCCCTCTCCTTTAAACTCTCGCAGTGAAGGATCTCAGAGAGTCGTATCATACTCAGACAGTTTTCTGGACTCAGCTGCTTCTGGAGGAACATGGAACAGGCCTCAAAGAGACCTCCGTAATGAAGCATGGAGGCAGCCTGCATGAGCGGGAGCACAATCTCCATGGTGATAGTGATGCAGCCTGTGTAGACATAGTCCACGATGCCACTGAGGACATTCGAAGAGATTCCCTTCAGATTCACTCGGGCCTGACTGCTCTCCAGAAAGTTGCTGCAGAACATGGCACGGAAGTACGGGCTGCTGGACACCAGGACACTCCTGTGGCAGGGGATCTCCTGGTGATCCGTGCAGAGCAGGACGTCTGTCAGCATACGCTCCTGACGGAGGATGTTGAGCTGGGCGAGAAGGTGGGAGGGAAGTTCTGAGTCTTTGAAAGAGAAAACATCTTGTGGTCTACATGCCATTCTGTTGAGAGGAAAAAGAGAGACACCATGATAGCCTTGTTTTTCTATTGTTCTTTGGCAAGTAACGGTAAAACAAAAATGGGTTACAAAGGTACAAAAACAAAAATGTAAAAACAACACATTATGGTTTTTACAGAGGGTTTTCTGCTGGAATCCTTCTTGGCTGGACAGATGCTAGATCACACCTACTTTACGAGAACACTGGCATAACGCGCAGGTGTCAACACAGTTATTTGAACATATAAGTTATAACCTCTTAAGTAGGGATATGTAACCCTAACCCTGACTTTTTAACTTAACCCTTCATAGCTAACGTTAGCAAGCTGCAAGTGTTGACGTTTGCGTATGGTTATGGAAGAAGTCGGTCAACAAAGATTAGAGCAGGCAAGGTTGGCTTTTCTCCCTGGTTTTATTTAAAGTATTTTCTGCAGGAAAGGACTTCCCTCTATGAGCAAAGGCTGGGGGAGAGACAGACCCAGAGCTAAGGGCAGTTTGCTTTAAATACAGAACATGAAAACACAATTCAGCATCAGCTGGATGACATACAAGGTAAGGCAGCACGTTAGGCACATTAGTCAACCTCATCACAGGATAGGACAACAAAGGTTTCAGACAGTGTTGTGTGTATATGACAAGATACTGTATACTAATCTTTCTTATGCAGATAGGTTCCACGTCTCTGTGTGTTTCTAGAGCTGAACATGCTGCACGTTCCAGATGAAGAACTTCTGCTTCACAAGGAGAGAAATAATGTGTTTGTCCTTTGTTTTAAAGCCCGAAACATGTCAATTGTAATTTCTATCACAGTCTTGAGTCTCACTGCGAGGTTGCTAGGAAGTCACCATGCATTTCCTCAAATTTCTAACTATTCAAAAATATTGCTGCTGCTACAAAAACACTTGAATCTGTCCACCAAATGACTAATATACCAAAATGCTACTTTGCTTGTGAAACTGCAGTTGCACATGGCTGTTTTTGCTCCATCTTAAACTTCCATGGCAGAAGCTGTTGTTTCATCCATACAGGATTAACAATGTATTATGCATTATGCTTTCAAGGAATGTGTAATCACAGTCATTTTGACATTTCTCAGACTACCCATGATTCCTCTGTCTGACAGCAAACCCTTTAATTTATCAGCCAACTCTCAAACTCTTAAAAATCCTGCTGAGCAGCCGTCCTCATCCTTAATGTGACATTACTGACTCACAGATTTCTATTTTTAAATAGAAATAGTAGCATTAGCCCACATCCCGCTTATCAAGCGGCCCATGTCCACTAACATTAACAGAACTGTGTCTACAGAGCATCTGTTTGTAACTCCACCCCACCTGAATTTATTCTCTGGACCTCTCTTTCTCCCTCATAATCAATGTTTTTTCTACATTTGTGTTTTTTCTCCTCTATGATGTTCCTCGCTCATTGTCCCAGAGGGTTTTGGTTGATCCTGCTGTTTAAATAGCTGGAATGTCATTGGGCTATTAGCAACACTAAGTCTTCTAAACACCCCCAGCGACAGCTACTGATTCACTCCCATTTAACGGGAAGCAGCCAGTCGGATATATTTGGAGCTCTGATCATTATTGCATGTTGCGAAATGACTGTAAGTGACATTCTTAAAACAAGACTGCCGGTAAGACCAAGCGTCCCCTATGAATTGTATCAGAAATCAAAGCTTGAGTCACACTCATGTCTTAATTATGTACTGTATAGTATATATTCAATCACTTACTTTCTAATCAGTCATCAATATTGTTTCTGCACATTCATCATGTAACTAATGTGGCTAAGTGTGCTCTTTTGTGACAGATTATTCATATGTATATTTATATATATATATTTCTTTTAACTCCTAATACTGTAACCAAACACTAAATTCGATTTCTAAATGTGTTGTCGACACCAAAATATTCCAGTAATAATGATTTAACTAATTGTAAATGTGGCTCAGCTGGATTATATTAGCAGTTTCTGATCACCCTTGAACCTGAAAGAGAACACTCATGATCAAAATGAATTAATACACAAAAGCGCTGACGCATTTGAATATCATATTTGTGTCAAACTGATGAATTTGAGAGAAACGTGCTGCTGATGACCCTGTTGCCAGTTCATCAGCAGCATCTGTGACTGAGTGAATCCTTACCTCCTGCCCTCAGAAAATCAATGATATCCAAAATGTCTGGTCAGTCTGGTCTGACAAAGTATCACTCCCAATAAAAAGAGGACCAAAACATTATGCAGTGATAAAGTAGGTAGTGTAGTCAGGGAGAGAAAAGGAGCATGACACAGAGAAACGGCAAGGCTTTCCAGTTAGGCGCAGTGGAGCTCGCCATGAGGCCACTGTGTACATTCCTGCAGCTAAGAATAGTATCCCGGGCCTCTCATGTGACACGGAGCTGTTTGGTACCCAGTTGCCAGCTTAACTGCTCTGACAGTGTCCAGTGGAGCGAGTGTTTACAATAGCCAGGGGAGGGAGAATCATCACAGGGTCCTGACTCAGCCATCGAGCCCACACAAGCTGGTGTTTAATCAAAGTGTCCCAGAGGTGATAGCCCTTGTCCATCTTCCTGTGGTGTTTAAGTCCTCCCCTCCTCCTCCCTCATGTGTGTAACCCAGGATGAAGGTAAATATAGAGCAGCGCTGATGGGCTGGCTTGATCAGGAGAAACAGCTGTAAGAACTTACTTTTTAACAGTCTGGGAGTCCTGTTGTGAATTTGAACTAGATTAATGTTACGTGGCTAGGTTTAGGCAGCAAAACTAGGGGATTCCATTTAGGAAAAGATTGTAGTTTGGGTTAAAACACTAAAGAACATTCACTTAAAAATCCTCAATGACTTTTAGTTTCACATGGGATGCAAACTCGGGTCTCCCGGAATCAAGTCCTGCGTGTGCTTGGGTGTGTCTGACCCATCTATCACGGCAACCTTCCTCCTAACGTGGAATTTCGGGGCTTTTAACACTCCCTACTATCATACCATGTCATCTTACAGGGCCGCTGTCAAGCAGTTGGGAGTCACAGTGGATGATGGGTAATCCAGCTCACTGATGGCAGAGGCCGTCGTGCAAGGTGCCATCTGCTTATGGAATCTAATCCTTCATACATTCACACAATGGCACAGCCTTCAGGAGCAATTTAGGGTTCGGCGATTGCCCAAATGCAGACGGACTGGAGGAGCTGGGGATCACACAGCCTATCTCGTAATTAGTTGACAACCTCTGCTACTTCCAGAACCACAGTATCTTTAAAGTGTCTTTTTTGGCACTTAATACATCAAATAAGCCATCAAGACAGTTTTTTCGTGTAAAATCTGTTAACGGAGAAATCAGGGAGAGTCGCTAACAGCCGGTTAGCCTGTTAATCCTCCCTGCAAGAGGGAGGTGTTGCTCCTGTTGTGTGTCTCTCTATATGATTTTGCAGGTGGTGATTGGACAGGAGGGCGGCACGGTGTTGTGGTGGTTAGCACGGTCGCCTCACAGCAAGAGGGTTGCTGGTTTGAATCCAGGCTGGCTCCCTTCTGTGGGGAGTTTGCATGTCCTCCCTGTGTCCGCGCGGGTTTGCTCCGGCTTCCTCCCACGGTCCAAAGACGTGCACATGTTAGGTTAATTGATGACTCTAAATTGCTTGTAGGTGTGAATGTGAATCTTTTTATTTTAGGGAGGCAGGTAAGAATCCTGTATTTCTTTTCGTTGATAGGTGAGTCACTTTCATTAACAAATTGTATTTTGTTTGTTGTTTTGGCTGTGCTCACCCTGAAGTCAAATTACCTTTTTGAGAATAAATATCTGTGTTTTGGACTGCATCTTCTGTCGCCATAGTCTACCCTGGGAGTTGGTGGAAAAAAGGAAAGGAATTTATGTTGCGCTCAGGTTCTAGGCTGGGCGTAACAAGATACCCAAATGTGTGTGTGCACAAGCACTGAAAAACTGGGTTTATCATCACATCCTCTTTGAAGATCTAGTCCTATCTGATTTGATGAGACCTGTGGTTACTAGTGAAACCGTGGTTGTCAGGGGGAATACTATGATATAAACAAGCTATGGCAGGAAATGCTTGGTTTGCATTAACAGTAACTTAATACGACTGATAAGGTGTTAGAAGAGTGAACAGTGAGGCTGATATCAAAACCATTACTAACATTAATGCTTACAATTACATGAATTGTTTCCTGTGTGCCCATTTGAATTCAGGGAGGTAATGCCAGACTCTGCCACTAACAATGAATGAAAAGTACCATATGAATAATTAGAGAATGTGAATACAGTGAAAATTAACCATAGGTAGCATCAAAAGCATGGTGTGTAAACTGTAACAAGGATTAAAACTTAAAATTCTTCTGTTCTTAAAACAAATGAAATATCTATCAGTGCTGTAAGACAACTTGTACATTGCCGTGTAAATCACTTTCTTTCAAGCTTCTAGTTTCTCTTCATTATGAAGCAGCAACATGGTTTCTTCCTCTTTGTTTCAAGATACACTAATTTCTAGAAAATTTGAAGTGGCTTTCTATTGTAAACAGATTAAAATATCTTTATTATGGAGATTTTTAACAATGTTATGTTAACAAAATTGCATTTTTGATGCAGACTTATTTTTCTAATTTTGCTTTTATTTGTCAAGCCTCAATAAACATGCTTCAAATTAAAACAACAACAAAACAGTCTGAGAAGGAAAACTGTTCCCGGATCATATCCACATTGATATGAGAAGACATAGCTTTATTTTAAGGAGCCAAAGGGGCTGGGAAACTGTGATATTAAGGAACATGCAGTATACTCTCATACCTTTCATTCATTCATTCATTCATCTTCAACCACTTATCCCGGGGTCGGGGTCGGGGTCGCGGGGGGTGCTGGAGCCGATCCCAGCTGACATCGGGCGTGAGGCGGGGCACACCCTGGACAGGACGCCAGTCTATCACAGGGCACATAGAGACGAACAGAGACAGACAACCATTCACACCTACGGGCAATTTGAGAGTCATCAATTACCCTAACACCTGCATGTCTTTGGATTGTGGGAGGAAACCGGAGAACACAGAGAAAACCCATGCAGACACGGGGAGAACATGCAAACTCCACACAGAAAGGCCCAGGCCAGGTCTCATACCTTTCAGAAAGATAAAAATGAATCTGGACAGAATCTCTTATAATAACCTTTTATTGTAAGTCACTGATGGGGAAGATTAAAGGAGACATGGAACATATTCTCCTTTGATGTCATGACCTCGTGTTTCTGCTCGTACTTTCAGGAGAGAGATATAGTTCAAGCATTTAAGCCTCCTTTTCCTCACAGTTGATATCACAAAGTTGTCATTTCTTTATCTCACAATGTGGGGCTTATCTTCAGCTCCTCTCTTACTCACACTCCTCACAGCTCCTGAGGCTGTGAGATGATTTATTGTCCTGTTAGTTTAGCGGCACATGACAAGGAACTGGAGTTACATGTAGACAGATTAAATGACAAAGCTGCGAGAAACTGAGCTGTCAGCAAGTCAGACATCATGACATGTGAGCACACGCAGCTTTGGTGGACTTTGTCACACTGTGAAATCCTACACTCTGTTAGTTACAGAGCGACAGCTTCGTGCTCAGAGGTCACGGTGTGTACTTCAGACTCCTTCAGGGGCAAAGCTCCAAAGTCGGACAAAGACAGGTTTCCTAATAAATGCAGGTTGAGGTGCAAGATGAAGTTTAGACTTTACCACTTTCACTTCATCTCACTGGCTTAAAACCGCTTTTTATTGATTCACTGATATTCCTGCTGCAGAAAATCTAATGATGCCTTTAGGGGCCATTTGTTTAAATCCATTGGCAGCGCTCTCAGAAAGTGTGCAGCTGATAATCTTCATTTTGTACTATTTTAAAAGATCAGATTTTATTGGAGGCAATATATAAGAAGGTAAATGAAAAACACATTTCTCTCTTAAATTAATGTTGTTTACACACTGATATTGTGTAACCATCATTAGTCTTCTAAAATTCTGCAGAAACATTTCTTTAAAAGGTTTATTTTGATTTACTCATATAGAACTTTTGTGACCTAGTTTATTTCCTGCTGCAGTGAATGTGAAGGGCAACTGACAGGAAGTTAACAAGGACCAAGGCTGTTGCCTAGTAATGGTATTCCATTCAAAAGGTCTATAGTTTTATTGCAAACATGGTAAGAATGCGTCACAGTTCAGGCACCATTCTCATTGTCTATTTCCAGTCGGCAGCCCCTAAGCTTTGGAACAGCCTCCCAATAAGCTCAAGGTCTTTGGGCTCTTTTAAAAAGCATAAACGCATCTGAGGCATTTAGGTAGTATTTAATGTTTTAAACTTGTGTCTTATATCTGTTCTCCTTGTATATTTTATCTGGTGTTTTATCTTTATATTTATTGTGAAGCACCGTCTGTGAACGGTGCTTGATAGAGAAACTTTGCTCGCTGGGCATTAATGCTTTTCTAAAGTGGCAGACAGACAATGCTGACACATGCTATTCCTCTGAGGCTATTCATAGACCTCCACTGTTGCCCTGAAAATTAAAAAAACACATCAATGAGGCACTTTGGCTGACATGAACATTTGCACTGTAGTTTATTTTTAATGATATCCTGCATACAGTGTCCTCCTGCTGAAAATATTCACCAGAGTGCCAAATGTGTATTAATCATGACTGAAAATAGCCCCCAACAAATACACCATTTGCTGCTGAACTACAATTAGAGTTGTTCTGATACCTGTACAGGTGTCAGAAATGCCTCAGATAATGCATAAAATGCTGGTACCAGTATCTGTGAGTATGCGAGCCTATGCACCAAAATTTAAAGTAATCTGTTTATGTTTGTTTTACATTATGACTGACTCCTGTAGATAATTTAAAGAAAGGTAATGGCAGTCATTCTCTGTATGCACATACACACACACACACACACACACACACACACACACACACACACACACACACACACACACACACACACACACACACACACACACACACACACACACACACACACACACACACACACACACACACACACACACACACACACACACACACACACACAAAAACACACACACACACACACACACACACACACACACACACACACACACACACACACACACACACACACACACACACACACACACACACACGGGGAAGGAAAAAATGGCATCAACATCTCTTAAGACAATTGCCTCCTGCTGTTTCATGAAATTCTGTAGGTTAACGTATATACTATTATATATTCATGATCTGCTTTTAGATATTTGTCTTGATTAAAAAGAGATTTGTGCTGAGATTAATAAAAACAATAGACAATAGAAGAAGAAGACCGACCACTTTTGAGGTCAAAACTTCTTACATGACATGGCAATGGCATCGATTGACAACCCCATAGTTTGTCACTTCGTTTTTTATTTGCATTTATTCATTTAAAGTTTAGTATTTAAAGTTTTATTTAGGAAAGAGAACAAAAGAGGAGAAAATATAGATAGAGGAGATAAAACAGAAAATAAAAGAGAAAAGAGGAGAAAAAAGAGGAGAGGAAAGAGAAAATAAGAGAGAAAAGAGAGGAAAGGAGAGAAAGAGGAGAAAGGAGAGAAAGAGGAGATAAAAGAGAAAAGAGGAGAGGAAAGAAAGAGAGGAAAGAGGAGAGAAAGAGAAGTAAATAGAGGAAGAGGAGAGAAAGGAAAAGAAAATAGAGAAAGAGGAGATAAAAGAGAAAAGAGGAGATAAAATAGAAAAGAAGAAAAAAGAGAGGGAAGAGGAGAAGAAAGAGAAAAGAGAGAAAGATGAGAGAAATGAAAACGAAGAGAAAAGAGAGAAAGAGGAGATACAAGCGAAAAGAAGAAAAAAGAGAGGAAAGATGAGATGAAAGAAAAAAGGAGAGAGAGAAAGAGGAGATAAAAGAGAAAAGAAGAAAAAAGAGAGGAAAGAAAAAAAGAAGAGAGAGAAAGAGGAGAGAAAAGAAAAAAAGAAGAGCGAGAAAGAGAGGAAAGAGAAAAGCAAAGATAATTTGCTACCTCGCTCTCGAGCTCCATTCACATCCACGGTCACGCCTCGACCGGAAGTGACGAATGTAGCCACGAGCGTGACGAACGGCTCGTTCGAAAATACAACACGGAAGTGACCGTTTATTGTAAAGGAGAATAATCACCGGATAAAACCCTCTCTCTGTCCGGGGGTCGCTTCGCTCGGTGGTTGTTGTCGGGGGGTGAAGTCACCGTGGACTTGCCCGAGAGCCCATTTCCGATCGTCTCCAGGGTTTTGCTCTTAGCCAGCTAGCTAGCGATGAACACGGACGTGGAATTTCACATCAGGCAGAATTACCCGTGGACCAAGCTCCCAGCCAATGTCAAACAGGTACCGTGTTTTATCGTCTCCGCAGGGGCAAGGTGAGAGGGGAACAACCGCTGTGCTGGAGGGCTGGAGCTGGCAATGTCATACAGGCAGCTGTCAGTGTCGTGCGACCCGCTAACCTCCTCTGGAGGGTTTCCTCACATACGCTTTCAACAACTGGCCATCTTTACATTACAGCCATGAAGCTACGCGGACTCCAACTACACTGGCATCACATGACAAACTGTTCACATGATTTTAGCGCGTGCATGGCAACTGCAATTTTAACTGCAATATTGCATTCACACGTTTGTGCTCAATGTGTAAACGTTAACCATGCACTTGCAAAAGTCGAAAAAAAAAGAAGGTTGTTATACTATTAATAGTCTGCATAAATCCCTCCTCCTGCACATACAAACATGTCGTGGTGAAGTGGAGGCGGGTGTATGTGCATGTTTGAGCTGCCTGCATCCCTGTGCATCCACACTAAAAAGGGATTATCTATCTAAGTGTGCAACTGCCCGGATGCCCCTTTACCTCTAGGCTTATTATCAACCGATCTGAGCCAATATAGTTGATTTTAGGTAAGTTTTTCTCTCAGTTCAATTTAATGTATAGTGCCAAATCATAACAAACGTTATCTCAAGACACTTTCCATGTAGAGTAGATCTAGACCACACTATAACTTATTTATGATGCAGAGAGACCCAACAATTAGTCAATGAGCAGCAGCAATTTACACTATCTATAATGATAATAATAATAATGATAATAATAATGTCTATATACATTATTTATCCAGAAATATTTTGCACACAGTTGCAACAAAAAGCTTAATTTTAAAAGGCAGGAAGATACAGATTTAATTCTGGTTGTGTGCTTTGAAATCTGTATTTATCACTGCAGAAATTGCGGTGGCCCTAAAACTGAGTAGGTGGCATGGTTTTACCGAATGTATGTGCAGTAAACTGACAGTGATAACAGTGAATGACAGTATCATGTGGGTGGATACATTGTGTCCAGGAAATATTCCATCAGAGGAAAAAAATAATGTGCACAGAAAGTCGGAGGAAAGGGTGGTTAAAAGGGACCCAGTTGCTCACTTTGCCCTGTAGAAGGTTAATCCAGCCATGATCCTCACTGTGTGCTGTGTGTTTTTGCTCTGCAGAGTTTGGGGAACTCGCAGCGTGAGTATGAGAAGCATGTGCTGCTGTACAGCATCCGCAACCAGCTGCGATTCCGCAATAACCTAGGTGAGTTAAGTTTGTCCCTCCCGCCTGTGCTAAACATACACCTTGTAGTGACACATCATGATTAGTTGTGAGATTAAAAGACAAAGAGCAAACAAATCCTCATGCATTGAATAGCTCAATAATAAGCAATGTGAGTAATAATATAAAATATACGCCCAGTTTCCATTTCCTCTGGTGCATTTAGCTAAAATGAAAGCATTCTAATACAACAGTCCTGCAAAAAATAAATTGCATTAATTACTGCATTAGCTCTGGTGTATTTACAAACTGCCAGCTTAGTGAAAGCTGTAACTCTAGCAGGCCAGGTCAGCTTGCAAACAAACTATCAATCAAATATAATGTTATATCACAGGTGTAAGGCCTCACAGGTCACAGTAATACTTGATTCCCCTCTTGGTACATGTGTATGAAAAGGCAATGCAGGTTGAGTGATATCAACACTATCATTATATGGTAATATGTCTCTGACAATAATGTGTAAAAGTCTCTAAATAGCTGTTTAATAATAAACACTTAATTTAAGTAATTGTCTTACTATCCTTGTGACCTTCTGGAGCTTGTTTAGCGCTTGATCAATACTCCTTTTTTTAACCTGGATTGATCTGGTTTCCATCAATGTTACTGCGTTACTGTGTGTACACTCAGTCCTCACTGTGACCTGCTGCTGTGTGTGTGTTTTATGAGCAGTGCGCCACGTGAGGAAGGATGAGCGCAAGTATTACGAGGAGCTCTTGAAGTACAGCCGGGAGCACCTGATGCTGTACCCCTACCACTTGTCTGACATCATGGTCAAAGGGCTGCGAGTCACTCCGTTCTCATATTACATTGGAATCATGGAGGTAAGCCACTTCTGCTGAACTGAAAGAGGAAGATGGGCGTTTTGATGTGGAAAGGCTAAGCTTTAACCACTTTTCCTTTAATTAGCTTCTCTCAGACCTGAACATCTCTGACTGATTCAGTCATTTAGCATTGATTTCTTCTGAAACCAAAAACAATAGCAATGTGATTTCACAATTTCATGTGCGCTGGGGAAACTCAAAAGGCGATGAGCAGGAATTATTATTGTGCAGCAGCAACGATTCTCTAATTGGATCGGAAACACCCAGTCTTTGTTCATTTTAAATTGAACAACGTCTTCAATTTTTCGCCATCCCTGGAAACCACTGTGGAAGTGGCAGACTCAGAGAAGGCAGGGAATTAAAGAAGCCATCATAATAAGAAGGATCTGACCCTTTTCTAACCCCCTACTGTCATGTTTAAAGTGTTCTTTGTTACTTGAAAATATACCGCACTTGAATAGACCTTCTAAAACGTATCCTTTTGTAGGACTACGCTTTTGTTGTGTAATCAATAAAGAGGAGAGACGTGTATGCCATTGGCTAGCATTACACAACAAACAAAAGAAGGAAAATCTTGTAACATGGCATATATAACCACCATTATCAGATAGATATATTCAGTTACTTGATAAAATATCATGTTGTTTTTAGAGGTAAATATGGCGCAGAGGCTCTCCCATGTTGATAGACTTGGCATCAGTCAGGCACTAGGTGTCAGTCAGCGTCTAGTGAATTCTTATGTACCAGCTCAGGGAGACACAGAGGACTGTTCCCAGGACAAACACACGTAGAGAAAACCTTTGCTGTTTGCCCTACATTCAATTTGGGCTTTGTCTGCATGGGCGGCTCACTCTCACTGATGAAGCTCAGTCTGTTGTTTAAGGCTGTGGCACAGTCGGGTTCGCAGAGCGCAGGTCTCTCTGAGACAGCTGGATTCTCCTTGACTTCCGACATCATTAGACTACAAAGATTGAGTCACACGGCTTTGAGGATCCACTTTATGTATAAAAATGTTGATTTCTTGATGAAAATAATGCACCTTTTAATTTTGTTCCTGCTGTTTTTTTCTTCACTTAAAGCTGATTATATGTGTATTGCGAAATTGCTTGGCATAATGTGCTCATATGTATTTAACTTCTCCACCCCGTGTGTTTATACAGAGGGTGTTTGCAGAGGCTGGCTACAACATTTGATAGTTCCTCATTCAGCACACTTCCCATTTCATCAGAACAGATGTGACTAATATGACAAATGCATTTCGTCTGACTTGAGTTCTAAACGTGAATAAAGATGAACCATTTAGTTATTAAGCGTATACTCCCACGTTCCTATGCATGCTAACCTAAACTTGAGCTTTAATTGTGGCCACTGAAGGCTATGTCATATTCTGATAATCCGTCTTAAGCACTTAATGAAAATGGGGTGTCGAAATTAGCGCTGCCGCCCAGATCTGCTAATCCTGTTATTAATCAGAGGCAGAGGGACATAGAAAGTGGAAGAGGAAAAATTAGTTTAATTCTTCTTTTCCCTTTCTCCTTTCTCTTTTTGCAACTCCAGGATATAATGAACAGCGAGAAGAGTTACGACTCCTTGCCCAACTTCACTGCTGCTGACTGTGAGTTTTTTCCCTCCTTTTTTCTCAGTTTCCTGCTTCTCTCCCACACTGTAGAAGGACTTTACTGGGGTTCTGTTTATCTCCCACTCCTGCTCTCTCTGTGCCTCTCTCTCTCTGTGCCTCTCTCTCTCTCTGTGCCTCTCTCTAGTCTATTTTTTTAACATCACTCCCAGTTCTTGTTTTTGAAGGGTTGTCAGTGTAAGAGATGGGAGAAGAGTCACAGTGAAAAGATACAAAGTTTTCAGGAAGCTCAGGGATTTGAATGAGGGTCATGAGGTCATTAGAAGGGGCACTTTAAACCTTAACTTTAAACTGAAGATCTTCAAGGGTTATCTGCAATTGTTGCATTATTCATTGTGTATATCAGTTCTTCCATGCAGGCCCTAGAGCTGAAACAATACATTTTTCGATTGACAGAAAGATAACTGTTTCGCAAAAGTGCCAAATATTTATTGGTTCAAGTGTCTCAATTGTGAGAATTCTCTGTTTTCCTGTGTTTGGTATCATTTTAAAGTGAATATCATTGGGTTTCGGACAAAACGAGCAGTTTGAGGACATTGCCTTTTGTCTGAATTTTTTTTTTTCTTTCTCTACGCCGTCGACAGCCGTGTCCAGAGGCGTTATGATTTGGGGATGTCCGTCTGTCTGTCCCACTCTTGTGAACACAATATCTCAGAAACCCCTGTAGGAATTTTCTGGCTCAAATGTCCACTTGGACTCAAGGATGAGCCGATTAGATGTTGGAGAACAAAGGTCAAGGTCACTGTGACCTCTAACCGCTATCAGTCTGACGACAGTCTAGCATCTGGGAACAACAGCCAATATTTCAGGGTTCCCTCTATCCGGACCAAGACTTCCTCCCCAATGCACTGTGTGTGATTAGCAACTTGAGAGGCAAGAATGGTGTTGGAAATGAGAGACGACATTTCTATAAACAGATGCCTTCATACGTTTACAGATAAATACATTAAAAAGCTAATAAAAAGCAAAATTGTCTTCAGACGACATTAACTCTTTTTGCTCTCCACTGACCGTTTCAACCTGCATGCAACCACTCAAATTTGATTGGTCAATACCACTCAGACTACAAACAAATTCATATGTAGAATCTGTTTTAGAGATATTTCTGAAGTAAATTAAGCCAATCTAAATGTTTTTTTTTTTTTTAAAGAATTTGAGTATTTTTTTTGTTGATAAAGATGAAGATTGGCAGCTGGATGCCAGCCTCTTAGCCTATGTCTGTTACCCTCTTGTCTTGACTGATACAGCTGTCCACCAACATACAAATCCCACATTGGTTTTGATGGCTTACGAGAGAAATGGTTCTCAAAACCCTCTGACATAGCATTACTAATCAATCTAAAACATTTCTATTTCCATAACATACCAGAGCACTGGTGGTTTTTTGGATTAACTGATATAAATCCCATTTCACTGTGAATCAAAATTGTTTCTCCAAAAGCAAAACAGTCACCTTTCTGAAATCTTACAGCATCCGGGGGAGCTGTGAAATTATTGCAAAATCAGATTAAGATTGCATCAGAGATGAAGGTCAAGTGTAGGGGCAGTTGTAACATTATTTGACTTTCTGCTGTCAACTGGGCTTTGGCATTGGCCTGTGAGTGACCGAGTCCTGGCTGTACAAGACCTTCCCACTGTGGAGACAGAAGGCTGCCAGCAGGCCATCAGAGCAATGCTTGCAGAGGCTTCTCTCTTATAATCTCCCTGGAGCAGCTTTGGAAGTGTGTCATGCAGGCGTGGGTGGATAGAGAGGCAGTTTGAGAGTGTGTGTGAGAGAGTTTTTTTTACGTAGGCGGATGCCTGTGTGTTGTGTCTGGGTCTTGGTGAAACAGCAGGATACGCGTGTAAGATTCTGCTGCGTTAGGAGGCCGAAATGCGAACATCCCTGACTGGCTCCTGTTTGCGTTGGCAGCCCGCCCACCACATTTTCCTCTGCCCCTTCCAGGCATGTGCATCATAGGCTCGATGACGGGACAAGGTGGGATTTACTGTAAGGCCAAAATGTGCATACCTCTCCCCTATACGGGAGGCTATACAAAGTTTGCTTCCAGGGCCAGTGTTTTTTCAGACAAATAATATACAGTATGTCTTAATTACAGATAAAAATGCATTCATGCACTCGCTCTTATTATTATTATATTACTACATTTATTAACACCATTCGCCTTGTGTGTGTGTGTGTGTGTGTGTGTGTGTGTGTGTGTGTGTGTGTGTGTGTGTGTGTGTGTGTGTGTGTGTGTGTGTGTGTGTGTGTGTGTGTGTGTGTGTGTGTGTGTGTGTGTGTGTGTGTGTGTGTGTGTGTGTGTGTGTGTGTGTGTGTGTGTGTGTGTGTGTGTGTGTGTGTGTGTGTGTGTGTGTGTGTGTGTGTGTGTGTGTGTGTGTGTGTGTGTGTGTGTGTGTGTGTGTGTGTGTGTGTGTGTGTGTGTGTGTGTGTGTGTGTGGCCACTTGCCAAGCTTTCTTTCCCCAAAATAACTATCCAATATGAACAACGAAAACAAAAAACTAGTTCTAAAATGTCTTGCTGTAATGTTTTTGTAAAGCGTCAGAGCCTGTAATTGAAAAATGCCTTTTGCAGCTGCACTGCAGCCAAATGTATTTGCTTGAGTGTTAATGTACAGTGCCAGTTCCTGAGGCATGATTGAGTTTGTTCATCCTCTCATAGGTCTCCGGCTGCTTGGCATCGGTAGAAACCAGTACATTGACTTAATGAACCAGTGCCGGTCTTCCAAAGTAAGACATGTTTCTAATTTAGCCTTTTAAATGCTCATTTAGAGAACAAACCTCACACATTAAGCTCATACAGTATATTTTTTATAATGTTAGCACATTTAGTGTAAAATGCATGTGGGAATACTGGTTATTTAATGCAGCCTTATCTGCCTTGGCTAAGCAATTCTCAATATGCGAACAGACACAGTCTAATGAATGTAACTATAATAGCCAAAAAATGTAGCGCACTTAAGCTAAAACACCATTAACAAACCATTTTCTGTATATTTAAGGATTTTTCCCCTACCATTCTCCTAAAATTTACAATATTAGCACTTGTGGCCATGTTTATCAGATTTTGATGACTTGATTTCACCTCACCTGCTTCCCCCGTTTGTCTCCCTTTATAAGAAATTCTTCCGTAGGAAATCAGCACGGGACCTTCTACCAGCCAAACCAGTGGAAATCTCTGTGGAGCCGTGGTGGACGGCACAGACAGGCTACATCACCGAGGACGATATCAGGGTGAGATGAGGGCTTTCTCCTTGTTGATGCTTAATTTGATAAATTCAATAATTCAGTCTGATTATTGATAAACAGGCTGGGATAGATACAATTAGGAGAGAGGACAACATTCAGATTTATTGATGCCAAGGTATTTTTTATGATATAGCGAATACACTGAAGAAGGTTCAGTTTATTCTTTTAATCATCCATCTCTTTTATGTATCATTGATCTACTTAATAAGTCAGAGAATGATGTGTGTTGGCGTGATTTTTAACCTGAGATTTCATTGAAATTCATACGTGTTACCCACCAAGCTACAATTGTTCATCCCATGAGCCCCTGCACTGCATGTGAAGATCTCACCTGACTAAAAATAAATACCTGCCAAGTTCCCAACAGTTCTTCTCCCCACCACAAGAAAAACAGTCTAGGAATCAACCCAGTTATCATATGCAAATGTATTCATCCTCCCAGAGACTGCGCTACCACTGTTGGTTTTTTTTGACAAACAACGCCACATGTGCAGGTATGCTTTAACGTTGTGTGTTTGATGTGTATGATTACAGATCTGTTCTTCAGCAGAGAAGAAAGCCATTGATAAGATGATAGATTCTGGTCCTCAGCTGGCTGGATCAACGGAGTACAATGTGGTCTTAAGTGAGTATCTGTCGCGTGTCACGTTCCCATTTAAATCAACATCTGCATATATCAAAGACTCCATGAAATGAACTCTCCATAGAAATAGAAGAGAGTACAATTCAATTCAGATCAAGTAGAAGGATGGTCAGAGCAGCTGACATTTTTACTGTACTGCTGCAGACTGTACAGTGCTGTTGTGTGCTGTTGCCATTGCAACAACCGGTGATCAAGCGGGCGAAGTTGTTCTGTTACTATGGTCAACGCACACTGCCGAGTCAGCAGTCACCATTACCATGGCAGCCTTTGATTAATGCTGGGGACACACAGCTGATTGAGATGAGCTAATTAGTGCAGTTTGACACACACACACACACACACACACACACACACACACACACACACACACACACACACACACACACACACACACACACACACACACACACACACACACACACACACACGCACACTCACACACACGCCACAGACTTCACACTTTTTCAAGAAGTCTTCTCTACTTATTCATACTTCCAGCTAGAAACTTCATTCGACATCTTTAATACATAACGGACATTATTCAACTTTTAAAGCCAGCAATTCGGTTTAGCATCAGCTTTTCAACATCCAGCATCCACACCCCAATTTCTAGTTATATATTTTGTTTGTAATTGAGAGGTGTTTCTAATATTCTGTCCCCATTATAAATGTTATTTGAGGTGGACTTAAGATTTAAAGCACCACTGCCTCCTGATTTTGTTAGATCAAAAGTATTTCAGAGTGGTTTGCTTCTTCCCTTTTCCACATTTGATCCGGTCCAGTCTCCTCTTGCATTTTGCTCCGTCCTGTTACATCCTGTTCCAACAGGAATTATGGAAGCAAGTGGCCCCCAAAGGGCTGTTTTCTTTAAAACTTTACAATCCTTTTGCAACAACATCTTGAGATTTAGTATTATTGAAAATATTTGCTGTCTGTTAGTGCAGACAGGGTCATTAAACAGTGCAATAGCAGTTATGGACAGAAGGAGTTCATTCAACTTGGTTTTATTGTACGTGCCTGCTGCTAATGAACTTCAAAACTTAACTTAACTGAAAATCAAAATCATGGAATTCTTTATATAAAATTCAATAAAAATACATTTGTTGGCATTAATAGATAAACGAGTTTGCATCTCTGAAATGTAGTTAGCAAGGGGCAAAAGTCTAAAGTGTGGACATAGTGGCTTATACTAGTGTTGCAGTTAAAGTTATTTCATCAGTGTGCTGGTGTGAATTTCAAAGATGAAGCACAGGGACTGAGTGTGTGTCCATGCAGTTAAAATGTTAATTAGAGAACAGTTTGACAGTCATGAACCTCTGGGCCACTGGAGTGCTGGTGACTGAGTGGGAAAAAATACAATTAAATACAGGAGACATGGGGCAATTTAAAAACAAGTAGCTGTTCAAATAAGATTTGATTGGCTTGATTTCTTTCCCACCATTCTCATATGTGCAGTTTTCTCTTCTACACAAAAGATAATTGCACACATGAGTAATTACTAGATACTTTGTGTTGTAAGATTAGTTTTTTTGAATGTGGCAACAACTGTGTTAATGGAGCTGTTTCGTTTATGCTAACAGAATATTGTTTTTTTTTTACTCCAGGCTTGTACAACCGGGGCTTCATCTACTTGGATGTTCCTATATCTGATGACAGCTGCATCTCAGGTACATCAGTGTGTGTGTTTAAACATCCTGCCATTAATCTCCTCTGAATAATTACCTTCAATAAAACCGTATGTACCAAAAATTACAACTGTGAGAACAAAAATGAGCATTATGGCTAATGGACTGATCTGAAAACAAGCCTTATAGTGTCATTACAGATACATACAGTTGTAAAAAACGTCCCAAAAATATTTGTGGAAATGTTTTTGTCACTGTTTGTGTCTTTTAGTGCCCCCGCTGGAAGGCTTCGTAATGAACCGTGTCCAGGGCGATTACTTTGAAACGCTTCTCTACAAAATCTTTGTGTCCATTGATGAGCAGACAAACGTAGCGGAGGTAGGCTTTAGAAATGCATTTTATTGTTCTCACCTGCTGTGCTCATTGAATGTAATATGACTGTTCGTGTGTCTATCGATCAACTTTTCAGTCCTATTTTTTTTCTCCCTCTTTCTCCTGATCCTTCCTTCCCCTGTGCCTCTCAGCTGGCGAATGTGTTGGAGATTGACTTGGATTTAGTGAAGGTGGGTATCCACTTGCTGCAGAATGCGAATCCAATTGTAATGTATAGACAGAAGCACTTCTTCACAAGAGGAAGGAAAATGGTAGCTCTCTGGAATATTGCTCTGCTTTCTAAAATTGACACAAAAAACGGGGAAGGTAATTTCCTTCCCCCTCATTTTGAGACTTGCATTTTGCCTCTCTGTATGCTTGAAGGAAAACAGTGTAGCAGTAGAAAGAAATGAAGTGACAAGACTATCATTTTATCCAAAAAATTTGATTTAAGTTTGAGATTTAAACTTTTTTTCACTAACATTTGTTCCTTGTTCCTTTTGAATTTGCTTTCCAAGGGTATGCTATTATTACATTTGACTTCTGGCAGTTTGCTTTATAATTATACAGTATATTATATTGTTATTATATTTCATCACAGTAGCACATAGGCATTGCTGTCTGTGACACACAAGCACACACATTGTTTCAGGTTAGATCTATCATGCGCCATGACTCTACCAGAGGGCTGAGCAGCACCAGATCAGTTTGAATTGGTGCTCAAGTTTGACCCAGTTTTCCCCTGTTTCCTATTCGCGGGTTATCAGACACGGAGCCAGACTCCCTCTCAGTGTTGTGACCTCCACTGTGAAGAGCTGAACTCCCCTGGCCCTCATTTCATTTCATTCCTGCCTTTGAAAAGCAGCACTTAAAAGAAGTGGCTGAAGTCACCGATTCTCCAGGAGTAACCCTGTAACTTCAGAGATGATTTAGATGTCTGAGAGGTCTCCTTTGTGCAGAACCTTTCCATCATGACTTGAGTTTATTTTACCGTTTGGTAATGACTGCCTCATGGTTTGAGTCACTTTAAAAAAAAAACCTCTGTGCTTCCTTTGATATAATAAGAGGATGGCTAAGAGTTGACCTCTCCAACTGTTAAGTGGAAAGTACGCAGCGTTCTCGGTTTGAGTAACCAGAGGTTTTTTAAATTGTAGATCCTGGATGGACAGTGAGAGAGCATCGGTCAGTATTTAGGTAGTCTCTTTTAGACCCTCACAAGTCAACATTGATGTCAGTAGAATTTGAGGAGTGAATCAAGTCCTTCAAAGAGTAGTTACATCTTCTGGACTGCACATTCATCCATCCTTCACATCGTGTAGTTCTGAACTGCATATCTGACTAAACGTAGATACTGTAGTGTTCGTTTTTTTACTGCAGCCTGTAAGGAGTTCTGTAGGAGAAAGACAATCTTTGATAAAAGCGTCAGCAGTAAGCATACAATAGAAAAGAGCAACAACCACCATTTGACACAGTGTTACACCAGCAATCATACAGGAAGGAATCTTTGTAAAAAAAAAAGAGAGCTACCATTTTTTTTCTCCCAGCCACAGTGTCAGGTTTGTGTTGAGTAATCGTCGTTTGAATGCAACTTTACTGTGTTTTATCAGAATGCAGTTTCCATGTACTGTCGCCTCGGCTTCGCTGTAAAGAAAGGTCATGTGATCAGCCCAGACAAACTCCACCCCACCTGGAAGAACGCCCCATCTGTCAACAGACTCAAGTATGTACAGCCAGCCAATAGCAACCATCCACCACCATTTAAAAAAAACTGGACGTAGTGGTCTCCGTTAAACCATGTTTACCCACTAACTTGCATTATTCTACATTCTTAGAAGCACCCCCCACCCTGAAAATAAAGGATTATTATCATTTATTTTTTTGAATGAATCAACCTTTTACATACTTACATACATACAATGCTGGGATACTAAAGACTCCTTTCAACTCGACACAAACCCACTAACATCTGGCTTTTGTCTTTATTGGCAAATGTTACAGTTTGCATTCATTCCCGTGACAAATGACTCTCCAGTAGTCACGGTCATATCGCCAGTGATGGAAATATGACACCTGAGTAGACCCGCTAATTTTCGCCCCCCTTTTTGGCGCAGTTCTATGATGTGCGTCGGTAAATTCAATCAATCAATATACTTTATTTAACCAGGTAGAAAACTCATTGGGATTAAAAACCTCTTTTCCAAGAGTGACCTGGCAAAGCAGCAGCACTGTTACACACAAAACTTAAATAAAATAGGATTACACAATGAGAAAGAGAGATTAGGAGATTACACAGTGACACGATCCGTTTGAGCTTATTTCTCTGTTTTTTAGAATTGTCTAGAACTCCCCCAGAGTTAAGAGATGTGTCATTTTCAAGTCCTTCTACGACTCTTTGTCATCTTAGCCACAAATTCTGTTCGTCTCCATCCAAGCAGCGCTCAAACATCGTTCCAAATTAGTCGGCACCGAGTTTGAAAGAGAGACTGAACAGGTAACAGAAATTAAAAACCAGAAAAAAAAACAATAGAAAAAAAACAATAGAAAGTCATATTTGTCAACTGAGTCTATCGCTTATTTTTAGCTGGTTTTCACACATAAAAAAATCCACATGTATGCGCTAATTTAGGTGGTAAAAGGGTATCACTCTCATGTGAGAAGCAAATGACAGTTGGGGTCTCCAGTATCCATCGTTCACCAACATCCACCTGGTAAACTTTTTAAGCTCTCAATCAGGAAAAATCTATTTCTCTAAAATTTACTTTAAAAAACCACTACATGTTTTTGATTGTGGTGAGAGCGCTCTTTTGTCCTCTGTGTTAGGAGCACCATGGACCCTCAGAAGATGCTGCTGTCCTGGGAGCAGGGCAGTCCCGTGATGGAGGGAGGCTCTTCAGCCACTGACACAGACACCACCAGTCTGGAAGACCAAGGTCCGTGTGGCCACGCGCATAAATGATGCAGCGTATGCAAATAAAAAAACACTTGATGTATTGCGCACAAAGCAATTTCTGAATGTCATTTTTAGAAGTTTAGCAGTGGTGCTAATTAATCCCTAAGAAAGATCCTTCATGCTTCTGAAAGTGATTCTCACATTAATAGGTGTTTGTCTAAAATGGTTTCATTTGTGCTCTAATTTTTAACTTTGTTATTTGTGTTACGCCAGCACTGTTGTGTTACTCAGACTAACAAATTGGATATTATGAAAGTGGCTGTTCAATAACCATATATACATGTTAATAAAAAGATAAATTCAAAATGATTTGAAAGACGAGACATGGTTTGAGTTGGTCCTTTAAACACATTTCATTTTCATAAAATTACAAGCTTACACCCTCAATTCATGTTTGATACAGCCAAGCAATTGTGCTACTACATGCATTAATGTTCCTGCACAGTGTTATTGCTCTTGTTATATGTCTTTTTTTTCTGTCTCTGTAGCAGACACAGGCAGCGTCAGCAGCCTGAGCATCCCAGCTGCGCCTACAAAGAGGATCGCCTTCCTCTTTGACTCCACTCTCACAGCCTTCCTCATGATGGGCAACCTGTCTCCGGTTAGTGACTGGATTCCCCGTGTTAAAAGGCTTAATAGAAACAGAATTTTTCAAATCAAAATTGGACGTGGACTGTACATCTTGATTCCTCTGTCTCTTTCCTTTTAGAACCTAAAGAGTCATGCAGTAACCATGTTTGAGGTGGGTAAGCTATCTGATGAGACTCTGGACAGCTTCCTGGCTGAGTTAGAGAAGGTGAGACCAGCAATAGAAACAAAGAAAATAAAGACTTGCTTGTGTGTCTAGTAAAGCTTCTGTCATGAAACTCCAGATGATTCATCAGTGTAGAAAATAAACATCTTCCATCTTCAGGTGGAGAGCACAGCAGAGGGCGAGGCCCAGCGTTACTTTGACCACGCTCTGACCCTGAAAAACACTATCCTTTTCTTGCGCTACAACAAAGAACTTACTCAGGACCAGGGACCTGATATCCCAAATATAGGTAATTATACAGTTAAACTTTCTTTGTCATTCCCTCAGGTAAATACTGCTACATGCAAAATCCAGACGCAACACACATGTACATGTACATGTCTGTACATGTGGTGAATAGACAGCTTGGAGGTCAGACTTGTTTTTTGTGTTTTCTTTTGCAGCTAGCATGCTGGTTTTGGTTTCAAGTTCTCACTGGGTTCACAGCCTCAACAGCAAGTTAATGAAAGAGAAGCCCATATTTTTGTCTGCTGACATTTCACACTGTGCTTTGTATTTTGTGTGTTGTCAACAGTTGACATCATCTGTGATACAAATGCAGCCAACATTTTGTAATGGTTGTTTGTGTTGTCTCTCTCTGTGTGTGTGTGTGTGTGTGTGTGTGTGTGTGTGTGTGTGTGTGTGTGTGTGTGTGTGTGTGTGTGTGTGTGTGTGTGTGTGTGTGTGTGTGTGTGTGTGTGTGTGTGTGTGTGTGTGTGTGTGTGTGTGTGTGTGTGTGTGTGTGTGTGTGTGTGTGTGTGTGTGTGTGTGTGTGTGTGTGTGTGTGTGTGTGTGTGTGTGTGTGTGTGTGTGTGTGTGTGTGTGTGTGTGTGTGTGTGTGTGTGTGTGTGTGTGTGTGTGTGTGTGTGTGTGTGTGTGTGTGTGTGTGTGTGTGTGTGTGTGTGTGTGTGTGTGAAAGGACAAATGGCTTATTATTTTCAGATATTCTCTTTAATATGATCTTACACTGCATGTCTGTCGGTCCAGCGTGAAGCCGTCTCTAGGGGGAGTTCTCCAACAACGGCAAAGCGAACCCCTGAGTTTCCTTGTAGCAACCGTTGTGCCACCAGATGCTGTTTGTTTGGTTTGGCAGCGTGCCTCACTGATTGTCTTATCTCTCAGTCGTCCTCAGCTGCTGCTCCATGCATCTGCTGAGGAGAGCCCGTCGGCTGAAGCTAAACTAAGCCCACAATAATACAAATAACGATAATAAATTATTAATGGATTAGAAAAACCTCCTTTTGACAATATAGTCTGATTGCGTATTGTATCCAGCTTGTGTAGGTGTTTGTTTTACTCTAGGTTGTGGAATAAATAAGAAAATCAACTTGCGTGTGCGTGTGTGTGTGTGCATGTGTGTGTGCGTCAATATGTCACAGTTAATGTTTCCTATGTTGTTTTTGTTCTTCTTGTTTGTTTGCTATTGTTTTTTTTGTTAGCCAGCACTGTTTACCTTTATTTGGGGATTTCTGTTTGGTTTTGTGTTTTGTTTTAATGGTTATATGTTAATGTATTTTTAATTTTTTTTATCGTGTCAATTGCCTGACTTTAAGACAAGAAGTCACATGTTCTGTTTGTTTTCTTTCTAAAATAATGTGTCTGAATAATCCCACGAGGGATGGGTCTTTGAAAGGACCAGGCATGGAAATAAATTAATCTTTCTTTCATTCATTCATTCATAGACACCTCTTGCCTCAGAAAAGGTGATTATTAAATCCCAGAATGCCAAGTTGACACTTGTGTCCATAGAAAGGACCTTCTTCACAAGTCACCTTGGAGAAAACGCTCTTCTTAGAGAATCTACTGCTTCAACCCAGTTACTGTTTTATGCATTTGCACTTGGCAGATTCATTTCCAGTATTGTTATTTGCTTTCCTCCTGTGCTTCTTTTCATTTAAAGAAATAGATGTCTCATGTTTGTCTGGTGTATATAAAAGGTTACAACCAACAGCTGGTTAGCTTTGGTCAGCATAAAGACTGGAAACATCTATTACTATACTTATATTAATTTACTATCCATGCAGTTGCTTCATTCCCGTCACAGAAGACACAAGAATGTGAACTACTCACCTACACCTATTGTCTTGCACTTGGATCCCAATCTTTTTTGTATAGAAGTTTTAACTGTCCCTGTTTTTCCCCAATTAGGTTTTCCATTGGACATGTTGCGCTGTGAGAGCCTGCTGGGTCTGGACCAGGCCACCTGCAGCCGTGTCCTCAACAAGAACTACAAGCTGCTGGTCTCGATGGCACCGCTCAGCAATGAGATCAGACCCATCAGCAGCTGCACGCCTCAGGTATGACGCCCGGAGGCAAGGAGAGCAGAGCCAGAGCAGGGGGGATACTCGGGATACTTGGGATGTTGGATCAAATGACTGTTTTCAAGTTGTGTGTTTTAGACGACGTTTCATGCCTTTGTGAGTGTGTGCTCTCTATGGTTGTGTTTGCCCTCTTGCTTTGTGCACTCACTTGGGTGCCTGCAGTGATTTGGGACTGTGTGTGTGTATGCTTTGTGAGCACTCAGCCTGCGGTTGCCCCTGACAACAAGGCTACACAAAGAGAGAGAGAGAGAGAGAGAGAGCGAGCGAGGAAGGAAGGGAGGGAGGCAATGCTCATGAGTAATTCCTCTGCCTGGCCACAGTCCAGCTTTCTAGCTGAGCTCAGAGAGACGGAGTGAATTAAGTTAAACTCTTGTTGTGCCATTCATGTTGCTGTTTATTCGCACACTGCTGTGACTCAGTGAAGTGGAATTCAATGAATTCTTTTCTTAGTTTTCAGCTCACATCTCTAATAGCAGCTTCAGTCTCTGCTTCTCCAACAGAAGAACAACACAGATACAATTTTTCTCCTTTGTCTCTGTTACTGTTTTTTTTTGTAATTTCAAGTTTGTCTCTGTAATGTAATGGAAAACATGTCTGAGGGTGTGTGTGTGTATGCATTATCTCTGCACACTTATGCACACGTGTTTGTTTCTCCTTGCAGCACATTGGTCCGGCTATCCCTGAGGTGAGCTCCATCTGGTTCAAGCTATACCTGTATCATGTCACCGGCCAAGGCCCGCCGTCTCTGCTGCTCTCCAAAGGCACCAGGCTCCGCAAACTGCCGGACATATTCCAGGTTAGCCCAAACTATTAATTACTCAGTTCCAGGGACACAGTTGAGTAAGTAAATGTATGCCGATGCAGAGACTTTATAAAACAAAGAAATCTTTTTGAAGTCTGATAAGAAAAGCCCCACATGTGATGAGAAAAACTAAATTTTGAGTTCAATCGGAGATGTGTTTGGACACTTTTTCATTCGCCTTTGATTCCTGCCCCTTTTAAAGTTCGACCTTGCCAACTGTAAGGCAATCTTAGCAATGGAGGCTTAACAAAGCACCTGGCACATTACAATCACAGTCATACCACAGCGTGCAACTGCATTTACCCCTCCAAGGCTTTTTGATGGTCTCTTTTGATGGAATTTTTTTAACTATCCTGGGAATGTGAGACTGGGAACAAGAGAAGAGTTTGATGAATTAAATTCTCAGGGGAGGGCAGGTAAAGTAATATCATGCAAATGGGTCACTCTATTGGAACACAGCAGCATGTATTTTTCTACTTGTTGTCAACTTTTAATTTTATTCAGTGTAACTGTTTTTCTTCTCAGCGAACCCAACTGTGGGATATACTCCTCTACGTTCATAGCTGAAAGTAATTAACAAAACAGAAAAGAATGAACCCTTGTGTAAAAAGTCATTTATGTTTTATATTATATAAAAAGCATTGTTCTTATCATTTATCACTACTCAGTATGGTGAGTGCTGAGCTGCTGTACTCTCATGATGCCGTACTCCATCCCACCACAGACCTGAGTTTTTTCAACTGTGCAGCTGTGGAAGAATCCTTCCCTTGACCCGCATTTCTCTGTTCAGGTCTACGACAGGTTGTTGATAACTTCCTGGGGTCACGACCCCGGGGTCGTGCCTTCATCCAACGTGCTGACCATGCTCAACGATGCCCTCACACACTCTGCTGTACTAATCCAGGTAAACACACACATTTGAACTCTAATTTTACTATGAGGTTGTTTTTTCTTTTCTTTTTTGCTGATTTGGTTGAATTTTTACTTGTCTAATATTATGTATCTGTCATTTCTTCCTGTGTTTTCAATAACAACATGTTTGGTGCCACTGTGTGGATATATATGGATATATCTGACGTTCCTGCCTGTAATAGGGAAGGTTTTCGTTGCCACCGTACTCTACGGGGGAATTGTTGGGTCTATGTAAATCATAAATAAGTCATAGAGTGTGGTCTTTACCTTGTTTGTAAAGTGTCCTGAGATAACTTTTGTTATGATTTGGCACTATAAATAAAATTGAATTGAATATATAATCTACTGCATGTGTGTTAACCCTCAGGGTCATGGTATGCATGGCCATGGAGAAACAGTTCACATCCCGTTCCCCTTCGATGCAGAAGATCTAAAAGGAGGTGAGTTATTACATGTGGATAAAGCTATAAATTTACTTGGTTATTGACATTACTGTATATAGCCTATATGTTATGCTAGTGCAAGTGTTCAACGGCCCACATTGTAAAAAGCTTCTTTTTTATTGTCAATGGTAAATGGACTTGGACTTATATAGCGCCTCTCTAGTCTTCTGACTCAAGGTGCTTTCACACTACTCGTCACATTCATCCATTCACACTGATGTCAGTGGATATCGATATCAGGGTTTCTGTACAGTTGTGATGTCACAACTACACCATATATTGATAGAAAGTGCCACTACAGTGCGGTAACAGTCATTCCCGGCTGCAATGAGGAGGCAGAGACGAGTGTGGATGCGGAAAACCCAGAAACGTTGACCAATCAGAGCAGACCAGAGACTGTATAAGAAATCGACGTAGCCTCTCCGTCAAGGCCTGTTATCTCAACTTGATCCAATCGTAATCGCCTCAGAGAGCCGCCATCTTGTCTATACTCCGCCTAATTTCCTCTTACTAAAAAAGGGCATGTATATGACATTGGGGGGAGGGCTGACGTTTACTGAATTAGCAACATTAGCACGACTGCCCAGGAGCTTGGCTAACAGAACACGTAACTAGATAAACGGACGTGGGAGTCAATGCTGAGATTTTTTTCTTGGCCCGGGAGGGAATGGGAGTGATTCATTTTTTTGTCCTGTGTCTCTAGCGGAGATTACAATGGCTCCGTGAGTCAAGTAGAGGCAGCCAGCATTTAGGATCTATGATTTAAACCGATATTCAACACAGTAACAACGACCCTCTCGGGCCGAATCTGCTTGCTGCACCAGATTAGCATCTAGTGTATGTGCCATCGATAGTAGGCTAACTTATATTGCACGTCATGGTGTAAAGCATTAGCATAACAAAGCTAACGTTAACATGTTTTGTTCCTTAACCATCTGTTTGTACAGTTGATCGGAGAGCAAAACATCTTGTCACTTAAGGTAACACCACCACAGGAATGACAGCAGTCCAGGTCATCCAGAGATGGATGCTAATCCTGCTAGGATCCGAGGCAAAGTCAGGGCCAGAGGGTAGCTGTCACTCAAGAGGCCGCGCCCCTAATTATTCATAAACTTTAACCTCCAATAAAATACAAACTAGCCTCAATGTTGTCATGCTGATATGACCTAAACATAGAAACGAGAATGTTTTTTTTGTAGCAGGCCTTAAATAGGTTTAATTATTCTGTGAAAACAGCCAGTTTAACATTGGGGTCAATGTGGAATTGCTCTACTGTGCAACACTCGGAGAACTGCAGTTTTTGGCACTTCCTTATTGGATCAACCAGGAAGTTGCTGTGGTGGGGGCTTGGAGCAGACTGGGCTTTTTCTGGAGGGGGGGTCATAAAGAGACAGTCGCTAAAACAGAGTGTTTCAGACATTTGGTAAATACAGGTATATTCAGACAGACGGTATGAGAAAAATAATGTGTTTTTTGAACATTAAACTTTGTAAACATGTTCCAGTAGAAAACCCCCCCAAAAAGTCTGAACCTGAAAATGAACATAATAGGGTAAATATAAATATGGCACCTTTTTATGGATGTTATTTGAACAAAATGAGAAGTGTTGCTAAAATAAAGGGAACAAATGTATTATTTTTGAGAGATAAGTTAAGCAGTGATTTTGCTTCAGTCACAGTACTATTTTTGAGCAGATGCCAACTCTCTACCATAGAATGAACATCAGTATTAGATCTTTTATTACTCATTTCCTTATTCACATTTTATTCAAGTTCCTTGACTTTAGGGTCAGGTAGGTAACAAAAAAGACTTTTTCTTGAGTATACAGCATGATTTGCCAACTCACAGATAATCTAATATTTCTAGACCAATAGTGTTAATATTAGTGTGCTGTCGCAGTCATGTTGTGTGTAAATGACTAAGCTGTGCACCTTTCTCTGGTGACTCAAATATTCAGTGTGTGGCTTTGAAGGTTTTAACTTGTCAACATCATAAAAGGGTTTCAGTCCTCTGAAATCCTTCTCTTTTGAATTTGTTTGCGAAACACTGACACTCATCCCCCCCTAATACACTAGCCCTCACAATAGTACAACCTCCGGAGAAACACATTTTATATAAATGCCATGCTACGCAGATATTAATAGAAGCATCTATGAAGAGTTTATTGTATGGAGTGCTACACTTGAAGCATCACTCCCATTGTTTGTGTTGTCTCTTTTTCTTGTGCAGAGTTCTCCTACTCCAACATGTGTGTTCACAAGGCGCTGCAGAAGCTGAAGGAGAACGTGGACCTGGATCACCAGTGCGGCTACGTCACCATGCTCAACTCCAACAATAGGCACCGTCGCAGGGCTAGTGACAGCACCGAGTGTAGAGGTGGGGGGAAAGGGAGGTCTTTTTTTTTGACCGCGTGTACATGCTGATGTTTGCATGTGAGAGACAAGACATATAGTGGAATTAGAAACAATGTCCTCGCCTCTGATTGCCATCGGCACTGATGGTGCAAATTAGATTATGATTGCTCACAGTCCAGTTTAATTATTCTGTTTGTCTGCATAATTGTGTCCGTTATTGTGATAGCCTTTGCTAATGGACGTGGATCGAACAGTATTAGCCTTTAGCTTGAGATTTACTGATTAAGTGTTGCTGACATACTAGATACTGATTCACGTAACAGTTTTGCCAAGTTTTTTTTCTATTTTCAGACCTCTGAGGGACATTATTTAAAAGTTGTTAAAAGTTGTGCATTTAAATGAAGCTTATAACTGAAAGGCGTTCAAGCTGTAATCTTCACTAAGGTGAAAAAACTTTGCTGTGACTTAATGCTGATGGAGATTTGTTTCTTTTCTTCAAGGTGACACTCATCTCGGTGGAGGCTTGGACACCAACGGCAGCACTGAGTCCTTTGAGCTGGTCACGGAAGAAAACAACGGTGAAAGCAAAGTAAAGACAGAAAGTAGGTTCACTCTTTTGGTTCATTTTTATATTTGTTTTTATTAGAATACCTTCATGTTCGTTAATCAGATGTTTGAGAGTTGGAATAGACAGTTAAGACCAGTGTAAATGATGTGTCTCATGTTGTAATGTATGTCACGCCCATCCCTCCTCTGCCTCGCTTCCCTCGTCAATCACTTCCTTTCAGCCCTTTCATCTGAAGATGAGTGGGTCCCTCTCGAACTGTGCTTCGGCATGCCCCTCTTCAGCTCCGAGCTAAACCGCAAAGTGTGTCGAAAAATCGCCTCGCACAAATTGTGCTGCAACGAAAGGTACAAAAAAAAAAAACCCCAGCTACCTCAAAGATTTCACTTTTGTTTAAAACATTGAAACAAGCGTAAAGACGTGTATTGTAGGGGTGCCAGACTTGAGCTTTGTTGTCATTTCAGCCTTCAAGAGCTACTTCACTCGAGCAGAAAGCTGTCGCTGAAGGTGTTGAGCTTCGTTCAGTCATTCCAGGTAAGAACACTCCGCCGTCGCTTCAGTTTTTCACTTGAGAATACTCAGAAAAGAAAAGCAGAAAAGAAACAGAAACAACAATGTCCAGTGAAAGTATCAGCAGTCAGGAATTCAACTTTAGAAATTGAGTCTGTTAAAATGAATCAAGATTAAAGATTAATATTTTTTAAACGTATCGAATAGAACTGTTTGTTTAATCTGGCTTTGGAACAACAATATCCACAGGACAGCATTGTGAAAGAGAAGAGAGTGCTTCTTTTTTCACACAATGTGAAATCCAATGTGGGGGGAAACCATACATTTGTTATCTTAAGATAATTAGATATTTCACACGCTTCACATGAGAATACAATATGATTAAGTCTTTCATTCATGCGTAAATAATTCATATGAGAGGCACTATAGGATGTTTTTTGATAATGAGATAATTAAGTTATGATTTTTGATATAATGTGCTGAAAATAATAAGACTGCTCCTGGCAGCTATTTCACGAAACCTTTTGTTTTGAATCAGAATTTGTGAAATAATGAAGTTTACTTTCACCAATCAGTTCAACTTTATTTGGTAGGCATTTTTGATGCTGTAAATTCGCCAAACCCATAAAGATATTTTTTAATCACGAGATTAGAAATGATAAAGATGATCATGTTGAGAATAGACTTCTAATTGAGGTAATAATAGTGACTAAAGTGATTTTATTTCTCTGAAACATGAACAAAAGACATTAAAATGGTCTAACTTGCTGCATTGCCCGGGGTTCGACTCCGACCTTTTGGTCTCTCTCCCCCCGTTCCTGTCGATCTTGAGCGTTGCTGATGATTGAGACAAAAGAAATAATCTTATTAAAGTAGTTTGTATTGTAAGAGCAGTGAAAGTCGAAGGGAAAACTAAAGAAACATGGGAGAAAACAAATAAACAAAATAAAAATGCGAGACAATTAGCATAGTTCAAATTGAGTGCAGTAACATGAGGTTATGTGAGAGTTGGTTTGAGATAGAAACAAGGTTTTGGTTGTTGTTTAAGTTTGTTCGGAAGTGTGACGGCAAAAACAAGACAATTTGGAGCAGAAAGGAAAATTTAATAGAAAAACAATTTAGCAGAAAAGGGACGTGCATGGTGAATATGTAGAGAATGAATATTTTGTTAAAAATGTGAACATCCTGTCTCATTTGTGTCACAGAACTCCCTGATGTAACTTAGTCTCTTTACCCTTTCTACATATTCTATACAAACATTTTACGCCGCAAAGGTCTTGTGTGGAGATCCAGTTATTTAACCTCTAGTGAGGGCGTGCACAAGGCCGATGATGTCACTAGAACCCTTTGTGAGTCCCTTTGTCCAACGACTGTCGTTAGAGTGACAGTCGTTGGTGGTAAATTGGTTTCGACTTTGTTAGTGATCTATCGAGTCTTAACGACAGTCGTTGGAGTCACAGGAGGTCATTTGTGAACAGTTATTCTTTGAGGTTAGATTGTTTAATCTCCTGGGAAGGGATGAAAGGGCAGCATTGTAAACTGGAGATAAGTGGTGTCTCAGACATCCTCCTCTGTTTAGCGATGGTTTCTCTACTTTTGCATAGATGGTTTCTTTTACTCCTCTTTCAAACCATCTGTCCTCTCCGTCCAGGATGTGGATATTGTTGTCATCAAAAAAGTGGGCTTTCTCCTTGAGATGTAAGTGGACAGCAGAGTCCAGGCCTGAGGAGTAAGCTCTCCTGTGTTGGGCCATGCGTTTATGCACTGGTTGTTTTGTTTCTCCAATGTAGAGAGCTTCGCATTTGTCGTTGCATTGGATAGTATAAACCAGATTGCTTTTGTGGGTGTATGGTGTTCTGTCCTTGGGACATGCTTGTATCCTTGTCCCACACATCATCCGCTCTACCTGCTGCTCTGATCTGTGATATTTGCCCCCTTTTGTTGCCAGGACGGCATCCAGCCCTCTGACGTGGACAGCGGCGTGTCAAACCCTCTCAGTCAGCCCCCAGCAGAGTCCGGTGTCCCCCTGCCCGCCCTCAACCTCCTCTTCAAGGACGGGCAGCTGAAGGAGTGGAGCGGGCGGGCCCCTCCTCCTCTGGACATCTCAGCTCTGCAGAAGGACCAACCCTCATAATCCACCCCTTCCCCAAAACTTCCAGATATGGTCAGATGGGGGGAAAAAACATCATCACATTGAAAGCCTCACTGAGGGAAATTGTCATTTGAGGAACCAAACCTGCATCTTGTCTATCAGTCATGGGAAAATTAGCCCCGCCAGCACTTCATTCACCTACTGTATGAGGAATCATCCTTCTGACAGCCCCCCCCCCCTTCGGTGTTCTTCTCTGCGATTCCTCGTATTTGTAGCAAGGCAGTGTTATTTGTTCGCAGTGGTGCTATCATCACAGTGTGTTACATCGACGCAGGTACAACAGCGTATAACCTGGAAGACCGTTTGACTGGGAACGCACACACTCTTTCCTACCCTACCTTTCAGTCAGTGGATGTTCTGTGATCTTTCAGAGCGGAGTGTGAAAGTGGTTACTTATTGTATAGATGTTTTAAAAATGACCCACAAAATAAACAATGAAGTGTTTAACAGGCATCTTCAGGAATCATTTTGACAATATGCATATTCTAGGACCAAGTTTTTGGACTTTCCAGACAGTCCAGACAGAGACTCCGCTGCCTCCCTGTGTTGTCTCACGTTAAGTGATCTGATGCATGATACTGTTGCACAAGTCGTACCATAAAAGAATACTTTCCTCTTTACTTGTAATCAATATGGGGGGGGGGGGGGGGGGTGTTATTATTTGCACTGTGCAGGATTTCTTTAAACCTGTGGATGAAGTAACGTCATGTAACTTTTTTTTTAAAAACGTTGGATCCCCTCGTAGTGCGCACATGGTTTTAAAAACTCTTACCACAAGAATGGCTTTCCTCTTGGAAAATTGACTGGGCATCAGAGAAACTGCAGTTGTTTTTTTTTTTGTTTTTTTAATTCTTTGTTATCATTCTTTCTCAGTACAAGAGAACACCAAAGACCATTTTCTTTTCCTGTATAATGATTTATTTTTTAAATCTTCTGTTTTACTGTGTCTTCTTTTAATTTCGCTGCCTTATCACTGTCGGCCAATCAAACACTACCAGGTCTTTGAGCAAATCTCCGGGTTTGATTTGCTGATGTTTAGTTTTTTCACCTTCTTTTTTTAGATTTAACAAATGATATGCATTTGAATGAGTGTCTATAACCAAAATAGATGACATTGGGCCACAAATTTCATACCATCACCCCCTGTTCAAGAATTTGACCGATTAACCTAATTGCGTAGGATGGGAACAGTTAGGTCTGTGTGTTTGACCCAGGCCTGTTTCCACTGTTGCCTGCCAGTATCTTTCCCTGGATCGACTCCAGTTTGTGTGCAGTGCAGTGCACTCTTGGCCAGCCCGCCACAGTCTCCAAGGGATGCTGTTTACACCATGTTTTGAAAAAAAATGGTGTTTGTAGTTTAGGGAGGAGAAAGCATCTTCGCTGTGACAGACCCATGGGATGAAAATGCTAATGCTTTGCCCAGTGTTTCAGAGATGTGATGGGCAGAAAAAGTGTCTGAAGACTGTCATGAATTTTCAATGTGGCTCCAAGTATATCAAGTACTTTTTATTGAATTTAAAAAGCCAACCTATTTTGTTTAGTATTTCTTTTTCTTTTTATTTTTTTTGTTGAAAGAATCTGCCTCCTGCAGTTTTTGACCCACTTGTGGTTGTTTCTAATAACGTGATGCTGAAACATAAAAAGAAAAAAAAAAGACTAACATGAGCTCCTGCTGAAGCATGATGACTGTGTAGAAACTGTTGTGTGTATGTTGTGTATGCGTGTGTAGTGTACACCTCACTCTTGGTGTGTTTTCATACCAACTACCTTTCACAATAAGAGCCCCTTCCCCCTCCAATCCTGCCTGTTTGTTATCTAGTTGCAGTGCTCAGTCATCCCCATCCTCTGAGGTATACATGAACCACAGTGTTTAAAAACAAAAAAAAGTTAGTTTTATATGTCAGCTTATATTTTAGAAACTCTTTGTTGTAGCTTGTTTAATGGGACTGAATATCATTGACTGAGTTAATAATGGTGATGCTCTTGTCATTAAATGGGTTAAAAAAAATAGAAGAAAGTGACATTCCTTCAACATGCCCTTCCTCCATCTCCCCTCTGCTCCAGATACATGTTATTATTACAAATAAATATGTAAAAAGTATATGAAAATATAAATAAATATGTAATAAGAACAAACTCCTTTTCCTTCCTGAAAATGTCTCGGTGTTGTTTTTTCCCTGATCTATATTTCAGATTTTGTATCACTGATTTCAGCCCCTCCTGGCTCTGAATCGTAGCCAATCACATTACATGACATTAAGCCGTGCTCGGTAGATGTTTTCCTAGCCAGGTGGAACAGATGGCGTGCAAGACGCAGCGGCCCGGATGCTCTGTCCATCTGCCTGAAGTATACACTTGTTCACCCATCTTTGTAGATTTAAATGAATACTTAGCTGAAAAGCAGCATCTGATACATGCATGTGAAACCATTTGAAAAGGGAATAAACACATATTTTTGGAAGGAAGATTTAGGTGTCAGTGGCTGCCCGTGCCCCCAACGGACAGGTGGAGCCCCGCCTAATTGACTGTATCTCCCAGGCCACCCTGCTCCAGTAATTTCCCAGTGCCACAAATTACAGTGTGTCACCGGGGGGCACCAGGGGCGTAAACTGGGTCGTGCCACCTGAGGATAAGATGCTTCAAGAAAACGGTAAAATGGGCTGCACGTCACCACTCCAACAATTCATTAACACCCCCAGCCCTGCTGAAGCTTGGGGAAGGTGTAATGCATCTGATTTGTTATTTTTGCCTTTCATCAAATGCGTTGTCAAACTGTGACTGCCACAAGGCGTCAGGGCAAAATGGGAGAACACAAATACTTTCGCCAAAGCTGGTGGAACGTCAGTGGAGGTTAAAGGCTAGTGGCCTCTGAAACACTGCATTTCTGTGCTTTATCATCATTTCAAGTAAAACTGGAAGTACATCTTAGATAATGTTCCTTTGAATTGTGTTGCATCATCATGGTGTGAGGTCACGATGCTACAGTGTATCCCTCTTGGTGTAGGCTTATGGATCTTTTCAAAGTTGTGAACATAAACATTCTAAATTTGCCCTGATTCATTTCCTGTTCCAGTAAATGTAAAAGGCATCAGCTGACAGGAAGTTCACAAGGACCAAGGCTGTTGCCTAGCAATGGAATTCCACTGAATAGGCCTATACTGAACTTTCCTTGACTCCAAGAGAACATATATGGAATTCCATTGCTAAGGAACAGCCACGGTCCTTGTTAACTTCCTGTCAGCTGCTGTCGTCGACACACGCTGCCACAGGAAATACATTTGGGACACATTTATGTTAATGTTTACAACTGTTAAATGTTCTATAGTGAATCTATATTTGCCAGAGGAGACAAAACCACAGCTATGCTAGCAGCTCTGTGAGGCTAAATGCTAACATAAGTATGCTAACATGCTCATAGGCTAATGACACCGCAAACATGCTCACAGGCTAATGACAATGCTACCATCCAGAGGTAGGCAGGTATGTTTACTCTTGTTGTGGAATAATCTTCAACACGCTTCTCTTCCTGGGTTCGTATCCTTTCATCTACTGGTTTGATCTTAGTGAGTTGAAAGCCGTTACGAGTGCTTGGAGAACAAAGCTACATAAATCAGGATTCTTTCAATATTCTTTAAGTTTAATGAAAAACACAAGAGGATATACAAAGTGTCTTCTAGATAGATAAGAAAGGGCACCACAGGAAAGGAAATTAGAATTTGTTCAAGGTTGGAAGGAAGAAAGAGAAAGAGAAAAAAAAACAGTGAAACAATTAAATGATACAAAGTCTGATGAGAAAGCAAAGTTATGAGTTTTCACAGAAGGAAATGTAACAAGTGCTAGTTAAAATGTCAAGGCATCACCAAAATAATTACAATTCATCCAGAGGGACACGGACCAAAGTACATGGTAACCCAAAAGTATTTTTACTCAGAATCTCAAATGTCGACCAAAGGTTGGGGGTCACCAAAGTCATCGGGACACACGTTTGGTGATCATGAATGTCCGTACAAAGTTTTATGCAAACTTGTAGATAAGATAAAGATGATACTTTCCAGTGGATAAGGTAAACCCTGTGATGTGCATGTTGGGCTACTGTACAGGAAATTTCAAGTCATTAGGTTTCATCCTCTGGGGGCCATGATTACCTGTATAAAAAATCCATCGAGTAGTTGTGGACCAACAGATGGACCCTGACGCCGCAACACGCTGCCCGTGGTGCTAAAACCGTTAAACGTTGGTTCTGTTTGACCTAGAAACCTGCATAAAGACACTTGATTTGAACCTTGTCTCCCAGGTTGACTCCTACTAACCAGGGAAAAGGTGCAATCTGGATTAGTCAGAGTTGGAAATCGCACAGTGTGATCCCGCGCAGCTCTAAGAAAGCTCAGTCTCTTAATTAACCTGATAGTCTTAAGGAGTGCTGCCCAAAAGCCTCAACTCTAATCCGCTCAGTCCACTGTGGCCAATGAGGCCATTCGGCCTGTTCAAACTAGATGAATAGACCAGAAGGAGGCTCTTTTTCCATTGAGACGAGTCATCTTTTATATCTACTGTACTGGATGACTTTGCAGTCAGTTTGAAATGGGTTCCTCCAGTGGGCAATCAGCTCAGTGCTGTGGTCAACTCAGGTTCATCCGCTCTGTTAAACTTAGTATCTCTCTCTGTCTTCTTCATAGTTTAACATGCGTTTCCATTTACACCCTGTCAAACATGCTCACACACCCTTCAGCATCTCTCCCACAGTCTGAATCCCAGCCATACTATTTCCAGGACAGGTGTTTTCACACAGACGCTGCCACATTGTGTGCCATTTTTGAGGCATTCTGAGCACATTTCCCCCTCGCCTCTGGGATACAGTGGTGAGAAAATAGCCCATAACTGAGAGCGAGTCGAGGCAGGACACAAGCCACTACAAAATGTAATGGAGACATTATTGTCCCACTAGGAGATGGAGAGGGAGCAAATGAGCGCACAGCTTCAGTTCATTCAAGGACAGACAGGTGGTCTAAACAGTAAAATATCACAGATGTCGGACCCCTCACGGTCCTCCTCACTGTGGAGGGTTGTAATTTGTAACAGGGCCACATTGCACTACTAAACCCAGGATGGAGGCTTGCTTACTTGGCATTTTTGTTTGCAGTGAGTTTTTGATCAAATGTAGTGATTTACAAAAAAATGTAATCCAATAAAAATGACAAAATGATTAAGTTAGAATAAATGACTACTTCAATAAAGCACTAAATGAAATTTCAAAATGTACGTAAATAGATATCTTAACTGTACCCAAAGATCAAGTCAACCATGATCCATTGTCTCTTTTTGAAATGTCTTCTGTCGTATTGCTTTCACTGATGTACATGCACAAAAATAAGAATTTCATCCATTTTTGTTCAATCAAAACACTGAGCATGTGTGTTTTAAACGGCTCCTCTGGTATCTTCATGTGTTGTCAGCGTGTTAAGTAGAAATTAGTGTAATCTGCTGGGTTTGAGATGTTAATTGCTTGACGTGCTGCTGAAGGCACGTTTTCTAAATCATTGTCAAAACAGAGAAAGTTTGATTTCACTTTTTTTTTTCCACTTATAGACCACTTCTTGAAGATCTAAGTTGCCATAGCTAATGGCAAAACAAATTACAGCTTAATCTACATGTTCAGTATTTCTCAGTATAATCTTTACTTTATTGAAACTGGACCTTTGCTCAGGTTCATACTTGTATTTTGGGTCTATTCACTGTGTAGGGTTGTAATAAATAAATTATAATAATACATAATACAATTACAAAATAAATAAATAAAATAAAAACCAACTAAATTAAATAAATATAACTCGCTAAGAAAAAATATAATTAACTAAAAAACAAATACAATACAAATTGATTATTTACTAATAATAAATAAAGATAAATAAAAAACGAACCAACTAAATAATATATAGAATACAACAAAACATAGTAGCCATCACAACTGACAAAACAATAAAATAATGGGCTTAATAACTAACTAATGTGGAATAAGATACATTAATAAAACATATTTTAAATCTACAGACAGAAAAAAATACACATTATTAGAGCATTCAGAGAAGGTTAACAAAATAATAACCCCCAGCAGCAAGTTTGTATTTAATCTGAATTGAAGTCAAATAGAAGGAAGCTCAAAACAGCATTTAAGTGTTTTCTCGAGATGAGGAGCGGATGTTGAAGAAGACTTTGAAGAGAATTGCGCGCACTTCCGCTTTAAGTGGAGCTGTGTGTAACAGAGGAGAGTTGCTGTGGCGATGCCGAGCACCAGAGCTGCCGGATCCGCGCTGCACAGTGCGCAGTGTGTGCGCCGTCATCACATGGAGCTGTTCACTACATACGAGCGGTCAAATGTGTGCCGATGGTTTGTGATTTGAACTCTCGCTGTTTCCTTACGGGCGAAACTTTACGCAGAGAAACAGCAGGTGAGTCGACGCGGCTGCACTTGAACGGATCATTCTCATCGCTCAATGTGAAACCAGTTTGTATTCTCCTCCCAACTCTCACTTGTTGATGGGGCGCAAACAGGCTACCCCAGCGCTAACACCGCGGAGTTATACTTATGCGTAATTTGGATCAAACACTGTCCAACCCGACGGCAGGGCGAAGGAAGTTTGAACCTGTCAGGGTTTATTGTGGGCAGATGGTGGTGGTGATGTTTGGTGACCGGTAACAGCTTGCGGCATCAGATCGTATTACAAGGGCTGCCACCAGGTGAGGAGCGGCATGGGGAACCAGATGGACAAGCTCTCACATTTAAGTTACGCAGAAGTTCCCACGGTGGACCCGAACGGCGCGGACGCGGAGGACTGTCCGCGGATCGGCGTGTCTTACATATTTTCCAACGACGACGACGAGTTGGAGGATGGCTGCGCCGTCGACGGCACAGACAAGGACCAGAATCAGGAAGAGAAACAATACGACCGGCGCGACGAGGTGGAGTGCGCCGTCTACAACAGAGAAGAGTGCATTTACGAGAAGAGCGTCAAGTCCGCCAACCTGGAGGTTTACTCCCCGGAGAATCTACTCAACAAATGTAAAGCGGGCGACCTGGTGGAGTTTGTAGCCACCGGGCAGTTCCCGCACTGGGCTGTGTACGTCGGCGACTTCCAGGTGGTGCACCTGCACAGAGCCGAGGTGAAAAACAGCTTTTTGACAGACGCGGGTCAGGGCAGGAGGTGCAGGGTCGTGAACGACTTGTACAGATTCAAAGCTCTGGGTGCGGAGATGGTGGTGCAGAACGCGATGGAGCAGGTGGGCTTAAAGGACCGAGAGCTGAGCTGGAGGAACTCCGAGTGCTTCGCCGCCTGGTGCAGGTTCGGCAAGAGGGAGTTCAAAATGGGTGGGGAGATACGGATAGGCAAACAGCCCTACAGGTTAAAAATACTGATGTCTGACAAACACTCGCACATGTTGGAGTTTCAGAGTTTGGAGGACATGATCATGGAGAAGAGGAGGAACGATCACCTGGGCAGGACAGCCGTGTTGCAGGAGCTGGCCACTCACTTCAGCAGCGTGGAGGAGATCAAAAGTGAGGCAGGCGCTGACTGATGGGGATGGATGCTGCCCCCCCCCCCCCTTTTTTTTGATGCTCTTCAGAATAATTGCTTTACAAGTAGAGTAGCCTTGACCGAACATAAACTGTCATAGCTCGCTTTAATCTATAGCAAATTTCAGTCCTATTTTATTTTTTTAATTGGAGCACACATGTCAACATGTCTAGTCTGATATTGTCATTTTTAAATTATGTTTTCACACAATGTTATGCCTTAAAAGCCACAATCATCCTCAGATGCGTTATGGCCTTAGCAATTATGAATTCAATTATTTGGAAAAAATGGGATCAATTGAATTAGTTGATAAGGCTTGCTTGTAGCTCCTGACAGCCCCTGCCACACAGAATGTATAGTTTTATAAAAGCTTTACACATCAAACTGTCGTGATTCTGTAAAAAGAGTGATTTTTTTTTTCTATTCATAGTGTTACTTGATCCTTGTGTGGTTTAACTTCACCCCTCAGCTCAGCCAGAGCTGCTCGCTGAATGCAAGAAGGATTCCTTTCTGCCTTTTAAGGGTAACATAATTCTCACACCAGCACCATCAGAGACAGTGTTGTGGATCTGGTCTTATGTTGCACTGATCAAAGTCTGTCTCAACTGTACCCAAAGTTTGAGTAAACCATGACCCATTGTCTCCTTTTGAAATGACTCTTCTCTAATTGTTTTTCTTACATGCGCAAGAATAAGAATTTCATTTGTTTCCGTTCAATCACTTAGTACTGAGTATATTGGCTCGTCCTGTTATTTTCATTAGTAGATTAGACTGTAATTTACTTGGTTTATTATGCTAATTGTTGAAGTGTTGCAGAAGAGAAAACAGAGAAAATGAGATTGTTCCTCCTGTAGACACCTTGTTGAAGATCTGAGTTGCCATAGCTATTGGTAAAACAGAAAGCTTACATGTTTGGTCGTTCATTTCAAACCACTTTCTTTTTTAAAGTAATACTTATTATACTAAATGTCAGGTTTAAACTTGTCTTTACCTAGAAGCTGTTTACATGATTTAATGTTGAAAAAACACATTGTTTTCCTCATACTGTCTGTCTGAATATACCTGTATTCACCCTCTGTCTGAAACACTCTGTTTTAGCGCCTGTCTCTTTAAGAGCCCCTCCTGAAAAAGCAAAGTCTGCTCTGATTGGTCAGTGTTTCCAGTCTTCTGCATCTCATTCCTATCAATGTAGCCCGGTAATGACTGTAACAACGCTGTAGCTGCTCTTTCTACCTATATAGGTATACAGGTAGAAAGAGCAGCTTTAAAGGCACAGTTTCTGAATACCGGCTGTAGTTTTTTTCCACTTTACAGACTAAACCATTCATCAGTAATGGAAATAATCAAGCCCTACCACCTCTCTTGTGGGATGAGAGATTTCAGGGGCCAACAGCTCTATTGAAATTGTGTTAAAACTCAGAATTCCTAGTTGCTAGCCTGACTACAGGATCTCTATGTGATTAAAAAAAATGCTGCATTCATTTGAAAGTGACAAGTAATAAAGGGAAAATAACCTGCTCAATTAACAGGAGTGTTCTGATGAAAATCTTTTCACAGAATGACATAAACGTTCCTCCACAAACTGCAATGAATGTTTGCAGCGTTTTTAGACCATCTGCCGCTTTTAGTATTAAACTAGGACCCACCGTAATATCAATAAACCAAATTTGTTGTTTTGTTTAAATTCCCCTGCATCATATTTGCAGGATTACAAACAGTATTTTGTTTTCACTGCAGCCCTGAAGAACGCGGGGGAACATTTTTATATACAGAGTGCTTTACAGCTTCAGTGTGATGGAAAGAGTGCTCATTGTGCCCTGATGATGGCAGTGATAAGCTTGTGTAGTTATCATTGTAGGACCCTGTACTACCTACAATGATAACTACCTGTTACTTCTAATTGGTACGTTTATTTTCTCATATTATTTTTTTCTAATTTGTCAGTTTAATTCTTTTACACACTCAGAAAATCCAATGCAAATATTTTCACCATTTTTTTCACATGATTACAGTTTCAAATGCAGGAACGACACATGTATTGTTGCACTAACGTATTCCATGTTGCAACAGAATGAGGAATCAGCTTCAAACCTGTAGATGTTTCTGACCTACAGTTTCAACTAAACCAGACTATTTAACTTTTAACCATCTTGGATGGTCTGACCAATCTATACATGAACTTTCATAATGAACAGTGCTACATATGGTACATACAGTGCGGTACGCTGGTAACTATATGGCTACTTTAGCCCCCATATGCTTCATTTTCTCAGCAGTTGTTTTGATGTTCCTTGCGGCACTGAAATCAAATTAGGCAATGGTAAACCCTCCTTAGGGTCTTGTTAAGCTCAGCCTTTCCTTAGTCTATTAGACGATTTTATATTGAACAAAGAGTCATTTAATTTAACGAGACAGGAGTGTAGCTGTACAGCTATAACTGCTGTAACGGCACAGGGTTCTTTTTTCTCCTCTGGTGTGTGAAGACATCCTGTATGTGAGGTGCTGCGCAGATAATTGAGCTGTGTGTTGCAGGTCCCGGTTCTTGAGTTGCCAGATTTGAACTTCATTACAGATGAGCTAGAGTGTGGGGAGGCGAGGTTTGGTGCCTGCTGTTTTGTGTTTGTCCCTAGTTTCCGGATCAATAAGGGTGTTGTTGATTTTGATGGTGATCCCTTAAAAGGTAGCGGTGTCTACTTGAGGCGCTCTCCTAAGTGTTAATATGAGCTGTTTTCTTTCTCAAGCTGTTTAACCTAAGGCCTGAGGAGGTGGGAGTAGATAGTAGTTGACCAGGGGGGAAAGGACACCATTTTGTTCTTTACTTTCATATCAACACTGTTAAGAATCTCCATTTTATGAAGGCATTTCTGTCTATAACAACATCCTGAAAACGTTGTTGTCTTCACGGGTGAATACCAATCTTCAGCTGCTGTGAGAGTTTCCATCTGTTTCCAATAGAAAGAAGAAAGATTTTTTTTCTCTTAGAAATTACCGTCTTTGTCTTGGAACAAATGCCTGCTGCTACACTAGTATAAAGAAAAAATGAAGCTTGATTTTAGAAAAGACTTAACAAATAAATATACTTTAGAAACAAGTAAAAATATGCGGTAACACTTTATCTGAAGGGGTGTGCATTAGACATGATGTTGTTGATGACAGCTGTCTTTATGAATGTTTATGACCATTGTCATTCAGTGTCATCTGGTGAGAGAGATGAGGCGTCTGTGTTATGACAGCTTGACATAAACTTGTCATAACAAGCCTAATTATCAAACTTAAAGAAACTATTAAGCTGTATGTGTGGTGGTTTTGACATTGGCTGTCATGAGAACATTCTAATTGTGTCAATTATTTTTGCTTGAAAAGTTGTGGACTTAAAGGTATCGTAAAGCAGGCTGCACATAATTATGTTAATTAGGCCTGTTATGTTTATGACAGGTTATGTTGTCTTGCTTAAGGTCAAGTTGTCATAACACAGACATCTCAGATTGTGTCAACTCTGCATTAAAAGTGTCATCATTTACCGAAGGACACCTTTTAGGGCTTTGCACACTTAGATTCTGCAACAGCTGCACAACGAAGGGAACGGTGGAGTTTTAGTCATTCATTCGTGAAGCCTCTGCAGTTGTGATTTCACACAGAACGCTGAAATTCCGTAAGCAAAAGGGGCATCCAGTATGTGGGAGCTGGTCATCACCGCTCGCAACCGACCCGACCTACAAACTGCCAACTTTACACATTATAGTAGCACAACTGTAAGTAGAGAGAAGGACAGAGATGCAAAGCAGCACTGTTGTGTGTGTTTGCGAGAGGGAGAGAGAGAGAAAGAGGAAGGGGAAGAGACTTTTTGGAGACCTCAGCCTGCTGCTGCTACTGGTGTAAGTTTTGTCTCTGTGGGATGCTGAAGAACTGATGAGATAAGTTGCATTATTTGAGAGCGAGAAATCAGAATTCATGTCTCACTGTGACTGAAATACAAAAGATAATTTGCAGCACATGAGAGGTAGAGGAGGAATAGAAAGTAGTTGTTTTAACAACAAGCCTTGTTTTCATAATACTCTCAGAAACAATTTGCCTCCCATCTGTTTACCGCCTCCAAATCTATTGAGCAAGTGGAATCCCGTAAACAGCCTAAAACAGAAGTTAAAATACCTTTTTGAGAGGCTCATCTCGAAGTCGTCCATTTCTCTGTCTCGCCACATGGACGATTTAGCTTCGGAAAAAAATGGAAAATGCTCAAATTTTTCGGTTATCCAAAAACTAACAAAGTACTTGGCATACAATTGTAGAGCAAAACATAATACTTGAGATGTTTTTTCTCTTTACAAAAAGCCCCAGAAGGCTTTCAAAACAGGAACCTAGAGATATATTTTTGAACTCAGGGTTTCCTATGTTGATTTAGTCAATATGCATTATGGTGGTAGAGGCCATGGTGCTCCTTTTTCATCTTTAAGACAAAAACGACGCAGACATTGTTTTCAGGAAAAAAACATACTTACTTAAATGAGTACTTTTTGGGAAATACGCTTATTCACTCTCTTTCAGAGAGTTTGAATGATTTGAATTGATCGATACCACTTTCATGTCTGTCTGCTAAATATGTAGCTGAGCCAGTAGCCGTGTAACTTAGCCAGAATCAGTAACCTCCTGAAGTTTCTGCTGGTTCCCTGGCAACTACTCGCATGTAGTTTCTAAGATTTTCCAGTGTCTCTCTAGACTGGAAAAGGCATCTCTTTCGACTGCACCTAAGCTAAATGTAATGTAATATGCTAAGCTAAGATAACTATCTGCTGGCTGTAGCTTGATGTTTACCGCACAGGTAAATAAGTCATAATTCTACAACAAATAAACAAACAAACAAAAAAACTATTTAGGGCACAACATGGACGTTGTTGACCTGGGGTTTCTTTCCTAAAAAGTGTGAATAAGGTCATTAAAAAGGTTAAACTCCATGCATTGCACACGCTGAGACGCTTGTAAATATTTTACGGTTAGCGCCCGACTCCCTTTGTTACCTGACCTGTGTGGACAACCAGAGAGGATGTTTGGAAAAGTTATGTGATTCCACCTGCCATGCTGGGAGTGAGTAACAGCCACCCACAATAGCAACACAGCCACTCTTTGTGTGTCGGAGTCATGTCAGGAAAACTCCACAATGCCCAAAGAACAATTATTATACGACGACGTCACACTAGTAGAAAGTAAGGAAGAATGACTAATCAATTTTATTGGCATTTGCAAAAAAAACCCACCAAATGCAAAACAGGAAAACAAAAGGATGAATCACTTCCATGTAAATTATGAGAAATTAGTCTTGAGTGTAAGACAAAGTAACCTTTGCTGAAGAGCAGCCGCAAGCAGCAGTTACAGAATACAAGTAAAAGCTGCGTAACAGTATCACAAATGGAGAAGAGTATCCGCATAAAGTTACCTAACATTACCTAATGATAGTAATCATCAGCTAGTGGTCGTACCAGACCACGTAAGGCTATGAAATCCCTGAGCGTATTGATCTGAGCAATGTCGCATCTTATTGCTTCACTTTTCATTGTAAGAGGAAGATCGTGTTGCTTCTTCTTTCGCTCTGCATACTGTAAAGAAGTGCCATTTCCATGACTTTTTTACGCCTCCATATCGGCAGCAGCTGCGTCCAGGGGCGTTATGTTTCAAGTTTGTCTGTCGGTACGCCCCATTCTTGCGAGCACGATATCTCAGGAACCCCTGGAGGGAATTTCTTCTAATATGGCACAAATGTCCAGATTTTGGAGGTCAAAGGTCACTCTGACCTCTCAAAACGCATTTACGTCTACAACTCGTGAATTTATATGGTAGGGGTGGCACATTGGTTAGAGCAGTCGCCCAATGTAAAGAGGCTGAAGGTCCTAGAGACAGGGGGGGGGGGGGGGGGTGGACAGAGGATGGATACAGGTATAATCAGACACAGCATGAGACAAATGTGGTTTTTGAACATTAAAGCTTGTAAACATATTCTAGTAGAAACCCAATATAAATGGATGAACCTGAAAAAATGAGCATTATATGGGACCTTTTAAAGCAGAACTTTGAGATTCTATTAAAATATGAGAGAACATGATCATATATATGCTAATATAATGGTTACTATAGTTAGACATCAAGTTTAGGATTCATGAGAGTGCTTTTTACCAATAAGCTGGCTGCAGCCTCTAAAATACATTTGCAACAGTATCTTGGATTCAATTTGTTTACCCCTAAATGTTTCCATTTCCCAGGGTGGCTGCCAGAGTATTTTGCCTGAAATGACGCCCGAAGCTGTGGCCTTTCATTTGAGGGCCAGGGTCGAGTGGCACAGCTGAGTGGCTTGAGATGCCGAAGAGGCAGGTGGCTTTATTGTCTGCCCGGGTTTTGTTTATCCCTGCTATTGTGCTGGTTTTTCCCATGGCAGAGCCCGCTGGCAGTGGTTCTTTGAACTGATCATTTTGAGATGATAGGGGTTTGTGTTTGCCGGTGGGGCGCCAAAGTCACATTAATTGAGTTGTTTTAAATGATCCTAAAGGGCTTCTGGGTAATTTGCATCAGTAAAGTAAACACGGTCAATGCAAGTCATGTTTATACAAGGCTTTTAGCGAACAGGTTTGTCAAGGCTATACGCCTTTTACTAACATGATCTGTAGCGTAGAATGCATCAGTATCGCAGCTGTTTTGTTCATTTATGTTATGGAACAGAAGACTAGAAAGTCATTTTGCTGCATTTAGAACAGCGCAGGCATTTCTCTTCAGTGTTAATGCGCCATTAAGCTGCTAAATTGGAGGACACGAGGACAGAGTGTTTGAGTCAAAGGACGCAGTAGTCCAGCAGTTTCTTCTTATCACTCCCTTATCTGTTGACACAGCTGTATATGCAAGCGGAGATCAGCTTTGAAAGGGCAGAACGCCACAACAAACTATTCTTTAGTGTGAATTACTCTCATTGTGTATTTTACCAGGACGCCAGACTTTTCCCTTCATCATTTCAAAGTAGCAGCTCTTATCTGAACATCTGGATGGTTACATGATCTCATTTGGCAATCATTTCCTATTAATGGTTTATTGACCTTGCAGTTATTTCACGTTATTGAGTACTCATGTCTTCAGTTCACCTTATTCCTGATTATCCCTGTTGGAGCCCTCCATTCACTCAAAGCGTCTCTCCAGCTCCGTCAAGCAATGTGTAAAATTGCGCCAGACGAAGATTGGTCGGTAATTCTTCCGCCGGGATGTAAGTATGAGCTCATCCGGTATAAGCTTGAAGTCAAAACTGAAACATTTACATGCAGCTGGTGCTGAATAATACCTAAGATGAATCAAAGCTCTCAGTCATTAAACTGATGTTTTGCATAAACCCCAGACTGTGAAGTAAAGGCGGTTTGAGTGTGCTGTCTCTGTCCTGCTTACACATAATAATATCTTGGAGCAGAACAGAGTGGTCTTGATGTATTTAGCTATGTGTGAATGATACATAAATATGCAATATGTTAGTGTATCTTCCAGGTCTTAAGGGACATAAGCCAGCTGAACATCCATTTACAGCCGTATTGTGTTGTCACCTCTGCACAGACTGTTGGTGTTGTGAATCACTGCAACAATCAGACTTTATTTAGAATCTTTAAGTAGAGAAATGTTTGCAAGACGGCAAAAAGTGGGGAGGAGGTTCTTCTAAAATCGATTTGCATTGTGCCGCCTCTCCTTCTGGTGCAGCTTTCCCCCCTTAAACAAACACACAACAGTAACTTTCATGAGAAAATTGTGCAGCACCATATTGTCAATTTTTATATTAGTTGAATGCAAGTGAGACTTTTTTTTAAATGACTGTCATCTGCTTGCTCACAGTTATTTTCAAACAAAAGGTAGTTTTCAGAGTTCACGTTAGTCTATCCCGTCTTTCTAGTTACCTCTGCCGGCTTTTGGCTATTTTCGAAAATGATGATGGATATGTGTCTGTACTGATTAAATTATTGATATAAGGCAACAGCACTCTCATAATAGCCTAAATTTTAAATTGTTCCTCTTCAAATGTGGTGTTTTTTGAGGTTATTACCCAAATATTACCCTCCTCTTGAGACATTCTCTTTTATTGGATTGAAAGAGCACATGATGCAAATAGGCCATAATGGCATATTCTCCTCAGCTGAAAGGGAGCATATTGGTCATATAATTTTAATGTTGGATAGAGTGCAGTGCGGGTAGATTGTCGAGCCCTCTCTACCGACGGCTGAGGGCGCGCTCTAACTACCACATGACATCTGTCTGGAGATCTGGGGACCAAGGTGTTGCTCCAAAATGTGTGTCGCTGTCATCTTCATTGTGCAATCAGAGCGAGACGATGGTTGATCGTTCTGGGAAGCTGTTTTTGTTGAGGTCAAAGCTCAGGGAGTAGAGGTGATCCAAGACCTAAAAATGATTGTGTATAGATAGAGGATGATTCAAATTTTAGCTTGATAATCACCTGGGACTTGGGTGCCCCCAGGTGACTTAAACGGCATTCTTGTCTCTCTCCACAGAGTAAAGTGCTTCGCCTTACCTGTCTCTTCAGAGAGGCCATTTGCTCAGATAGAGTGTCAGTGTGCTGTGCTTTCTCTGCTAATGATTCCACTGGCAGCCAGGTGCTGTCACTAACAGCCAAATGTGAGAATTGACTCCTCTGGTATGGTACAGCATTCTGCATTCTGAGTGTTGAAGTCAGGGAGGTCAGCCAGCATGTCACATGACATATCAGTATTCATAAAATTTTACCCTCTCCTGTTTAAACCCCTTGACTCTTTCCTCCTTGATGTGGTCGCATCTGGGGAGTGTATTGGGCCAAATGAGCATCCATGTGCTAATTGCTTCTCATTTGCAAAAATGTGTGGCGCCCAGATGCCAGGAGTGTGGCAAGTATTTGGGTAACAGCTGTCTGGGTCACTTCTCCAGGCATGTGTGTGAACTCTGACCTCCATTGCAGCTCTAATTCTGTCTCTGTGTATGAAAGTTACAGGAGATTTTTTTAGGTTAATATATGTATTTTGGGTTTCTACTAAGACATGTTTTAATGCTTAAGTATTCAAAAAATACATTATTTTTCTCATACCGTCTGAAACGGTCCGTTTTAACGCCTGTCTCTTTAAGACCCCCTCCTGAAAAATCCCAGTCTGCTCTGATTGGTCAGTGTTTTTGGGTCATTTAGCATCTGTGCTCTTTGAGTCTCTGCAGTCTTTGCAGCTGGGGAATGACTGTAACGGCACTACAGAGGAACTTTTTACCTATTTACAGTATAATTGTGATATCACAACCGTACAGAAGTTACAGATCCTTTAAAGGAACAGTTTCTGAATGGGGGCTGTGTGCATTTCCCTCTTTGACGTTCCTGCCTGTTAAAGGGAAGGTTTTCTTTGCCCCTGTGTACTCATGGGGGAATTGTTGGGTCTATGTAAATCATAAATAAGTCATAGAGTGTGGTCTTTACCTACTCCATATGTAAAGTGTCCTGAGATAACTTTTGTTATGGATTTGCACTGTAAATGAAGTTGAATTGAATTAGTATAGTGAGTAAAGTATTTCACAGTTTTACAGATACTTTTACTGTATTTATGTAGCACCTCCACCTGCTTTATTATCAAATCAGACATAGAAATCCCACTTTTTACAATACGGGACCTTTTCCATTCATTTGTGAAAGTTTTAGCGTTCAAGCTCATTCAAGAGGATACTTTCGACTGTAGCAGGTATTTGTTTTCAGCAAAGAAGCCCTAAAGAACACACTATTAACATCATTTCCAGCACACAGACAACGTTAGTGACTACGCAGTTGACACATAGTGGAGCATTTAGCAGCTAATCAGCCAGATATTTCCCTCAGGGGTTGGTAGAAATGAAAGAGAATGAATATTGGCCTTACATTCCTCAGGTGGCCAGAAACACTGATACCAAATGAATGCTAATGATGCTCTGCTGCTTGATGTGTAAATAAAACTTTGTGCTAACAAATTCAGCATATCAATCAAAAAACTTGAAAATATAACGGTGTGTTTGTAGCTCGTTTCCGCTGCTCCTAAGTAGTCAAAAGATCTTGCAGCTTTTAATTTCTTTCAAACATCACTGGATGACTTTAGAGGGGTGAGCCTCGTTATTTCCTACTCCAAACTGTGTCGATAAAGAGACTCTAGACACTGTTTCAGATTTGTGCCTCAGCTGCTCACCATGCGGTCTGCCCGGCAGGTGCAGAGCCCTTTTGAAATCCTAACCTTGAAACACAACACTCACTCAAGGGTGGTTTGATGGAGAAAATGAGTTTGATAATAAGGCTTAACCTTGAGAAAATGTCAGTATCTGCAACTAACCGCTGAAACAACAAAGTATTTGAAGGGAGGAAACTGTTAGCTAAAACTCAAATTCAAAGAAAGTTAAGGTTGAATATGCAGAATCTTCATTAAAAGCTATATGTGTTTTAAAAATAATTCACCCATGGGCCGTTTTGAGGGGTACCGAATAAAAGTATTGCTTTTCCATTAAAAATATATTGAGTCTGAATTAATATTTAAAAAAATGTTTTGACAGGTTTGACAATGACTTTCTGTCACATTCTGTTTACATTGTACCAGCCAATAGCGTTGGGCATTGTGGGTTGCCAGGGTTGTCTGTTGTTGGGTGCAGCTACAGTAGGCTGGCACTGGGTGAAATGGAGTTTACCAATACTGCAGCTGCTTATAAGTTCCAGCAGCTGAGGGGCAAAAACTAGAGTCAATATAGGCCAAGCATTCACTCCATGGACTGAGATAAAGGAGTTCAACAGCATTAAGACACACGCTGAAATAGCTACGTTTCTCCATGACCATGATCGGTAAGCTAACTTTCATGTTTACTTAGCTGTAACGGCAACTGTCAGTCAAACTCCTCTGCAACACTTGGTTTTATGGAGCGATTTGCTGGAGGGGATGGGTTCAAACCGGCTCACACAGACTCCGGTCTCCTGTAGGCTACTGGACTGGGTCTGACCAACCCAAGTGCTTTTAATTATTTTTGTTGTTGCGACTGCGATCTTGAGACACTAGATGGCGGTGTTCTGCTCATTCTACATATTCAACCATTAAGCAATGCAACATTCAGAATAAAGACAGACAGGGTGAGACAGATTATGTTTCACATTGTGGTGCAGTATCATTTATTTTATCGATTCTTCTGTGAACAACAAAAAAACAATCAGAAGCTCTGAAGGGACACAGACCTTTTTCTTTCTTGACTCCTTCCTGTGAACATCATGGGACAACATCTGGAAAATACATATTGAGAGGACATTATTATTGAAAATCAACATATTTAAATGTTTCAGTTCCAGCAGTAAATGTAAGCTGAGGATATTAAAATAAGTGGTAACCCAGTAACCCAGCAAATCAATTATAATTTGCTCAACAAGAGGTGACGTACGCAACCCAGGTACGTTCACTCTGTATTGGTTTTCACAGTGTGTGTAAAGCCGAGAATAATGAGCTCCCACTCATGAGGTGCATTTCCATCACTCTCTGCCGGGTGTGTTGGCCAAAGCGGAGGACACATTCCAGGGCATCAAGAGGCCTGATTACGGTAATAACAACGGCACAGAAAACAAAGGATCAAGTCAGTTGCGTGGGGAGCGTAAAGCTTGAGTGCTTTATTATGATTACCAACATGTTGTATCAGAGGGAATGTTAGTAAGAGTGTGAGGAGTCACACAGTGCCACAATTTGAGAACGAATTGTGCTCCATTTACAATTCCAAGTGCATATAGGTCATATGAGTCTATTTAGATGTTAAATATGCCACTGTGTTTGCACTGACTGGAAATTAAGGTTGACATTAAACTTGTACACTGAAGCTGTTATGCTGTAGAGGAGAGTAGAAGTTTAATAGAGCTTTTCACAGTCAGTCTCCATTTTATGGAAGCATATTAGCAGAGACTTAACTGCTTCATCAAAAAAACACAAGGGAACCTGCATGGTTACAGAGCGAGATGCTCAGTCGTCTGCACATTGTTTGGAAGCGAAAGGAAATGTCCTTTTATCGTCTGCTTTGTTGATATTGCTGGTTTTTCCTGTAATTTGCTTTGTATCTCAGTTTTTATGAGATGTAGTTTGCGATGTTTGTTTTGATAACTGCTACCATTTAAATAAACGTAATTATTGTAATATTATTGTCCTCATATCTGCCACAAATCACTCTTCACATTCAGTGCTTCTTATTGCAAGAAGCTGCATCCATGCACCGCTCAGTAAGAGCATGGTCAAGCTCTCAGCAAGCTGGAAGCAAGTTATGAACCCAATCATTATGGGAGAAATGTCACTGTGCCTCTGTGCGTTTGTTGGAAAACTGCAAAGAGGTGCATTTGCAGGGGTCGTACAGAATGATGCCATCAAGATACGTTACCTGCCCTTGCCTGCCTGACTGAGGCTTGTACTGTATAAGTTGCAATCTGAGAAGGAGGCTTGCATCCTCCATACCCGCACCTCAACCCATCAAACCTCTGCTTTCAGCAGCAGGCGTATGTGTCAACCAAGAGAAGGTCCTCATGTTTGCTGAGGTCAAAGTCATCTGTCAAACTGGCGAGACGGCTGGCTGGCTCCGCTGAGGTAATTGGTAGCATTGCTGCCTTCTAGGAGAAGCTTGACAAAAATCTTGCCATGTGTCAGGAAAGTTGGTTCGGGGGAGCACAGGCTCTTGCTCCTCTGATGGCTGGTTAAGTTGAAAACCAAACATGTTGAATGGGACAGCACCTAAAGGAGACACACAGCTTTCAGGCACAGTAGCAATTAAAGGAATTTGACACTTTTTGCTCCAAATGTTATAACCACTACTAAAATTCCCAGAGAGAACATCTGCAATATAAATTGTGGCTATGATGGAAGAGTGTTTAAAGAAAGGCCAGGACTGTAGTGTTGCTGTAATGGATACAGTATGTATGACTTAACAGGTGAAACGTGACATATTAGTGTGATAGAAATCTCCCCTGAAAATGTTTTAGCTCCAGGCTAGGGATAACTTCCAATCACATTTCAAGGCCAATTCTACGGTTGCCAGGATACAGACCTTCATATAAGAAGTAGTTCCAGCAAGGCTTTATGAAAAGACGACTGAGCCAAGCTGTGAAACTCAGGGAGCTGCAGTAGTTAAGCATCTTGCTTCTAATTTTCCTGTTTTAACTCCGGAAGGTTACGTTTCCTTGTCAGCTAATAGAAAAATATCAGAACGTAATACACAGACTAAAAATGTGGAAAATGAGGTTGTTGGCCAAGGTAAAATAGATACAGTAAGTATTCCGTTCAGATAACGCCACGATGCTTCTTGATTCTTGTTTTAATGGGAAATTGTGCCAGTTTCATACATTAAAGTCCATTCAATTATTTTGCACTTGCTGAGGCTGCATGCAATCTGATAAATTGCTGTTGGTCTGAAAATGAAAATAATCTAGAAATGTGAAGTTTGTAGGACTTACCAGCCTACTGCAGCCAGCTCATCCTCTGTGTTTGCAGCTAATATAACATAAGGCACCTGGATATCCATCCAGGCTGTCAGCGGTTGAGATTCATTGTAGTTTATTTAGATTCCCCCAGGAGTTAGTGGAAAACAAAAATATAAGTATAAATAGGCACATTTTTTCTGATGATAATGATGTCAATGTTGTGATTTAAGCTTGTTCTTCTCCTCCTGAGTGATAAAATGAGATCAATTAATGCTGCTTTTAATGTAACTTAGAATGGCAGTAGACCCACAGCAATATATTTTCATATCTAGATATTCTTGTGCAATCATTTTTGTCTACGACTGCTTAAAAAGATTGTTTGCTTTAATAATAACATTACCTGTATGGCTCACTTTTCCCAGCCAGACCTCTGCTTAGTCCTAAACCTTTTAATCCTCTCTGTGGTGTTTGCTCAGCGGTAAAATGGCCTCAAGGTGCACAGGGAGACTAACATTCTCCCTTTAAAGTTCTGCAAAGAGGAATACAAGCTATCTTTATATAGTGCTGGCGACAGACCTGCAAAGACTTCCCCAAATGGTACAAAACCTTGAAATTATAACTCAACAAACCTCATCTTTGTCTCGTAGCAGGGGGTTTTCGGCTGGAAGAATTAAATGAACATCTTGTCAATTTCCATCATCACATCCCTGCTGTCCTCCAGAATTAATGGGCCATTTGCAGCCTGGCTAAAATAAATACTTACTAATTGAAACAAGATCACTAAATTCAGGACTGAAAAGTTACATTTAGTTGACAATGGTGATGTATTTTGTTGCAAGCTAATGCTGAATTGAAAAGTTGTTGATGATAGTAGGGGACACTGCTTTAATTTCAGAAAGACCAATGTCAAGTATAACTCTGGTGATAATGTATACACCTGCAGCCCTCTCTCTGCAAGACTCTGCCCCCTTATTCCATTGTTTTTCCTATACATTACTCTCATAATCTTTCATTCTCATGACTTGACTTGACACATACTGGGTGAAAAAAGAACACAAAAAGGCAAACACCAAAGACAGATATCAAATTGGTTTGGACCCTGCAGAGATGTTCCTTAGTTCTGCTCTTGATGGATGAACAACAAGCCAAAACTCTTGACTTTGGTGCGATTGAAAAGTCCAGCCAAGTTCTTCTGATTTTGCTTGATTTTGGCTCAGAGGCCCAAAGCTGCATGATGTGGCTCGGAAAGGTGCAACCTTCAGACATGTGCAGGCAGGTCTGCCTGGCTGGTCAACACTTCAATAGACATCTGCAACACCTCTCTCTTCATGCCATCTCATTCCCTCTTTTATGATTCAGTGGAGAGTGACAGCAGGGAAGAGAGAGAGAGAGAGAGAGAGAGAGAGAGAGAGAGAGAGAGAGAGAGAGAGAGAGAGAGAGAGAGAGAGAGAGAGAGAGAGAGAAATGTGGAGATAGGGGAAAAAGGGCACTAGCAATGATAAGAGGCTGAGGGGTCAGCTAGAGAGATGTACAAAAATGATAGAAAAACAACACAAATAAAGACAAAAACAGACCCTAGAAGAATATAATGCAAATAAAACAGGGCCTTAAATGGAGCCTTGGGGTACACCACAAATTATACAAGTAAGAGGATATAAATGATTGTTCGGAGCAAGTACTCCGGAAGCCAGGTGACGTAGTATAACAAGCCTCAAACTCTGCTTAGGGAGGAGGTCATGGTGGTTTGTTCAGTCAAATGAACACCAGACTTTCACTCCGGACACCATGGTTTGTGTCCTGTTTTGTCTCATGTCAGAGTGAAACTTAATTACTTAATTACTTATTTTAACCCAAAACTACGATCTTTTTCTATAACTGTAACTATGTCGATTTGATGCCTATGTCTAAGAAACGATAATACTTGTTGTTATTTGAATTCACAATGCTAATCGTGTTTAAAACTGCGACCATGGAGAATGACAAAGTGTCAGAAACATTGATATTCATCATATCTTTGGTTTGCAGAAACATACAATGCCAACATTTTGTTCTGGTGACTGGGTGGGTTGCAGATAGAAGACGCACCAAGGCCTTACAGTTAATGCATGTGTCAGACGATGCAGGAGGAATGGTTGACTCTACGCAAATAATAAAAACGGCATGCTTTCCAGAGTCTAAAGACAGACGCAGTCAAATTACCTCTAAAACAGGTGACTCTGCATTCCTCTCTGGAATTTGTCCAAAATTTTGTAGTAGTCTAAAAAGATGTGAGAGGAATACTTTTGCCAGGAGCTCAGATAAAATAAAAGACAATTTTAAGATTGTCTGTTGGGCATTAAGCACAGTCCGTGGTTGAATGGTGGCATGCTCGACGAAGATGGCGATTGGAAAGAGAAATCTGGGCGGAGGAGATACAGAGAATCTGAGAGAGAATTTGATCCGGCGAATAAAAGACAAAGTGAAGAGGTTTCTAGAATTTGGGATGAGAGAAAGGCTCAGGAATCACAGAGCAGCACCTGGGAGACAGATCAACACCTCGCATACATGTGGCCCAGTCATGGTGACCATGGAGACAATTGTGTTTTAACAGGAAGCAGGTGGCTTTATTCTCGCCTTCAAGGCTGTTATTCACCACTGCATTCCTTACACAGTGGATGAAGATGGATGTGTGAGGCAGCACTTCACTTTGTTTGAAGAGGTGCAGTTCAGCATTTCACAATGAATATGATACAGCGCTTTATTGTGCTATCTCATTATGAATAATCACATGTATTTTCACAATTAGTTTCCCGTTTTCCACCCTTCTGTCTGCAAGTCAGCCTTTAAAACTAACCTTAACCTCCAGAGAATAGATGGAAACAAAATTAAAAATAAAAATCCCCCTACGTGCTGATGGTCTCCGGCGCCAGCGTAATAACAGCCTGACAGCCGACAGAGGCCCTCATAAAGCCCCCCGATTGCAAAGCTGGTGATTGGAGCATGCAGCTCATGACCAAGAGAGGCGCTGACACCGAAAAGTAATTAAAGTCACCCGCGGAGTTGAGCCATACAAACTGAACTCCCAGCTTGCTGCAACACCTCTTCTTGACTTCTCGCTGTTCTATTATTCTCTCTCTCCCTCTCTCTCCTCATTCATGTTTCATTTTCTCTCATATCCTGCGGCTGCATTGCTTTCTGTTCCCTCCCTTCCAACCCTCAGCTATCATCCTCTAAACTCCTGTCTTTCTTTTCTTTCCATCTGTCGATCATTTCTCCAGCCTGTGAGTGTTTTTTCCTCTTCTCCATCCATCACCCGCTGACTCATGAATGCAGCAGCTACCTGTTATGTGCAAAAGCAGTGAATAAATGGACCACATTATCCTTCAACCCTTTGCCACACATACACATATGGTTGTTCCAAAATGGGAGCAAGTTAAATCGAGTTTACCTGAAGCTTTTATTTTACCGTGCAGTAATTATGGTGCACCTTTTAAAAGCCATGTAGCTTAAATGCTAGTAAAGACTTTCAGGTTCATGTGTTGGTTCTTTGTGTGTATTCTTGTACCTCTGAATGTATAATTTATTGGCCCATATACATAGTCTTAGATGTGTGACCAACTTTCCTTCTAAGGCGGGTAACGTCTACCTAACATTACTTGCTGTGCGTGCTGAAAATGTGAGCTTATCTCCAGCTAAGCCTTTGTGCTATGCAAAGGAGTGAAAGATTACCCCTTTCACTGCTCCCCTGTTCATAACCCCCTGGCTCACCCATGGGGAGCTCAGAGTAGAAGGAGAGAAAGGGAGGAGACCATTGTGCAACTATGTGGATTGGTGACTTAATCCCTTTTCATATTTGACACAGTGCGGGCACATGGACTAGTTTGTACTGTAACTAATGAAAGGAAGTAAGTTGAAGAAATAAGTACTCACAATTTTTCCCTCTCAGAGACAGCCAGCCAATGATCAGGGACATGCCACGGAGGATGAGCCAATAGAACGAGCACAAGAGGCAAATTAGATGAGAGTGTAGACAGCACGTCAGGGGAAAGCACATGTTTAATCCCTCCTCTGAGGATTGATGAAGTTCAGTTCAATTACAGCGAGCATGCTTGCCATATTCTCATAAGTACAAGCATGTAAAGCACACTCAGAATGATGTGCTCAATGGGGGAAAAGGTATTCAGATTCTTTGCTGAAGTTAAAGTTGGAATACCACAATCTAAAGCTGATGAACATAGTGGAGCATTTGGCGAGATAAGAGACGGATAATAACTTTTGGTGGAGTCAAATACAGAGCAAAACGAAGGGTGAATATTGACTCACAATTGCCATGTTGCTAGGACCAGGACTCGGAATGAATGCTAATGTCACTCGGTTGGATGTGTAAACAGGCAACTGTTCACTAACAAGTTGACCATACACGCTTTATACTGTAAAAATTGAATATGTCACTTTTGTACTTAAAGTATCATATCATATCATAGTGTTCTAGTGTTATTTCAGGGGTTACTCAGAAATTTTACAACCTGTATGTGTACAGCTATTTTCACATTCACAGCTAAACAGTACACTAAACTATGTTTCTGATCTCTTTATGCGGGAAACAGGTGACACAGTAACAAAATCTCGAGTCAACGCTGTCTAGTTTCCCAGTTTAATCGGGAGTCACAAGCAGTCGTTGAATCTGCATCAGAGACTCCTCCACTCTCACTGTTTTTTATTTAGTTTGGGGCGTGGTGGAAGAAAGGGAGCAGCAGGTGGAGGTAGAGTGACATTACTCTTTCACAGATTGTCTGTCTCATATGTTCTCATAGAACATATTTTTCATAGAAATGTGCCAATTTCAGCTTAAAATGTAATAAACCATTGGGTTTACTGGTAAACACAAAGGCAAAGTCTTATGCCAGCTCGTTTGCTCTCAAGCATGCGATTTTGGACCCCGTTACACAAGCAGGACAAGGGTTAATGCTGCTGAAGTGACCTGTGTATTTCCGTACAATGGGACCTATGTACCCAACATCTTATCCACAGGCTTGAAGTGAGCAGCAAGTTGGCTAATGGGAAGTTTTAGAGAATAAGAATGAAATACCACAAAAGCTGCAGCCACATTCCCTGTATACTAATTTAGTCAACATGGCCCCGTGTGGCAGAGCAAATCCTTTTACACAGTGCTCTTTGTTTAACTTTGAGCTAATCTCTTGCATCATTTTCTCTCTTTCAGTAAGGAAAGGTGCTGATTTATCATTTTGGAGGGGGTTAGGAGTTAAGCAGCTTATACATGTACTGTATATACAACTGCACTTAACTAAACAAAGTTCAGGTCTCCCTGAGTGGTTTAGTATTTACACAGTTTTCATATTTTGGAAGAACTTTTTACCTCCCTAAAGGAAATAATTAACACCTGGCTGGGCCAAATTTCAAATTATACCACGGATGATGAAAAGGTTTTAGGTAGATTGACACCTCGCCTTTTGAACAAGGCAGCCCTGAGAGCACAAGATACTGTGCGCCCCTTGAAGCATGAGTGACATGCAAGAGGATGTTTTCGAGTGAAAACACCCCACTGGATGACAGCAGAGTCCAGCTTAATTCCAATATTTCCCCCGAAGACAAAAACACTACTGTGTTCGAGGAAAGGACTAGACATTTTTTGATTTTGGCCTTGTTTTCTCTTAATTTTAAGTCTTTATTAAACCAAACTAACCAAGCATAATAAAATGTAATATTCAACACCACAAGAGCGTTAGGGAGTACCTGCTGAAGTTATTTCCTTTTGAAAAATTGGTAAATATGTGAGGCGTGGTGTCACAGCTGTAGGCTTCACTGTAGGAAAGACTGGGATGTGAGCTTGGTTTTTTCCTGTTTGTTTGAACATTTTTGCATCCAGGTTTCTGCTACAGTTAAAAGATTTAATCAGATCACATCACACTGTGAGAGATTTTCTATCTGTGCTCATCTTGTGAATTGTGTCTTTGATGCTTCCTCAAATCCCCCCCTATTGACTTTGACCAGAAATATTCAGCATTGGCACTATAAGTACCGAATGTTTGAATTAACAATTCAGATTATTCAGAACATGTCTGTCAGTTTGGCCTTACGAATGACACAAAGCTTTCAGAGAGCGCTCTGGTACACTTCATTGGCCCCATTAGCAGCAGTCAGCCAGTGATGTCAGTGTTAATGCTGCAGCCTCGGTGCACAAAGCCGGTGGCAGAATAACACATTTCTAGGAATCTTCAACGAAACAGAAAGTGGAACTCATGGATGAAATGACATGCAGCCTATCTCCTGCTCTGCTGCAGCTATTAGAGATAAATGGATGAAATGATGAGTTCATGTGGGATGTTGCTGTATGTTTGGCTGTTAGAATCAATAATTTCTCCTTGTTTGGTCTCTTTTACCTGCAGGAGAGACATTTATTTTAATCCATGTCCTTTGATATCTAAAAGATAAACTGGATAATACAGACATGAGAGGAGGGAAAGGAGGGGTGGGCATGAAAGTGGCCTTTCTTTTTATACGTGTTAGATGCTTAACATCGATATCATTCAATCTCAGCAAGTATGTACAGTATTTATATTGGATAGACGAAGCTCATTCAACTGAGAAAAAGGATTACGTGAACCTTTTTGGGGAGAACATGGTTAAACAATTTGAGGGTACAATTCATATTCGTCTTGATCAGTCACTCTTTTATCCTTTATATATTTGTACAAAGTAAATATTCCAGTCAAGGTAATATATCTTAGAACCAGGGTTTTCAAAGTTTTCAAAATACCGCGGGGCTTCTGAGCCTCCCCTGAAACTGAACCTTGGAAACCTCCGTCATAAAACATTAAATGGAGATCATCACTCATAAAGAGTGTGTGGAAACTACTCCAGTACAATAAACATAAATTCAACTCATATGACATTTAAATATTCTTGAGAAACTGCTCCTGAAATAGGCTACTCTACTCAGTGTATAACAGTCATTTCATTTGAATTTTTTTCATTTATTTATTTGTGCGAAATAAACAATATTAAAATAAATGCAGAAATGACATATATTCATACCTACAGAAATGCACAGGTGGGACAAAAGAAACCCCTGAGTGCTTGCAAGAGATTCCCACCTAATGTCAAAATTGAAACATCAACGAAAACAGACCATAGAAGCAAGACACAAGTAGATTCAACTTTTCTAAGGAATCTAAAAGAAGGAAGAAGAAAGTAATTTACAAACAAAAGACGATTTACAAACGGTCAGTACGTTTGCACACTGTCATATGCTTTTGAGAGAAGATGTTTTTAAGATGTTTTTAAAAGTGATAAGAGGTGAGCGTCTGCGGAGTGATACAGGAAAACTATTCCAAGTGACTGGACCTCTGTACCTAGCTCAAAACTGACCAAGACTGGTTCTGTAAAACTGACTTTGAAGTAGGTCTACAGATCTACTCTGATAACAGTGGATCTGAGACCTAGTTGAAATCAAACCACTGAAAGGCAGGAAGTAGATTGCCATCGGTCATCCTTGAGTCCTTGACTTGCAGTACACTTTTCTGTGCGGTAGCAGAATGCTTTTAGGCGTGGCTGTGAACACTTCAACTTGTAAAAACACGCTTTTTAAAGACCTATATGGGTGTTTTTACTCGGCTTTGCTAATCTAGCGACACATTTAACAGTCTGAGCACAGGCCAAGAAAGGCTGATTGGTTCCACACGGACAGATGGACGATTTTACAACTGAACAATTATAAACAATTTGGGTCTGCTGCAGTTTAGGACCCCATAAAACCCAAATCTGAGGTCGTATCATGTTTTTCGCCTCAAACGAAAATACGAGTGGGGATGTATGATTAGTGGACCATCTTTTGTTTGGGGAACAATGACAACCAAATGGTGTATTATCATGAAAACATCAGCGATCAGATGTTCTTTGGATATGTAGTTTTTTTCTCAGAAGCATTGTTCCTTTTCTGCAGATAACATGTGCATGTTCTGAATAATATCCTCCTTTTTGATTTCATTGCTTTTCTTTGACAGTGTTTTCAATCCCAGGCCATTATTCCCATGTGCTCTGATCCACCTGTTCCTTGTGTGAAAGAGGTTAGATAAATTGCAAAGATGAAGAATAATCTGGTCAGGTGCTTGGATACACTGCCCTCTTCTGGACTTTTGTTGTCATAACGTGGTCATCATAATATACTGTACAGCCTGTGGTCAAGAGTCTGATATGAGGAGTTCCCATAAGTGTAAATCAATAAGACACAGAATAAGTGAGCTTGAGCATTGTTTAATGTGTGCCTTTACAACAAGTCTCCTGACAAAAGATCACGCTTGTACTATCATTTCTTTTATTTCCAGGCGGGAATTCAGAATTCTCACACCAGTTAGATAAGCCAAGATAAACAAACCCCGTGAACACGGCCACTCAGGGTCATGTCATTGGCAAAGTTCTAATGTCTTAACAGTGTCAGTGTCTGTTTCACTTTGTCTGACAAAACAGCATAACGATAACACAAAGGGGGCACTTTGTATCAGAGAAACACTCTCCATTCTTCTCATGTTTGTGTGTAAAAGCCTTTTAACCGACAACAACACTCAAGACTCCAGTGGAGATTCATGCTGTCAGAGAAAGATCAAGATTGCTATTTCTGTGTTTCTTTTTACTAGGGCAGCAACTAAAGATTGTTTTCATTGCTAATTATTTTCTTTTTTATATGCAACCTATTGAGTTTTCGATCACTAGGGGCGCTTCAAAGCATTATGGGTTTGTCCCTGTTTTAATTGTTCTTGTGCACACACACACACACAAACAAACATATGGGTGACACTATACACTTTCCTGCCAGTGGTGTCACACTTTTGCACCTTTCGACAGGTGGCCATAATGTGCAAAGAAGTGTGGCAATGCGTAAACAAATGCAGTGAAGAAGAAGACGACTGCTCGTTAACCTGGATGTAAACAAAGCAGGTTTAAAAACTTTCAAAACTGTTGGATTTATTTCATGAAGGAGGAAATTCATGCAGCATCTGAATTCACAAAACATTCCTTTTGTTTATTTACAAGAAAAGCCCAAAGGGCACCTTTAAATCAATCAATCAATCAATCGGATGGTCTATCCAAGATGGAAACTTAAAATATTTTGGCAAAAAAGAACATACTTTATGGCTTTTAAAAGGCTTTATTAATAGCCATTAACATCCTTAATACTTTTTAGATCAGTGATAAGAAATTGATTAAAACACAAACCCAACCAAACCCTTTTAACTGTAAAAACAATCAAAGAAACCCCAGGAAGAGCAACAGAGAAGGACTGTTAGAGTATTGCACCTTACAAGGACATGTACAGTATTTCAGTACACTATGTTATCTGCAACAATCCACAAGGTGGCAGCAGAGATCATAATTTCACTTGATTAAAATGAATTCCAGGTATGCCTTTTGTGATTCAAGAGGACAGTTGAAAATACCAACCTTATTGCAAACAGTCAAACTTCTCACCGAACTATCCTTGCTAACAGCTCACATTCCTTCAGGGATTTGTATGAAATAAATCAGGTCAAAGAGTCATTTAAACAGAGGAGGCTGTTTCCATTGCATCAGTGAAGCGCTTGAATGTGCCAAAGAGTTCCAGGAAGAAGCATAATACTTATTATCATCCCAGAGTGGAGACTGAAGCAGGTGCTTAACTGTCAAATCTCCGATCTGCTTCTTCACTTCCTTGTGTGGCTAATGTGTGAAAAGACTGACACTCCAGAAAGTCCAAAACAACCTGCTCATGTGACTGTACCATTACTTTTTTTTTTCTAAATCTGCCTTAAAATAAACTCAAAACATTTCCTGAAATACCAGCAAATACTCATCAAATGAGGTCATGGAGGATCGAGGAAATATCTGATGACGATCCGGTGTGTGAACCAACAAGGAAGTTTGTGAGGTATGTTATTTAAAGGCTTACGTGGTTGGGAAACTTAAATTATCCCGGATCAGAAGAAAGGATAAAGTTTACACTTGTGGCAAAGGGACAGGATGAGATCACATACAATGGAGAACATCTACTGTAACTTCATTTTACTGTAAACCACAAAACACTTCCTAACTTTTAGCTATTAATAATATCACTCACGCGTCTACTGTGAATATGAAACTACTCTAGCAGCTGCTTAGCTTAGCACAAAGAGTCGATTCAGGAAAAACAGGGTCATCCCTATGTTCCCCGGGTTTGATGTTCCCCTGTCACATAAGCCTCTGCCGTCGCTAATTTAATTCAGCATTTTGTTAGGGCTAGAGGTAACTGATAGGGTTAGGGGCAGGGGCAGGGTTAGGGGGTAGTGCTAGGGTCTACATAGGTATATTTGCCGGGTAATTTGGCACTGATTGTGGAAAAAAGTAACAGGACGGGGAACATAGGTTCAATCCTGGGAAAACAGCTAGCATGTCTCTGTCTGAAAGGAACAACATTTTCTTACCAGCACCTCTAAAGCATTTGTTAATGATATGGAAACTAAATCCCAGAAACACTAGGGTTGAGTATTGTTCACTTTTGAATTTGGTACCAGTAGGCTACCCAAGGGTACACACTCACACTCTCAGCCCAGCAGCGTGGCTGTGGGTGGGCCCACTTGAGACCATGAGGCCCACCTACCAGAAGACTGGAAAAAGATCTGGGAGACTGTATAATGAACAGCAGCAAGTGAATACATTTTAAATGATTTGAATATAGGACCAATAAAAAAATAAAACAAATGTTTCTTGCTTCTTTACAAATTCAGATCTCATGTCCGATTGGTTTAAGTGAAATGGCATTTGGCCAATCGGAGGCGAGTGGCCCTCCTCTTCCATTCAGCGTTTTTCCAGCCTTGAGTAAAAATAATGGCGAAACAAAGTTCTTTATTTAATTTCTTCAGCAAAAGACGACATACGGTAAAGGAGGACGAAAACACCGACATCATTATCAACACAGATCACTTCTGTCTCGGGTTCTCCTCAAACATGTGGCCACCACGCCTGTGTGTGTGTGTGTGTGTGCGTGCGTGCTTTAATATTGATGCTGGCTTTGTATGCGACCATCGTGCTACAGGACTCTGTTAATGTTTTGTGACTGTAACCTCTAAAGGGCATATTGCTGCCTTTACGTGCTATGGGAAATGGTTCTTTCCATTTGTGAACTGGAAATCACCAGTGCGTTATGTTCAAGTGCTTTTGTTGTTGTAGTGAAATGTAACATGACTGACCAACAGATCCTGACCTAACGGTATTGTCATCTGTTTCATCTCAGCAACTGGTGTATCAAAATATTCTACGAGCTCCTTTGTGGACATTACCAGGTGAGGGGTTGTTCATGAGCAATTTTCACATCAGCTTTTGGTATTTACCATATTTGCAAAGAACGTGAAGGCTCCATAACTAGCATACACCTTGTCTGAATAAAGGAGTGCATTGCGTCAAGTGAAGTTGTATTGGCCTATGGTCAACATATGCCTTTTAGGACATAGCAAGTCTGATTGGTCTGACGGGCGATAGGCCCACCCATTTTCCTTCGGGCCCACCCACACTTCAATTTCTGTCTACACTGCTGGGTAGGCCTACCAAAATTTGGCACCAACTAATTTAATGTGAATCGGTACTTTGTGGTGCTTACTGATTTTGGTATGTACCCTTAAAACCGACACGCAACCTTAAAGAACACGCCTAATTATTTTCGTCAAGAACGATGAAAGAAATGCTGGTTGACAGATTTACAGAAGCTCTCGCAACAGAGGCTAGCCCAGACTTGACGTCATGTCTTTGGCTCTCTTTGTCTCGTTCTTGAAGTTCTTACAAAAACTGAAGCATAAAATCAACACACTGTGGTTTTCAGGGGGGTTAAGAGTGCTGGTATGTGTATTTTTGTATTACTTTTGGACTAGCTGTTTCCATATGCTAGCTAAGTTAAGCTAACAAGCTGCCAGTTTCGTAACTGGCGGCAAGAAAGTGAAGAAGCATATTTCCCAAAATGTCTTACTATTTCCTTGTCATCAAATCTGGTAAATCCTTAAATGACAGACTCTTCATGTACACACAAAAATTCTTTCATCAAATAATTTCCTCACACACCATCCGTCAACCACCCTCCTAATCAAAGGCACCTTTTTCACACACATTTATCCAAAAATTCATTAAGTGACCTACCGCTAACCTACTTTTTTAGGGGCCCTGTTGTCATTCCCGGAGGAGCCTGGTTTTGACGTGTTAGGCAATCGCTGATTGGCAGCTTTCCAGCAGCTGATACACACCAGCTACCCTGTTGATACCTAATCTGACTCTTGTGCTCACACACACACACCAACACAGACAGGCAGGCAGGCAGGTATGCACATGAACACGCACGCACACGGTGCTTACGCAAGCCCCGGCCAGCCAGGCCTAGGGTAGTCATAACACACAGACGGTGGAGACATGCCAAGCTCTTATAGGTCAAACAATGATTCATAGGCAAAAGTGGATACCATGGAAAATAATACATGTATTTGAGTTAAAATAATGCTGGTGTTCAGTGTTGGATGGGTTCCACCGATTACCGCTGAAGCTGAGTATAAAAGAGCGAGTGGTAATATACTGTATGCTCCCCCCCTTGTGTGTTCCAGGAGAAGGAACTGACCCGCTATTGACATTTGAGTGTTTGAAGAGTTAAATGTTACATTACGCAAAGGTCAGAGAAGAGTAAACGGTTAGAAGCGGTGATGGAGTTTTTTCCCTTTCAAGGAGGAAATTAAAAGCGCCGGGGAAAATAAGAAAATGCATTGTTTTGTGTGTGATGAAGATCTGTATCGAGAGAAATACAGGAAAACCTTCTGTGTGTGTGTGTGTGTGTGTGTGTGTGTGTGTGTGTGTGTGTGTGTGTGTGTGTATGTGTGTGTGTGTGTGCGAAAGACAAGCAGCAGCAATGAAGAAAAAAAAACAAGTCATGTGAATATGAAAAAATGTGATCTTTATTCAACATCTCCACACATATTTCAAATATACATATTTACATCTTTTGTACAATGAATATATCTTGTGTGTAACCTGTCTGGACCGGTAATAGCCTCTAGGTTGTGTCACAAATACGTAATTCACAGTGCAATATGAAGTTTGTGCACCCGTGTCAGTTTACTCTACGTGTCACATGAATGTGTGACCAACTCTACATGTATAAACCAGGAAAAAAAAAGAGTCATAAATCTCTTAAATTACGTTTCTGTGAGGAACAATTCAGATTGTCACAAGTCTGTTCCCATCTGGTATCTCGAGCAGATGAGAGAAAATAATTAAAGAACTGCAAAAGACGTTTATTAGCCAACTGCGCGACCCAAAAAATGAATACACAGCGCTTCTCGGATATGCCAGACTTAGTACCGTCGTCAAAAGAAGTGATTGTGCCAGAATGAAATGGCTGGCTGCAGATCTACAGTAGCCTGTATGGATAAATGTCACCGAAGCACAGCATCTGCTTGTCAAAATCTAAGATTAAAACACCATTTAGAACGTGGTACATCATTACACTAACTATGATGAATAGTCTCCATGGACACACAGCTTTCAACGGCAGGAAAAATTAAAAAGGAATGGGAAAAAAAGTAGCATTTTCAAAAGAGGCGATACAGTCCGAACAGATTCCTCCAGCCAAGGTCACGACCATTCTCTGCAGACAAGCTGAAGTGTTGAGTCATCGTCAGACAACCAACATCAAATATCTGACTGCGACTGATTCAGAGCCATTCAGTTTATGAAACACAGTGATACGGGCACAACACTCAGCACAGCTCAGCTTGACATAATGTTCCAACAGAAAATAACAAAACAGGTTCAACTGAGAAAGCCTTCATTTTTCTGTAATGTGTTTTTTTCCTGATGGTTTCTTAATTGGATATTTGATACGTTTGTTAAGAAATACAGATATTGTTGGATTGAGTGAGAACTCGTATTGCATCAGTAGGAAGTACCATTTTAATTTTCTGTGTATTTTTTACACAGAAATCCCACTGCAGCATGCCACAAGATTTGTCTAACCATCTATGTTTGCTGCAAAGGCATACAAACACATTTTAAAAACAGATCTCATTTCAGTGTGTTTTTTTTTTTAAGAATAAAAAACAGAAGCATTAGTGTTAGGTTTAGCTGTGGCTAATTTCATACACGGCATTTCAGAAGAGCTTAACAGATTGATCAGTCAGTCAAATTTGCATGGCTAGACCCTGTTAGACACTTCCTGTCTGATGTAACCTTTTTATATGATATATTCAGGTTTGAGCATGTTTTTAAAAAGTTAAAGGCTTTAGTTGTAACCGTCAATGATAATATAACTGAGATTTCTTTAGCCATTTACAGACCTGCGAGTTAGCCCCGTGCCCACATCTTATTGTTGAGTGTGTGTGCCTTTCTCAACCTTCTGCACATGGTGTGGGATTTGTAAATGCTCTCTGTTTGCTGAGACATTGCCAGATTGGCAGTGAGACACCTTGTAGCATCCCCGCCGAGTGTGACACATCAGTCCTTCTCTAAGCATCTTTCTCAGTCTGTGACATTGCCTGCTGTGAGACGTCAAAGCTTGTGCGAGGCCTTCCTCGAGCCGGTCGATGAGTCAACCGACAGAGCCTCCAGCCTGGTCCGAGAGTGAGAGGAACAGCATCACGCCTCCCATTCAGGATTCATCTAATGCTTTCTGAAGCCTTGTGAGTCCACGGGCAATGGTGCCTACCGTTTTCCGTGAGTTAGTTTTCTGTGATATACCCACTACTATAGTCGCCTGCAGATATTATTTTGTTAACATAATCTGGCAAATTCTGAGTCTTTGTTATTTCTTTTAGCACCAAATACTTTCAAAAACGTACATATAGAAACACAATGAATGATCATTGTGAACAATGCCCTTAGCAAGTAACACATATACGACAACAAAATACAGTACAGTAAGTTTTTGTAGAAAGCTTGAGGGTGTATGTACACTCGACAGTACACAAATGGGTTTCTAAAAAGTGCCAATGTAAAAAAAAACAACAACAATGGGTCCCTCATAGCAATCTCTGGTTTGGTCCCTCAGCCAGACTCAGCTGAATGGAGTCCGTCAGCAGAACAGATCATCGTCCTCTTCCACGTCAAAGGACGGCACCATCTGTTCTGCCGAGCTCACTTCCTGTTCACCCAGCGCCACTTCCTGCGACGACAGCTGCTGGTGGAACCACGGGTGAGCGAGCAACTCATTCGCCGAGAGTCTCTCCAAGGGTTCTTTCCTCAGCAGGCTCTGGAGCAGACACTTGGCCCTGGGCGACAAGCCCTCTGGCAAACAGCACTGGCCCCTGCGGATTTTAGAAAACAGTGTGGCTGGGTCCGGGTCGTGGAAGGGATAGCGGCCAACCAGCATGGTGTACAGCATGACCCCCAGGCTCCACATGTCGGCCATCTTGCCGGAGTAAGGCGCAGAGCCGCTTAGGATCTCTGGGCTGACGTAGGCGGGGCAGCCGTGCGTGTCTGACATGGAGTCGTCGTTCGGGTCTTCTAGGACGCGGCAGTCCTCGAGGCTTTCTAGTCTCACCTGTGTCCTACAAAGAAAAAGTCAAAAAAAGGTCAGGACATGTCAGATGACCTTTAAGAGCTTTGACAATGCTGACATTCATTTCTGCTGCATGTTTATTTATAAGAGCTATTCCTAAAAGAGAATCCCCTTTCTACAAGAACAGCAGGTTCTAGCATGTAATGTCTTATTTTACACATTTTGGTGAAACCCAAGAACTTAATGTTCATCCCGCCATCCACATCTGTTGCAAATGATGTCCTTGGAGTTCCAAAGTAAACCACTGAGTGTGTGTGGTGTGTGTGTGTGAGTCCATTTCTAACAGTGGCTTTGTTTAACACTCAAACATGTCAGAGATCTGTTAAATGTAAGTCACTGATAGCATAATGGAAAAACAAGCATCCTGCCTTTAGCCTTAAGCTACGCAACACGCACACGCACACGCACACGCACACGCACACGCACACACACACACGCACACGCACACACACACACACACACACATACACACACACACACACACACACGTGAACTCACTATGACCTAAGTGAGTCCCGTTTGAGAAGCAGAGCTGCATAAGCAAATTTCCAATGACTTCCTGGCACATATGGTCACATAAACACACATAAAAATAAACTCCAGCACCCTCCTCTACACACACAGACAATGCTATATTTAGACATAAAGTGGCGGGACTAAAGCTGCAACGATTAATCGATTAGTTGCTGTTAAATCAATCGCCAACTATTTTGATAATTTATTCATCTGTTTGCGTAATATTCAAAGAAAAATAAGTCAACACTGTGTGCATGTTGATAATTATTTGTGTGCCTTTTTTTTTTAAACTTTTTACCATGGTTTTGAAGAGGTATTGAGTATGGCCTCTTTTTTTATACTGATGTCATATCAGGGTTTAAAATTCTGGTATTGTGACACCCTTAGTGGAATGAGACATTTACAGCTGAAACACTCCAAATTGATTGATGGGAAAGGGAAAATATGTGATTAATTTTCTAGGGCAACAGACGTGCTGTGTTTTTCAATCAAATTTCATTTGTGCCTCTTGAGATTTGCTGCCGAGAACAACGCAGTGATAGAGGTTTTATCAAGTCAAACGCACATGAGAAGTGTCCTGCTTCATCTCTCATTCAGAGGGTCGACTCTGCAAGACACTTCAGTTGTCAGACAGAGTGGCTGGAGAGAGAAATAGACAGCCAGGGAGGGGATGAAAAGAGTGACAGCCAGAAGGACCAAGATAGAAGGCAGCTGATATTTAAACGCCGAGATAGTGGAGGAGATAAGTCAGGAGAGGAGAACGAGAGATGGAGACAGAAAAGGAAATAGAACAGAGAGTTAGAGGGGTGGAGAGAGTGACTCATCCTTCTGTTGAGAGTACATATCTCTCTCCTCCCCTCTCTCTCTCTTGCCGCGGCTAACTGCACCTGGGTCCCACACTCCCTGCGCCAGCCATCCCATAATTACCCTCAAATGGCTGTTGCCACATCAGTGACGCACGGGGAGGCTGGCCCGGCAGCGGAGCTCTGCATGCTTGACAGTGCTAGTCACCTTCCCTAAACTGGCTTTTCCGTCTGCACTCTGTGTGTATGTGTGTGTGTGTGTGTGTGTGTGTGTGTGTGTGTGTGTGTGTGTGTGTGTGTGTGTGCGGAGATAGCATTTGTCAAATTGTTGTGACTTTCTCCGTCTCTGGCTCGAGTGCTGCATTGTTGGCCGGGACATTGCATCACAGCAGGGATTGTTGGGGTTTGAAAGATGCCTGGTTGTGGATCTGGAAGACCGTATGAAGGGATAAATGAGGTCATGCAGAAACATTTCAAGGAGACTTATGTTGACGTGTGTGGCAGCAATCTCAGAGCGCACAAAAGCCAAATTCCAGGCTATCGGCGAAATCTGCAGCTTTGTAGTCGCATCACAGTAAGATACTATCTAGTGGCACCGCGGTATGTTGTCGGCCAAAGTGTAAGGAGAATTTTAAAAAAAAGCAAGATCCCACAAGATCCTAGGGTCAAGTGGGTGTTTTGGGTCCACCAGCATCAGTATTGCAATGCTGTCACCCAGCTAACAAAACATTGATTTTAAGGCAGAAAAAGGCATTTGAGCTGGCTCTGAATGTGTAATTACACAAGCATGCATGGACACACACACACACACACAAAGAAAGAAAGTGAGCTATGCAGCCCCCCTCTTCCCCTCTGCACATATACACTGTGACTCATCGTTCTGCAGCCGTATAGCTATCAGAGGGACACAACCAACTTCATCTTCTCTCACTGGCTGTCTGCTCTCATTCATCCAGTGTGACCCTGCAAACCCAGAGGTCATGGCTGGAGAATGTTACTGTTAAAAACTCTCCATGAAAAAGGCCCTTTGGAAAGCCGAGGGGGCTGATGTGCGGCTTACAGGAAAAAGAGTGACGCAAGGGCAAAGAGGCAACAAATAGTTTTCTAAGCAGGGGTTTGTGTGTCTTCCTGACAAGAATGTGTAGTACTCAGAGATGCAGACGTGTGTGTGTGCGTGCGTGCGCCCCTTTGAACGACTCCATGCATGGATGACAGTGTATTTGAATGAATTCTTGTTAGGAGAGTCAGTTATTCTGCAGCATATAGTTATGATGTAACTTATTAATAAATAATGAGGAATAAATGTATTCTAAGATATAGACCACATAAGGGGATGATTGTCTCATTCACCAGCCTCGTCTAGCAGGTCTGCCAAACTACCACCCACTTCATTCACACATGCATGCGCACGCACATGCAAAACAAACACACAACACGCACACAATGAGACACATCGAGAGTGAGAAAGGGAGACAGACAGCAGACAGAGATGGCGAAAAATCTGGGAAGCTATGCAGTCTGCCTCCACAAGTACAGAACCTCCTACTCTATCTGTGCCCACATAGATATCTGCACACATGGCCTGTGTGTATCAGCCGCTGCCACGTTTGCTCCATGCCCTCACCGGCTCGTCCCACTACACTGCATGTATTTAACTCTGAGAGCGTCCAAATAAAGTTAACTGATACTATTAGAGCACGGACAAAAAACTGTGAATTGGTTAAAAGGATGACGCTGAACAGGCGGGTGGTTAAAAAACGTGAGAAGGTTTTCAGGCGCCTTTCGACACTGACCATTTAGAATTCAAGGCCTTGAAAGTTGTGCGAGGGATGCGCCTTCTCACCTTTTCTCATCTGCGAAGACAAACTTTCGCAGTTTGAGGTCGCCCAGCACGATGGCAGCCTGGTGGCAGTGCGCCACAGCCAGAGCCACCTGACGGAAGAGCCTACAGGCGTGCTCCTCATCCAGCCTTCGGCAGCTCTTCACCAGCGTGTGCATGTCCCCAAAGTCCTTGGCCAGGAACACGTAGGCTTTACGTTCGCCGAGGATGATGTCCCTGACACCAGCCACGTTCTTGTGGGGCGGTAGGATCCCATAGGCTCTGATCTTTTCCTGATACACCCCCATATCAAATACCTGATAGAGGAGAAGAGGGGGGAGAGAGGCAGGATGGAAATTAGGTAGATATGGAGGGAGGGAGGGGGGAGAGAGAGAGGGTGTGTGAGGGGGAGGAGGCAACGGGTCAGTGTGTTCTTAATGATCATCTGAGGAAACAAGCATGGAAATTTGGCAGCCAGTTAAAAAAAGGCGTAGGATACGCTTTGATTCCAGCTCAATATGCTGCTTTTGCAAGAGCATGACAAATTAATCACCAAAGCATGAAGCGATTAACTTTATTAATCCACAAAACCAAACGCCTGCAGGTCTATCAGGCAAAATAAAAATGACTAAATCTGGAACAGCGGAGGGCCCTTATCAAAGCAGATCCTTATCATGAGTCTTTCTTTGCCTCACATGTTTGCGTTCTGTGTGTGTGTGTGTGTGTGTGTGTGTGTTTGCGTGTGTGTGACGGCGTGGCGTATTGCGGTGACGTGTGTGCAAATGAGCCGAGTTGACAGACACGGTGTGATGCCTCGGTGCCAACAGGATAGGTGGATTTCAATGGGCAGGCTGTATTTTCACAACACACCACAGGCTACTGTATATGGGCTTGACTGCTCTGTCGTGTATTTCTAATCAGATTTAATAATAATCATATGGTTCAGGATTTTAAAAATCATGAAGCAACACTCATTTATTATTACGCAAAAAAAAAAAGCGTGACACATTTCGCGTGAATGACATTTGGTGAAAAAGTCGACTCAATACTGATGACATGTCAGACAGGCTATTGAGCAACGCGGTGTCTTGAAACACCATTCATTCAAAGACTATTGCACAATGACGGGATTGCGCATACCTTGCACAGCAGCTCATCGCCAGTGTCGGTGTTCATCGCGCTGTGCACGCTCTCCCGGTCCGTCAGAGGTAGAAGTAGAAACGGTCCTATCCTGGATGGCCCCTGGTGGATTGCCGGGACAGGGCTTGAGACGGGGCTGACCGGGGACCCGGGAGAGGTGCCGAGGAGTCCTTGCGTGTCCCCCGCCTCAGCGCTCAGCCTGGCGCATTTTGCTGGCGGCTGATCGTCTGAGTCCAGCCGCTTGTGCGCGACTCTCCCGGTGCGGATGCAGGTTGCCGGGCTGCTCCACTGCAAGTTCATCCTAATAGAGCGATTCACCATGAAAACACAAAAACGAGACCCCGGCTGTTTTTAAGGATGTGTCCTTTTAAAATAAACTACAAAGTGTGCGCTCCATTTCTCCGTGTGAGATTCATTCAAAATGAAACTTCAGCGGATTCAGTGACGGGGATAATCCAACACGTTCGTCTTGAGTGGATGCCCGTGGCTCTGAGGTCTGTGTACTTTTGGTGAGAAAATCCCGATCCCTCAGAGTCCAGACTGAGAGAGAGAGAGGGAGAGAGAGAGAAAAGAGAAACAGAGAGACAAACAGAGAGAAAGAGAGAAAGAGAGACCGCCTCACTCAGAGAGAAGCAGAGAGTGAGTGAGCTCCGGTGATGTTGAGCTCAGAGCTCAAACACTCCGCCCGACCAGTCCAGCCTCCTGGTGACACAACCATTGAGCAATCCTGTAACGGCACCGACTCTAGCTCCGCTCTGAGGAAACCGCCTGCTGTATTACCTTTCACAGAAGACTACATGAGCATATGGTGCAAACATTCATGTTATTCTCTTCTGGTTTTTGTAATAACTGCATCAGGAATCTCCGAATTCCCTTTCTGAGATTTTGCTGATACTGAAAACCCGACCATGTGAGAGGAATGAAGAAATCATCTGCTACTTATCACGGTTGCCTCATCAAGCGTGCACATGTTTTAGACAATAATTAACAATCTTTAAAACTATTTCTCTGACTCAGTTGTTCCTTAATGCGCAGCCCTTATTGCCATCTATTGCAACAATCTCTCTGCAGACCTCGTGTATGGCACCTGGACAGTTTGCTTTCCAAATGTTAGGCCTCCAGTGCGAACCAGCCTGTACAAAGCTCCAGTGTGTGAGCCTTAACACTAGCTTTAACATCACCATGATATTTTCCCATGGTGAGCTTGTTTGTTATGTGGATATGACTCACCCCCATAAAGCCTTAGTGGTGCTGGGCTATAAGCATTCACATAAAATATGCCAGTGCGGCTCAGTAAACAACATCATAGCAGCTGGGCTCCCAGAGACACTGATCCCAAGTTAGAGCAGCTCATATACACAAACAAGCGAGCCAATCCTGTGCAATCAGTGTGGAAATTATGCAATATTCTTGAAAGTATAATCAGTAAACTATGGGCTGTTATTTAAGAATGTAAGAACCAGAAATTGAAGGGTGATTAAAAAAACATTCCTGTGATGATGAGTGTTGAGGTAATTATAAATGTGCATGTTTGTGTGTGTTTGTTTGGGTGTATACACACTTGTGACCATGTGTGTGTTGTGCAAGAGCTCTTTTTTTTCCATTGCTTTATGTCGCACGAGCACAGTGGCTGCAGTAGAGGATCACTGAGCATTCACTAAAACACAGAGCACCAGCTGGCCCTGTGTGTGTGTGTGTGTGTGTGTGTATGTGTGCGTGAACACTACTATCCCTCTTTTTGCACGACCCCACTCCTGCCAAACAGAAGCATGCCGTTCCAAGCCATTTCTTTCCACATTTCCAACGCAGTTCCTTCCACAAGAGGTCACACACTTAACCAGGTCACAGCAGCTCAGCTCAGCTTGACGCAAGAAGGTCATATGAACCTGTCTCAGCAGGCCGTCCAAACATGGATGAGCTGCAGATTCCATAGGAATGATGGCTGTTATTTTTAGGCTTCGCATTCTTTCTTTGTGCAGTGGTCGTCCTATGAATAAGGTGACTCACCGACTGATTGATGTGTGCGTGCATCTCTGTGAGCAAGTGTGTTTGTCATGCCGTCGAGCAGGCACAGGAACAGGTTTTCTCTCTCTCGGCAGTCTCTCGCTCTCTTTTTGAAGAAGTTCAAAAAGCAGGATGAACAGTCACTCCGGGAACGGGCGGCAGATTTGTGGAAGGCCCAAAGCTTTATTGTTATCTGACAATAGTCTGGACCTGGTGTGTCAGTGCATTAAAGTGATGATGCATGTTTGTTTCTTGTTTATGTGTGACACAGTGTTTAGGTATTCACTGGAAAAACTGATCTGTGTTGGCTGTGATAAACACTGTGTGTGTGTGTGTTTGTGTGTGTTTGCATGTCAGTGTTTTGACGATTCGTTTCAGCGTGACAGAGGTTATGTTGGGAATCATTACACAAGGTCACACCATGTGTAGGCTGTGCATCACTCTTAAAGAATGTTGCTGGACTGCAGGTTGTAGCATTATATAGCTGGTCAGCCAGTGTGTGCCAGTATGCATGTGTGTGTGTGTTTTTTGTATGCAAACAGCGCCTGTGTGGGAGTGTGGCTGCGTCCCGATGCCAGTGTGCATGAAGAGAAAACAGTATTCAGGGCATGCTCTCCCTTGTTATAATTAGCGAAGTCATTCACCACCAGCAGCGGTAAAGAGAAGCTGGGAATTGATCTGCTCTGAGAATAGTTCAATCTGATCTGGCTGTAAGCCAGCCACCGCTGTGAATTATTTTGTATGTGAGCTGCTCCGAGCAGAGCATACAGCTAGTCATGAAAACTAGGACTTCCAACTTGACTGCCTACCTCAAGTACGACCCATCCATCCACTCCAACCTCCTCCCTACGTGAACTTTGTCACTCTTTATACTGTCTGCAGACCTCCCCCTTAGAGGCAGACTTGAACGTGCTCACAATTGTGTTGGTTACGAACAGAGAATGAGAACAGCCGGGGTTTGTCGACACTTCTTTTGTCACCTACTCTGAGAAACCATAGTTGTCAGAAATTCCTGATATCCCTAACTCTCGATTACAACCCTGTTGTTGACGTGAGTGATTATTTCTACCTAATATGCTTTTCCTACCGTTACATTTTGTAAAAACGGTCCATTGTAATATCTTGCAGGGACCAAAGCCTATACTACTGTTAGATATGCTAACAAGTGCTAGTTTATTTGACCTAAATGTCCATTCATACTGCACTTCAGTTGTTTTACTTTCTGCGCAAAAAACCCCCAAGATCAGCGTTTCTGTAACTGGTGTGCAGTTATGTGACAAATATGGTAATCATTGTAATCATTATTGGAAAGAAGGGAAGTAAGGATACTGTATACAACACTAGTCTTTTGACACGTCCACCATGTTCCTCTGATGGTATTATACTGACACTACTTTTATGAACTTTGTAAAGTAGAACTTGTTTCCTGCAAATGTCTGGTTGTCTGCCTTTATTGTGTCTCTGGACAGGTGACAATTTGCAATGAATGTAGTATTAGAGTGTGGGAGACAGAAGTGGGCCACTGGATATCCAACTATATGCTAGCAATAAAAATAATGAATTTCCGTTCTATCATGGTATAAATTCTACCTTCAGGACAAAAAAAAGAAAGTTTTAATACTCCTTTGGTCTATACTGTATATCTTAACATAAGCTCCTGAGACACTGTGAACTCTATGAACTCGAGTGTTGAGGTTGTGTCCAAAATAAGTCGTCAGCCTGCTATAACCATCCCTGCTGAATATGCTCTGTATTTTTACAACCTTGTCTGACCTCGTGGACAATCAATCAAACCAGGAGCAGAGTTGTGTGATTGTTTCATGTGGATAGACTCCAGACCGAAGTCTGGCCAAAAATGCCTGCCTTCCTTGTCTATCACTATTTGTTTGATCTGTTGGGCTGAGTCACTCAGGGTTAGTTAGATTAAGATTAAGGGAATTCAAAACCCAATTTAATGCATACTTTGGATTTCCACATTATGCTGTGTGTGGATTTTACAGCACATGACCACACTTTGTTTGTACATGGAAACACACACCTACATGTGGTTCCCTATTTGTTAAAAACATTTGTTCTCACACAGGGGAATTGTCATGTTTGCACAAACTCATCACAAAGACTTCCCCAAAGGTCTTCTGAGAAGTTGTAAAGCTTTATCTGAACAATGTTCCATTTCATAATAAATAATGTCAAATTGGATGACACGCTGATAACAATGCATTTACTGTGGGTGCACGTCACAACAGTTCTGACTTCCCCGTCGTACATGGATTACTGATAATAGACAGCTCGCTGGATATTAACCCTTACTTATTGGATGATTGAAATGATTCCGTCCGGTAACTGTGCACTACAGTATTAACAAGCATGACAAACACAAGTATTTTATTTTCACTATAGCCCTCTAGTATATATAGCAGAGGCAATAGAGACCATTTCCCAGGAAAAGTCACCCACCTCAAAACCCCTCAAATCAGCTGAATTTCACTTGAAAAGATCAGCTCACTTCCCATTGTGTCCTCAGAACATAATTGCATAACTCTGTCTTTATCGGTCAGTCTCCAACACATGATTTCACTGAAATAGTTCGCCTTACACTCAGAGCTCAACTCCGTGATGACTAAAGGGGTTTCCTGTTGCTAATGGGAAGTAGATGATGATCGTGTGTGTGTGTGTGTGTGTGTGTGTGTGTGTGTGTGTGTGTGTGTGTGTGTGTGTGTGTGTGTGTGTGTGTGCGCGTGTGTGTGTGTATGCGTGTGAGCATGCGTGCATGCTCTGTGGCCACAACAACACACACGTCACCACCATACTGTCACCAGCCCATCACTGAGGTTACACAAGCTGTCTCCGCTCAGCCGGGCCGAGGCCATGATGTCATCCTCAGTGGGATGAGAAAACACTGATTGAGAAAAGCAAACAAAAAGTGATTGTCATTTATTGCTGTGCTTTGAAAACAAGAGGGAGACTGTATTATCAACTTTTTTTTAGCAGTAGAGGAGAAAGAGTTTAGATCAAAATGTGAACGGAAAGCCCAGTTTCTTTGATGGAGAAAGCTGGGAAGGTTGTGAATTAATCCCCAAAAATGAAATAAAACTAAATTTACAGCCATGGTAGTGCTAGCCACCTGCGTTCATCAGGCTGCACTTATGTACAGCAACATTTTGAGCTAAATACTAATGTCAGCAGGCTAATATGATAACAGTTTCAATTCTGACAAGCTGTTGTGTAGGTAAAGTATTAGCCATCTTCCCTGCTGTATTTTAGTGTATTAGCATGCTCCTAATTTAAACATTTGCTAATAAGCATTAACACAAAGTACAGCAGTTGTGAGGATGTTTCATATGAAAACCCAAAATGTGTAGCTAGAGTAAATGTCTTGGATAACCAAAGTCATCAGATCGCATCATCTGGGAACCACAGACATCTTAACAAAGTCATGGGGGAAATGTTCAGATATTTCAGTGTGAATCAAAGTTTTGGCCCCAAGACTTTCTCTTGTGAGCTAGTTAAAGTGAAGATAAAGTTACATTGAATGGTTAAAGCAAGATGGTTGAGGTTAGGCATTCACACCGAATAGTTGAGGTTAGGTGGTTAAGTGTTTGAGATTAAGCACTGAATTTGAATGGTTGAGGTTAGACGGTAACTCTCTGGACCGACGGACTGACATGTCCATTTACCGAGCCACATTTATGCTAGCCTGGCTAAAATTCATGACCACTTTTACTTCTTTGTTTTTTCTGTTGTCCGTCGTCTTTTTAACATTTTCTTTAACACAATTTCCCCCGGTTGTCAGTCGCTTTGATTTATTTTTCCTGTGCCATTAAAAATATTATTTCACCAACTGCGCCTTAGAGGATGGCACATGAAAGTGTCATCCAACATTAATCTCCTCTGTGCTGTTTGATGAAAGATAAGCTGCAGCAGTTGTTCAAAAGGGCCGTCTGCTTTTAACACACCTACACTAAATATTATTTTGAAGTGAGCAGATCCTCAGTCTCTCTTCATTTCAATAAGCGAGGACACAAAGTACATCCTCCGGCCAAAACATAAAAGGTAAGCCCATCACTAATGACACTTCTAGTGAGAGACAGAGACAGATCTACAGAGAAAAAAACCTCCTAAAAACGAACTATTTGTTACCAATCCCATCTACAAGTCCCATAACCCCCAACCTCTTTCTGGAGTGAGTCAACCGGTAGTAAATTTATCAGTGTGCGAACACGAGAGGGAGAGAAGAGCTTAGCTTTTGGAAAAAGCAATTAATTGCAGGATAATACCCCATGTAACAGGATTTCAATGACTGTTAGCGCTGCGCCGCTCCAAAAGGAGATTTATTCTTATAATCCCGTGATGAAAGGGATGACCAATTATTTCCCATGCATTGGAACACACCGCCTGAACCAGGGCTAGGCCAGCGGGAGAAAGAGGAAGCGAGAAGCAGGAGGAAAAGAAAGTGTTTGTGTGTACACATACACACTTACTATTCAGCCAGCAACAACAACCTGTCATTCTCCGCAAACTACCTAACGCTAAGCTTTTAATGATATGATTGCACTACAACTCACGGGAGAAAGATGAAAGCCGAGCATTGCTCCATTAACTGCAGACTCCGTGGCTGCTGAAAATTAGGCCTCGCGTTTCTTGGCGTTTCATCAGTTTTGAAGGATGTGGAAAATGTGGGTTAACATTCATGAAGTTTGTGTTTGAGTTTCAACAGCTGAATGTCATCATAAAGGGGTACACATGATGTTATTGAAACAGACACTTAAATCTTTCAAAGGAATTATTTCATAGACGATTCTCCCTGGTGAATCGTGATGGTACAACTTCCTAATTAAGGGGAGATAGTAGACCAGAATGTGGGAATTATTTCTCAAAAACGTCTTGAACTACTGAAAGGCTTGAATCTGTTGACCCAGAACTTGTTCAATTATTTGAGATTCGCTATACATTTTTATTATTATTTTTCCAGTGGTCTGTCAAACAGTTTCCAACAGAGCAGCAATGTAAAAAAAATAAAATAAATCTAAGATACGTTTTTATTTCCACTTAGTGGTATCTAACAGTGACAGAAAATGTGTACAGGTTGCACAATACAATCAGAGGTAAAGAATTTCCAACAGAAAAATGTATTGGAGAGACTGTTTTTCAAAGGTAATACTTGATTACTTTTAACACTTTTAAAGGATTGTATAGAGTTTATGACGTGGGGTTGCATGATGTCCTTATCCATAGTCAGTGTATTAATTACAGTAGAAGGTCACACAGCAAAGCACACTTAAGCCACCTGAAAAAAAAAAATCAAGTTTAAATCAGTTTAAATGCTATATTTAGAATATATACTTTCACTGCTTTACAGCCCTTTCTGTTGTGAAACTGAAACTATTAACTATGCTCTCTTCAAAGCCACTAGACTCCTAGATTTTCTAAATACCATACACTTAAACTGATAATGAGGATATGTTTATGTCTATACTGACATGTATTTGATCAAAGTTCAGCAAATCTGAGATTCAAACATATCCTGGGAAAGCTGTTGGTACTATGTAACAAATCATGAACCAATCACAACCATCACTGTCACAGGTAAAAGATGTCTGAACTACGCTGACTGTTCTGATACATCTGATAGTCGCCGATTTTAGTGCACAACAGACTCCTCATCTGTTCCTGGGTCTGATTGACGGTTTAGGACGGTTGTGAGCTTTTGGAGCTCTGCAAGCAGGCTGCCCGCCTTTTGGAGGGCGAGCAGCTCGGACTCTGTGTCATCCACCCGCGGGGTCCTGTGAGTTGACCATCTGCTCACAAGATTCTGCCCCGCCACCCATGGCTGAATCTTTAGTAAGTGCTTCTAGCCATCTTAATGCACACTGCTCTTTCACCTGTCAGCTTTGGGAAGCAGCTAGCTGTAGTCACCCAAGACTTTCAACCATAGCTCTAGCATTAGCAGCGGTGGTGGGCGGGGCGAGATCAGATCCAGAGTTTCTCAATGAGGGAGAAAGAGTAAATTTCCTTCCAGGGCCTTGTCAGAGTTTGTTGTCATACACATAAAAAGTTAAAAGATTATTAGTATTTTTACATATTTTAAAACGTGTCTGGAGGCAAACGTTAACTCTTAAATCGCTGCCAAGTAAATCTGAAACTATCTGCATGGATTGATAGGTATAGGGAAAAGTGGGGGAAATGGCAACTGTCCCATCAGTGTGTGTTTACTGTTTTTGCTCGGCACCACATCAGTCAAACATCAGAATAGTTGGACAAGGTACACGAGGATTGAAGATGTTAGAAACATTAACTGAAGCTTGTCAAACTGCCATCATTATAAGCTCATGTACATAGTCCTTTTCCTCCAGGTCAAAAGTCCCCATTTAGATTATAGTCATGCACAATTTTGTTGAATGATTCATTACACCAAATTTAACCCAGTCATTCAGACCTGCAGGAAACAGGTTTCGTCTTCAATGTTGCACACTGAGTCAGTGTGACAGGATCACTATGGTTGCGTGACAGCCGAGTGAACAGCGCGTCCTGCAGTCTGTGTTCAGGGACAGCTGCAGTTACTTCAAGTACCTTATCCAGTGTTATGGGTACTGCCGATGTGTTCCCTCCACAGTTTGTGTGTTTGTGTGTGTGTGTGTGTGTGTGTGTGTGTGTGTTGATGTGATAGAGCTGGTGCTGACTGAAGGTTTGTATGTGTGTGTTTGTGTGTGTATAGGGTGTGGGCGGAGGTAATTAAGGTGTCAGGAAACATGCATTATTAATCGTAACACGACGTAATAATGGAGAGGCAGCGTGATCTGTCATGCCCGACTGCTTTACCAGCCTTGGGGTGTGTGTGTGTCTGTGCGTGTGCGTGTTTCTCGTATGTTTTTGTGCAAATTGGTTCCACAGAAAAAAACAAAAAAAGAAAACTACAGGAACACAGTATGTGCTGTGGATGTGTTAACTCTTATGCTTCTATTTTGTTTTTAATGACCTATTTCAGCTTTGAATGTTTTGTGTCCCATTTCTGATACTATCTTGTTTTTCTTTAAATGTTGCCATTCAACCTCAACAAAACATTCTGAAAGGGACACTGGGTGAGTGTAGTCGTGACAGGGCCATCACAATTACACAAATGAGGACAGAAATATTCTATTTGTGGCTAAGTGGGCTGAAGAGGAGCCATGCTTGTTTATGCTACAGTGTTGAGGCAGGACTTAGGTGTTCGGCAAGTTACCAGGCTATGACTCAATGTTTAGTGTTGATTTTCCCTCTATGTTTCGTGTTATGTCATATTACCACAGGGTAAATTCTGAAAGGGTTAGGTGGATCCGGGCCTTTTAAATCCAGGTTGAGCAGAGGTGTAACAAATGGAACAAGAGACTTGCGAGGGCTTATAGAGAAAGTTGTTTTCACAGATAATAAATCAGGCCAAAAGCCACAGAGAAAAAAGGTACAAGAATCAGGCATTGAATAAGTCTCAAATAAAAGTGGAACAGCAACAGAGCACTCTTTGTACTTATTTTATGTACATTTTACACAGGTACATCTGCGCTTTCTTTGAAGTTAATAAAGATTTGAACTGATGCATTGCAGTGACATTAGCCATGTTTCCAGTCACCTATGTTTATGCATGTTTTGAAGTATCACATTAGAAAAGCTGTATGGGAGTGACAAAATCTGATGAAACTTTCTCAAATTTGAAAAAAGGTTTTTACTCTTGTTAAGGTGATTTTTACCTTTTGTCAAACACGAGTTGATGCCCTAAAAGAGATGTGGAAATGCCTCTGCCGAAAAAGTTCTGATGAAGCGAACATTAAACTCACCACTGGTCTGCTGTTTCAGCTGTTGACGTCTTCCCTCTCTTCATTTTCCCCTCAAAGATGAGATAGATGGCTAAGGCAACTTGTTTTGTTTTCCAGTTACAGTAGCAACCTCTACTTTATCTACAGTGTTAGTATTAACTAGTTGATGGAAACTTGCGTAATTCACATTTCTTTTTTGCAACATTTCTAAAGTTTGCTTAAAATTTGCTTGACAATTGAATGGACACACGGCTACTGCCAGCCATACTGCTGCAACTGTCACATTTTGATTTGACAATGTATATCAGAAGGTAGCCATTACCTGCAGCGATCATTTCCCTTGTCATAAGAACTTACTACTTTTCATCTGTGAGAACAAAAACAAATTCCTTAGAAAACTGTAAATGCAACTTACTTTTATGGTCTGCGACAGCAATGAAAGATGTTTTATGCAAAATGTTCCAAATAGCAAAGTAATGACTCTGGTAATATCAGAAAACACTTTCTGGTAACACAGAAGTAGAGTTCATTTGTAGCATAGCAAGGTCATTGTGAAAGTCCCGCTTCAGTGTTTTTCAC